>NC_072392.2:84160000-84470000 GCF_028885625.2 Pongo pygmaeus | reverse complement strand
CTTGTTGCTCAGGCTGGAGTGCAATGGCGCAATCTTGGCTCATGGCAAACTCCGCCTCCCCGGTTCAAGTGATTCTCCTGCCTCAGCCTCCTGAGTAGCTGGGATTACAGGCATATACCACCACGCCTAGCTAATTTTGTATTTTTGGTAGAGATGGGGTTTCTCCATATTGGTCAGGCTAGTCTTGAACTCCTGACCTCAGGTGATCCGCCTGCCTCGGCCTCTCAAAGTACTGGGATTACAGGCATGACCTGCCGCGTCCGGCCCCCTCTTTTACTTTTTTCATGAAGAAGATTGGAGCAATAACAGCAGAAAATTTCCAGTTATATTGGAAACTCTATCAATGTCAAGTTGTTATGAAAGTTGCTACTCTTTTGTCCATTGTCTGAGAGATTCTGTAAACAGAAGCCTGTGGTCTCTGCCTCCTGCTCACCATCACTTTGCTCACAGGTTGAGGCTCCCAGAGGGGCTGGCTGAGCAGCTGAAGTCTTGTGTGTCTCCTTAGGCTCACAAAAAACCTAGACAGACAGCAAAACACTTGCATTCTTCAAGCTTTTCCTTGGGAGGATTTCTACTAGCAGATCAGTGGCACCTGATAGGAAGATCTGGAATTCATAAGCAAACAGGAATTCCATGGGTGTTATGTGAATTTGTACTCAAGGATGCAATTGAGGGCTGGGTGTGGTGACTCTCTCCTGTAATCCCAGCACTTTGGGAGGCTGAGGCAGGTGGATCACTTGAGGTCAGGATTTTGAGACCAGCAGGGCCAACATGGTGAAACCCCGACTCTAATTAAAAATACAAAAATTAGCCACATATGGTGGCAAGCACCTGTAGTCCCAGCTACTTGGGAGACTGAAGCAGGAGAATTGCTTGAACCTGGAAGGTGGGAGGTTGCAGTGAGCCGAGATTGCATCACTTCATTCTAGCCTGGGCAACAAAGACTCCAAAGAAGAATGTAATTGACATTCTGTAGCTCCTTGATAGTGCTTCATGGACCCTCAGAAAGTAAAGGAGAGAATAGTGTTTTAGAGTCAAACAGATCTAGATATAGTTCCCATTGCCAATCCATTTGACTGTGTGACCTGGATAATTTAACCTCCCTGAACCTCCATTTCCTCTTCTGTAAAGTGGGAATAATAATGAACATCCCTCCAAAAGCTGCTGGAAGAATTAAGTGAGATGGAGTCCATGAGGCCCAAAGCCCAGTACCTGGCACATAGTAGATGCTCAATAAATCTAAATTCCCTACCTAAGACATATATATTGGGGATGGAAGAGAGAGAGGATCACAAGGGGAGAAAAAAGGAAGACAAGGAAGGAGAAAGCCAGGGCCAGCAGGAGTAAGAATCAGTAAAACATATTTTCTTGTGTGACTCTCCTTGAGTTTGCTTGCACTCCTCTTTCTTGAGTGTGTGCTTTTCTCTTTGCAATAAATCTCTGTAATTTCACTATTTTCTGACCCACCTTTGAATGCCTTCTTGTGATGATGTCAAGAGCCTGGACACCAGCTGGGGTTGAGGTCCCATCAGTGTTTGGGGACCTCCCCCAGCCCACTGGTGTCATCTTTATGGCCATCCAGGCTGGAGTGTCATCGCCGAATTCTAGAGCCACTGGCAGTTTGTAAATCCTACTCCAATATTAGTCGGAGTCTTCTCACTCTCCGGAGTTACTACTAATTTATTCCTTGTTCCTTGGCGTTAACTGCAGCCTGACTCCCCTCAGCTGTAGCGCCTCTGCTCCCTCTGGCTGGAAAACCCAGTTCATCCTGATGGGATGAGAGGGAGATGGGAAGGTTTCAACCAACACTGAGTAGCCCTGAGGAGCCACCGTCCTTCCTGACTGGAGGCTAATGAGGGTGGAGGGTAAAATCCCACACCGTGCAGTGGCTAGATGGCTTCCAAGGAGCGCTGTGACTTTTTCTGGGGAAGGATCTTCTGTTTTCCCAAGGGACCAGCTGTGGCAAGACACTGACCCTGGTTGGGAGCTGTTTCATTTTTCCTGTCTCTCTTTAAACTCAGCTTTTTGGCTGGGCACGGTGGCTCACACCTGTAATCCCAGCAATTGGGGAAGCCGAGGTGGGCGGATCACTTGAGATCAGGAGGTGGAGACCAGCCTGGTCAACATGATGAAACCCTGTCTCTACCAAAAATACAAAAATTAGCCGGGTGTGGTGGCGCATGCCTGTAGTCTCAGCTACTCGGGAGGCTGAAGCATGAGAATCACTTGAACCCAGGAGGCAGAGGTTGCGGTGAGCAGAGATCACGTTGCTGCACTCCAGCCTGGGCAACAGAGTGAGACTCCATCTCAAAAAAAAACAAAACAAAAAACCCCTGCTTTTGCAATTTTCTCTCCCCATGCTGCTGCTTCTTACTTCACACAAAAGTTCAGTGAACATTTTGGACACAGCAAGATAGGCCCCCTAGATACTGCCCTCTGGAATGCCAAATCCAGGCCTATGATTCTTAATGGGTCCCTTCAAAGTCCCTGTTTATTGGCTGTGCTGAATCATCTCTACTTCCAAGTTGCACTTGGTGATAAACGTTCAGCTGGATATCAGCAGGCTTGCGACTTTCAAATGAGACCTACAGCTTGTCTGGCTTGTCTTTGAAAGCCTTCCCGTTTTCAAAGCCCCAGGGGCCATGGATCCCTGGACAATAGGGCGCCAGGGATGCCTAGATGCCAAGGCAGTCAGCCAAGGGGATAGGAATGGCTGTCTTCTGTCATGGCCATGGAGGTGGCCAATTGTAAGGGCTGAGCTCTTGCACTTGGCATTTCATCAGCTGAGGAGCATGAACAATACACTGTGGGGACCACATCTATGCCTTACAATGACCCTAATTGGAACGATCAACAGAGCCAGGCTGATGTAAGAAAAATAAATCATATGGTGACTTGTTTCGTGGAGGGAATAAAAAAATGTACCAGGCTGGGCATTGTGGCTCACGCCTATAATCCCAGCACTTTGGGAGGCAGAGATAGGTGGATTGCTTCATCTCAGGAATTTGAGACCAGCTTGGGCAACATGGTGAAACCCCATTTCTACAGAAAATACAAAAATTAACCAGGTGTGCTGGCATGTGCCTGTAGTCCCAGGTACTTAGGAGGCTGAGGTGGGAGGATGGCTTGGGCCTCGGAGGTGGGGGTTGTAGTTAGTTAAGATCGTGCCACTGCACTCCAGTCTGGGCAACAGAGCCAGACCCCATCTCAGAAAAAGAAAAAAAATGAAATAAAAAATGTACCAATAAGCCTGTGAACTATAATAAAATAAGAGCAATAACTCAAGGAAAGGATGACAATCCAGATTTGTGTCAGGGGTGCCTGGTGGAAACCCTAACAAAATATACTAACATTGACCCCAATGCTGATGCTGCACAAATTTTACTGGGGATACACTTTATTAAGCAGTCAGCACCTGACGTCAGAATAAAATTACAGAAATTGGCTTTAGGACCCCAAATGCCTATTAATCAAATGCTTGATGTGGCTTTTGGGGTATTTAATAATAGGGACGGGGCTAGAGAGGCTGAAAGGACCCAGCATGGCAAACAACAGAACAGACAGCACGCTCTAATGATAGCAGTCACCGTAAGCAGCACCCTGCAACCTCAGGGTCACCCCGGGAGATGCTTCACCCATGGACCACACAGGCCTAACAGCAAACCTGCAGGCAATGGTTGCTGCTTCAAGTGTGGGAAGCCAGGACATTGGAGCGAAGACTGTCCCAGTCAGGGGACCCCACCTAGACCCTGTCTTCACTGCAAGCAGGAAGGCCATTGGAAAAGGGATTACCTTCAGCTCCAAAGGGAAAGGAGAATGCCCGATGCCATCATGGCTGTAACTAGACCAAAGTTCCTGGTGGCTCCCACAAAAGGCATGGTCATCACAACTGAGGACCCTCAGTGATTCTTCACATGGCTGGTAAGAATATTAATTTTTGGCTGGGCATGGTGGCTCACGCCTGTAATCCCAGCACTTTGGGAGGCCGAGGCGGGTGGATCACGAGGTCAGGAGTTCGAGACCAGCCTGGCCAAAATGGCAAAACCCCATCTCTACTAAAAATACCAAAAATTAGCCGGGCATGGTGGCAGGTTCCTGTAATCCCAGCTACTCGGGAGGCTGAGGCAGGAGAATCGCTTGAACCCGAGAGGTGGAGGTTGCAATGAGCCGAGATCGCACCATTGCACTCCAGCCTGGGAGACAGAGTGAGACTGTCTTAAAAAAAAGGAAAATTAAATTTTTTCTTTACAGGTGTGAGCCACCGTGCCCAGCCAAGAATATCAATTTCTTTTTCTTTTCTTTTTGAGACAAGTTCTCACTCTGTCGCCCAGGCTGGAGAGCAGTGGCATGATCAGGGCTCACTGTAGCCTTGAACTTCTGGGCTCAAGTAATCCTCCCACATCAGCCTCTCGAGTAACTGGGACTATGGGCAGCCCTGATCATGCCTAGCTAGCTTTTTGTATTCTTTTGTAGAGACAGAGTTTCACCATGCTGCCCAGGATGGTCTTGAACTCCTGCGCTCAAGTGATTCACCCGCCTCAGCTTCCCAAAGTGCTGGGATTACAGGTGTGAGCCACTGTGCCCGGCAAATATTAATTTCTTTTTTTTTTTTTTTTTGAGACGGAGTCTCGCTCACTCTGTTGCCCAGGCTGGAGTGCAGTGGTGTGATCTCAGCTCACTGCAAGCTCCGCCTCCCGAGTTCACGCCATTCTCCTGCCTCAGCCTCCCGAGTAGCTAGGACTACAGGCGCCTGCCACCATGCCCGGCTAATTTTTTGTATTTTTAGTAGAGATGGGGTTTCACCGTGTTAGCCAGGATGGTCTCAATCTCCTGACCTCGTGATCCGCCCTCCTCGGCCTCCCAAAGTGCTGGGATTACAGGCGTGAGCCACCGCGCCCGGCTGCAAATGTTAATTTCTTAATTGACTCAGTGGCCAGTTACTCTGTGCTGAGCAGCCACTCTGGGCCCTTATCCTCCAAAAGCTGCACTGTCATGGGTGTCGATGGTACCCCCAAATCAAAACACTTTACCCATAAGCTGCAGGCTAGAAAACTGTGGTAACTCCTGAGTTTCTGGTTATGCTGGAATGTTCTGCTCTTTTATTGGGACAGAACTTCCTAGCCAGCTTTGGAGCCACTTTACGTTTATCAGGCCCTCCTTCTTGGCAATGCTTGTTTTCTAAACCAGCCTCAGAAAACCAGGAGATCCCCCATAAAGTAAGGTCTCAAGTAGACCCATAAGTATGGGACCAAGAAACCCCTTGCAAAGCAATACATACTCAGCCAGTGATCATCTCTTTTTTTTTTTTTTTGAGACGGAGTCTCGCTCTGTCGCCCAGGCTGGAGTGCAGTGGTGTGATCTCTGCTCACTGCAAGCTCCGCCTCCCGGGTTCATGCCATTCTCCTGCCTCAGCCTCCCGAGTAGCTGGGACTACAGGCGCCTGCCTCCACGCCCGGCTAGTTTTTTGTATTTTTAGTAGAGACGGGGTTTCACTGTGTTAGCCAGGATGGTCTCGATCTCCTGACCTTGTGATCCGCCTGCCTCGGCCTCCCAAAGTGCTGGGATTACAGGCGTGAGCCACCGCGCCCTGCCGTGATCATCTCTTTAAAGACAAAAACAATTTCCCACACAAGCGCCAATATGCCCTCAAACCGGAAGCCAGGTGAGGATGCCAACCTTTGAGAAGTTTTTAAAACACGGCCTCCTGGTTCCATGTCAGTCTCTTTGTAATACTCCTTCCCTCCCTGTCCAAAAACCAAATGGAGAATAATCATCCAGTTCAAGACTTAGGAGCTATTAATGAGGTTGTAATTACCTTACATCCTATAGTACCAAATTCTTTTAAATTATTTATTTATTTATTTATTTGAGACGGAGTCTTGCTCTGGAGTGCAATGGTGCGATCTCAGCTCACTGCAACCTCAGCCTCCTGGGTTCAAGCGATTCTCCTGCCTCAGCCTCCCGAGTAGCTGGGACTACAGGCACGCGCCACCATGCCTGGATAATTTTTGTATTTTTAGTAGAGATGGGTTTCATCGTGTTGGCCAGGCTGATCTCGAACTCCTGACCTCAAGTGATCCACCTGCCTCGGCCTCCCAAAGTGCTGGGATTACAGGTGTGAGCCACTGCGCCTGGCCCTATAGTGTCAAATCCTTATACCATATTTACCCAAATACCAGAGACACCAATTGGTTCACGGTATTAGATTTCAATAATGCTTCATTTTGTATCCTTTTGCACTCTGACTCTCAATATTTGTTTGCATTTGGGTGGATGAATCCTGAAACTAATATTACCCAGCAGTACACCTGCATAGTACTGCCTCAGGGCTTTAAGGATAGCCCTCACTTGTTCAGAAATGCTTTGCCACAAGAATTAAGAGAGCAGCTGGGCGTGTGGGCTCACATCTGTAATCCCAGCACTTTGGGAGGCCAAGGCAGGTGGATCACGAGGTGAGGAGATTGAGACCATCCTGGTTAAGCTAACATAGTGAAACTCCTTCTCTACTGAAATACAAAAAATTAGCCAGGTGTGGTGGCACACACCTGTAGTCCCAGCTACTTGAGAGGCTGAGGCAGGGGAATCACTTGAACCAGGGAGGTGGAGGTTGTAGTGAACCAAGATAGCACCATTGCATTCCAGCCTGGCAGCAGAGCGATTCTCTGTCTCAAAAAAAAAAAGAGATAGATTCATTCTTTGATGTTATACATTATTATTATCTGTTTTAATGCAAGCCGAATTAGACACTGTTGTACAGAAACCAGCCAGTTATTGATCAGGTGACTACATGATGGGAATAGAATATTTGGGAATAAGATAATTAAGATAATTAAAATAACTATGGGCAGTCCTATTATTGTAGGGGTAATGAAAGAGGCAAATGGATTTTCATTCATTTTAATTCTCAAGGGGTTTTGTGCTTCTATGAATAGAACTTTTTTTAGCATTAGGTTTGCACCACAGTTCTGATAAATTTCCATCTTTTTCCAGGAATCTTCATGAATATTCCACCCCTTGATTCAATAAACCGATAAATGTAGAGACTCCAAACCCCACTGCACTTGTACTTCCCTTTCTTAAGTGTGTAATCCTGCCTTTGCAATAAATCTCTGTACTTTCACTGAAAAAAAAAAAAAGGGTCTCACTCTGTCACCCAGGCTGGAGTGCAGTGGTGCTATCACTGCTCACTGCATTTCAACCTCCAGGGCTCAAGCCATCTTCTCACCTCAGCCTCCCAAGTAGCTGGGACTACAGGCACAGGTCACCATGCCCGGCTAATCTTTCTATTTATTTATTTATTTATTTATTTTTTAGTGACAGGGTCTTGCTATGTTGCTCAGGCTGATCTTGAACTCCTGGCCTCAAGCAATCCTACCACCTCAGCCTTCCAAAGTGCTCGGATTACAGGCATAAGTCACCGTACCTGGCCATGATAAAACTCCTTTTTGTCATGGAGAAAATCCTCAGTGCTCCACGCTCAGCTGCTACATGTTCCAGAGCTTCACTTCTCCCTCCTGCAGTTCAGCCTTTGGCCATTTCATTCCTCATTAGCACCTTCCCTGGGAAGAGGAAGAGAGAGAAGCTGGAGCTCAGGTCAGTCAATTTTGCTATTAGTAACTCTTGCCAAGATTGCGTTGGGGAGAGGAAAAGAAGCAGTCAAAACAAAGGTTAGGAATTATGTGTTTATTTTTATGATATAGCTCTCTATCTCTCTGTCTCTTATTTCTCTTTCTTTCTTTTCTTTTTTTTTTTTTTTTTTTGAGATGGAGTCTTGCTCTGTCACCCAGGCTGGAGTGCAGTGACGCTGTCTCTGCTCACTGCAAGCTCCGCCTCCCGGGTTCACGCCATTCTCCTGCCTCAGCCTCTCGAGTAGCTGGGACTACAGGCGCCCGCCACAGCGCCCGCCTAATTTTTTGTATTTTTAGTAGAGACGGGGTTTCACCATGTTAGCCAGGATGGTCTCGATCTCCTGACCTCATGATCCACCCGTCTCGGCCTCCCAAAGTGCTGGGATTACAGGCATGAGCCACTGCACCCGGCCCTCATTTCTCTTTACTGAAACATCTCTGTAGAAAAGTCTGGGTCCCATGTCTCCACTTCCTCACCCCCACTCATTGCTTAACCCCGCTCCCAATCCAGTGTTCCGCTGGGCTTGTCTTTTCCAAGGCCATGAGTAATCTCTTGGTTACCAAATGATAGGGCCTTTTCTTATCTGTGTGGTACTGGAATGGCTAACCTTAACACTCACTGTTCATATAGACAGCTATGCCCTTATCTTCTGAGAATACATGTTGTCTACCCAACTCCATTTGCCCCTTCTGCTTTGCAATGCTTTTCTAGGGATATGTGTCCATCTAAGATACTACACTCCTAAACTCCTTTGCAGCTATAAGTGACCAGTGAGATATGAGCAGGATTATGCACAGAGAGGGGCAGCCTAGAAAGCCATCAGCCATTTCTTCTGGCGGCTTGGACAGGACCCTGACTGTAGCCTCCTTTTTCCAGCCAGCTAGGGCTTTGGAGGCCTGAGATCATTACATCCTAATGAAATTTCCTTTTCCCGAATACAGCTGTGGTATAAGCAGCCTCCTGTAGAATAAGTGTTCTGGGAGGCTGCAGCTATACCTTTGGGGGTCCCTGAGAAAGGGAATGGGAAATTCATTTGGGAGAAGAGGGTTTCTGTGTGAAGCATTGAGAATGATCCTTCGTTGTTCTTTCTGGTGCAAAGAGTGACATATCCAGAGACAAGAGAGCTGCAGGGGATAGGGACAGGAGCCCCACCTAAGCACCAGCACGAGTCAGGCTGGAAGGGGGACCTCTTAGCTTGAGCAGCATGGAAATGCCCAGGTTCTTGCTTGTGCTCAGAGAATTGGAGGAGACTGGAGTGAGAAATGCTCTGCAGAGTCCTCTGGAAGTCAATCTGACACCTCAGTGGAGGATGAGAAGCAGACCCCATCAGGAGGACGGGTGGAACTGGGGTGGGGTGGGGCTGCATGGGAATGATTGTGCGGCGAGTAGACGAGCCAAGTAGGAAAAGATCAGCAAGGTGTATAAAGGCCACTGGGGAATACTCCTAGTTAGAGTGTGGGACCTTGGGCACAGTGAGTCACTGTGGCATTACACAATCCTTGCTGGTTTTGTTTTCTCAGTGACACATCTTCCTGATACATTGTGGTCACTCTACTGGCTAGTCTGCAAGTGGTGCCAGCTCACTGAGTCATCTACTGGAAAGACTGTCTTAGGCATGTGATACCTTGCAAAGATAATCTGCACTGTAGTGGGGTGGTCCATAGGGCTCAGATGAATTCCTGAGACTTTGGGTAAATCCTATTCTCTTCTGAGCCTCAGTTTTCTCAGCTGTGAAATGGGAATGGGATTCCACTTATGTGAACAAAGCCTACTGGCTTTGTTGTAAGGACTAACGAGGTTATATATTTATTTCTTATTTTTATTATTTTTATTTACTATTATTATTATTATTTTTCGGAGATGGAGTCTTGCTCTGCCGCCCAGACTGGAGTGCAGTGGCACAATCTCGGCTCACTGCAACCTCCACTTCCCGGGTTGAAGCAATTCTCCTGCCTCAGGCTCCCAAGTAGCTGGGATTACAGGCACATGCCACCATGCCCGGCTAATTTTTTTTTTTTTTTTGTATTTTAGTAGAGACAGGGTTTCACCACGTTCCCCAGGCTGGTCTCGAACTCCTGAGCTCAGGCAATCCGCCCACCTCAGCCTCCCAAAGTTCTAGGATTACAGGTGTGAGCCACCATGCCTGGCCTATTTTTTTTATTTTATTTTTGAGACAGGGTCTCACTCTGTCACCCAGGCTGGAGTACAGTGGTACGATCTTGGCTTACTGCAACTTCTGCCTCCCAGGCTTGAGCAAGCCTCCCACCTCAGCCTTCCCAGTAGCTGGGATTACAGGCATGCACCACCATGTCAGGCTAATTTTTGTATTTTTGGTAGAGACGGGGCCTCACTATGCTGGAGTTCGAGAACTCCCAGGCTTAAGCGATCCTGCCTTGGACTCCCAAAGTGTTGGGATTACAGGCGTGACCCACCATGCCAGGTGAGGTCTGGAATTTGAGGCCAGCCTGGGCAACATAGTGAGACCCTGCCTCTACAAAACACTTTAAAAATAATTAGCTGGACATGGTTGCCTATGCCTGTAATACTAACTACTCAGAAGGCTGAGGTAGGAGGATTGTTAGAGCCCAGGAAGTCCAGGCTACAGCCGGATGATGGAGCAAGACTCTGTCTCTAAAAAATTTTTGTAAATAGGCCGGGTGCAGTGGCTCACACCTATAATCCCAGCACTTTGGGAGGCCGAGACGGGCAGATCACGAGGTCAGGAGATCAAGACCATCTTGGCTAATGCAGTGAAACCCCATCTCTACTAAAAATACAAAAAAATTAGCCAGGCGCGGTGATGGGCGCCTGTAGTCCCAGCTGCCTGGGAGGCTGAGGCAGGAGAATGGCATGAACCCGGGAGGCAGAGCTTGCAATGAGCCGAGATCACGCCACTGCACTCCAGCCTGGGCGACAGAGCAAGACTCCGTCTCAAAAAAAAAAAAAAATTGAAAATAATAATGATTTAAAAAACATTCAGGCTCTTTGTGATACTTATACATGGTCAAATGAATTCCCTTTCTTCTTCTTGTTTGTGCAATGGCTGTCTCTAACACAATGTTTAGACTTTTGAATACTTTTTTTTTTTTTTTGCACAGATACCATTTATTTTTCTTTTTTAGACACACGATCTTGCTCTGTCACTGTCACCTAGGCTGGAGTGTGTAGCTATCACACAGCTCACTGCATCTTCCAACTTCTGGGCACAAGGGATCCTGCCACCTCAGCCTCTTGAGTAGCTGGGACTACAGTTGTGTACCACCAGGCCCAGCTACACTTTTTTTAAGAGATGGGGGTCTTGGTACATTGTCCAGCTGGTCTAGAACTCCTGGACTCAAGCAGTCCTTCTGCCTTGGCCTCTCAAAGTGCTGGGGTTGCAGGCATGAGCCACTGTGCCCAGCTTTTTGTTGTTGTTGTTGTTGTTTTTGTTTTGTTTTGAGAGACAGGCTCTCTCTCTGTCTCCCAGGCTAGAGTGTAGTGGCAATATCATAGCTCACTATAGCCTTGAATTACTGGGCTCAAGCAATCCTCCTGTCTTAACCTCCAGAGTAGCTAGGAATTTAGGTGTGTGCCACCACACCTGGCTGATTTTTAAATTTTTTATAGAAATGGAGTCTTACTATGTTGGCCAGGCTGGTCTCAAACTCCTGGCCTCAAGCAATCCCCCTGCCTTGGCCTCCCAAGGTGCTGGGATTATAGCCTTGATCCACCATGCCTGACCAGCACAGATAATTATTAATGATTGTTTCATACTCCAGATGTCGGCTTGCTTTGAAAAACATAGCAGTATCTATTGTGTTCTTTGTAAAGATATGAGTAATAAAAGCTCACACTGCAAAACTTTCACAAATGTAATTTCATTTATTCTTCACCAAAGCCTTATTTTGTGGATCAGAACATTGAGGTTCACTGCCATCATGACTGATTTTCTAATTGTTATGATATCCTACTGGAAAGGTGGGGTTTTTTTGCTGTTATCGTACATCTCAAGGGCCTTTAATGGGATGAGTGATTCACTGTAAAGTTTGTAAGTTGGGTGACTTTATCACTGACATCCCTCAGGAACAGCCGCAAGAAGTAAATGGGGGTGGATTTTTAGTGTTTGCCACTGACACAGTCTTAATTTTAGCCAAAAAAAAAAAAAAAGAAAAATTAAAAAAGAAAAAGCTAAAGCAACCCATTACACAAGAATGCTGCCCCGTCTTGGACTCTCCTCTTCAACAGGGATGATTCCTGCCCTGTAAAATTACATTGTAAGCAATGTGTCAAAGATGAAAAAATTTGGAAGCACGTTCAATCAATAAGATTGCTGGAAAGCAAATGGAAATTACATTCTATCCAGGGAAAAGGAGAGCCAGCCACCTGCCAGAAATGGAAAGTTCACAGGACTGAAAAATAGCATCTGGCTTCCTTTGCAGTAGAATGTGGAGCCAAAAAGATACTTTCACTTAAAGGCAGTTAGGAAATTACCAGTTTGCTGTGAAGAGCACTGACCAGAGGGTGGGGAGAGGTGACAGAGGACAGCCACTGGAATTGGAGGAACCTGGCTGCTGATCTGGGCTTCTTCACTTCTGGGATAACCCCAGGCAAATTATCAACCTCTCTGGGCTGTTGTGGGAATTAAACAGAATAATGCATACAGGGCGCCTGTTAGCATCATATGCATCTAACATGCTAGTCCTCTTCCTTGTGGACTATTGGGATCACCTTGTGACTTTCGTCTTTTTTTGGTTGCTGTTATTTGGTTTTTGTTAGTTTACATCAGACACCTTGTGCAGTGGGTGCCATCTCCCTTTATGGAAGGTGAAGAGGCCACATGCTTCTTGCCTTTGACACATGAAGAACAGGAATACGAACAGGCCTGAACTCTCATGGACTTTCATATCTTTTTTTTTTTTTTTTGGAGGCAGGTTCTCACTCCGTCATACAGGCTGGAGTGCAGTGGCACAATCTTGGCTCACTGCAACCTCTGCCTCCTGGGTGCAAGCAATTCTCCTGCCTCAGCCTCCTGAGTAGCTGGGATTATAGGTGCCTACCACCATGTCTGGCTAATTTTTTTGTATTTTTATTAGAGACAGGGTTTCACCATGTTGGCCAGGCTGGTCTCGAACTCCTGACCTCAAGTGATCTGCCTCCCTTGGCCTCCCAAAGTGCTGGGTTTACAGGCATGAGCCACCGTGCCTGGCCAAACTTTCATATCTTCATTTGGATTGCCTGAAAACAGAGCAAGAGGCAAGGGCATGGGTGTCGGGAGTTTATTTTGGGAGTCATCCTAGGGAGCAAGGCTGTAGGAGTGAGAAAGTGAGATGTAAAAGGAGGCGGCAACAATGAAGGCTGTGTTGCTGAGCTCAGTGTGGACACTGGAGTTCCATCCATCATTTTGGGGACCATCTGTGAACAATATAGAATGAATCTCACGGTTATCTCTTAACAACGGAAGGCTAGAGCAATTTCACTCCTGGTCATGTACCCAAGAGAAATGAAAACATATGTCCACACAAAAACTTGTATATGAATATTTATAGTAACACTAGTCATAATAGCCAAAAGATGGAAACAACCCAAATATGTCCATCAACTGATGAAGGGATAAATAAAATGTGGTATATCCATACAGTGGACTATTATTCAGCCATAAAAGAGAATGAAGGTTTGTTTGTTTTGTTTTGTTTTTTTGAGACAGAGTCTCACTCTGTCATGTAAGAGTGCAGTGTGCGATCTTGGCTCACTGCAATATTCACCTCTGGGTTCCAGGGTTCAAGTGTTTCTCCTGCCTCAGCCTCCTAAGTAGCTGGGATTACAGGAATGCACCACCATGCCTGGCTAATTTTTGTATTTTTGGTAGAGATGGGGCTTCATCCTCTTGGCCAGGCTGGTCTCAAACTCCTGACCTCAAGTGATCTGCCCACTTCAGCCTCCCAAAGTGCTGGGATTACAGGCATGAGCCACATGAAGTTCTGATACATGCTAGAACATGGGTGAATCTTGACAAGATTATGCTAAGCAAAAGAAGCCAGACACACAAGACTGTGTACTCTATGGTTCCATTTGTTTGAAATGTTAACAACAGGAAAATTTATAGAGAAACGAAGTAGATTAGTGGTTGCCTAGGGATGAGAGGATTAGGGGAGTAGGAGGGTGATAGCTTAAAGGGTTTGTTTTGGGCATGATAAAAATGTTCTAAAATTAATTGACTGTGGTAATGGTTGTACATATCTGTGAATATACTAAAAAAAATGGAAGTTTACATTTTAAATAAGTGAATTATATGATATGTAAATATCTCAATAAAGCAGGGTTTTTGTTTAGTTTTTGTTTTTGTTTTAAAGGAGGGGGACTGGAGCACTGAGTGAGGATAGACTCTGGAGTGTGTTAACTCTCCCATCACTTCTGGGCCGCAGACTGAAAGCTGAGTGAATTCCTTGGGGTTCAGCCAGAGAAGCAGTGGGTGCTTTAGGTGGAAGACTCAGCATGCCTGCACCTAGCTACAGCCACAATGAGAGGCAGCCTGAGAAAGTGTGGTCAAGGGCACCATAAATGTTGGCTGTACTCCTCCCTGGACATTGCATCTTAAGAGAGGGTCATAAAGATGTAGGAATGAGAGGAAGATTATTGCAATATGATCCAGCAATCCCATTTCTGGTTATATACACCCCAAAAGTTGAAAGCAGGGACTTGAAGAGATATTTGCACACCCATGTTTATAGCAGCATTATTCCCGATAGCCAAAAGACGGAAGCAACCCAAGTTTATAGATTGATGAATGGATAGACAAAATATGGTATAGACACACAATTGAACATTATTCTGCCTTAAAAAGGAAAGAAATTCTGACCTACAACATGGATAAACCTTAAAGACATTAGGCTAAGTGAAATAAGCCAGTGATGAAAGGACAAATGTTGTGTGGTTCCACTTATGTGAAGTACTTACATAAGTACTCACACCAGTACTTAGTGTTTATACTAAGTACTCACACCAGTACTTAGTGTTTATACTAAGTACTCACACCAGTACTTAGTACTTATACTAAGTACTCACATCAGTACTTAGTACTTATACTAAGTACTCACACCAGTACTTAGTGTTTATACTAAGTACTCACACCAGTACTTAGTGTTTATACTAAGTACTCACATCAGTACTTAGTACTTATATAAGTACTCACATCAGTACTTAGTACTTATATAAGTACTTACATCACATCAGTACTTAGTACTTATACTAAGTACTTACATCACATCAGTACTTAGCACTTATACTATGTACTCACACCAGTGCTTAGCGCGTATACTAAGTACTCACACCAGTGCTTAGCGCGTATACTAAGTACTCACACCAGTGCTTAGCGCGTATACTAAGTACTCACACCAGTGCTTAGCGCGTATACTAAGTACTCACACCAGTGCTTAGCGCGTATACTAAGTACTCACACCAGTGCTTAGCGCGTATACTAAGTACTCACACCAGTGCTTAGCGCGTATACTAAGTACTCACACCAGTGCTTAGCGCGTATACTAAGTACTCACACCAGTGCTTAGCGCGTATACTAAGTACTCACACCAGTGCTTAGCGCGTATACTAAGTACTCACACCAGTGCTTAGCGCGTATACTAAGTACTCACACCAGTGCTTAGCGCGTATACTAAGTACTCACACCAGTGCTTAGCGCGTATACTAAGTACTCACACCAGTGCTTAGCGCGTATACTAAGTACTCACACCAGTGCTTAGCGCGTATACTAAGTACTCACACCAGTGCTTAGCGCGTATACTAAGTACTCACACCAGTGCTTAGCGCGTGTACTAAGTACTCACATCAGTGCTTAGCGCGTGTACTAAGTACTTACATCAGTACTTAGAATAGTCAAATTCATAGAGACGGAAAGTAGAATGGTGGTTACCAGCAGCCAGGAGAAGGGGCAAATGAGGAGTTAGAAGTTAGTATTTAATGGATACAGAGTTTCAGTTTAGGAAAATGAAAAAAATCCAGAGACAGAGGGTGATGATATTTGCATAACAATGTGAATGTACTTAATGCTAGTAAACTGTAACTTTAAAATGCTTAAAACATTTTTTAAGCCAATGGCTCACTGCACAAATAAAAAAACGCTATTAAAAAAGAAGGGGGAGAGTCAAGCTGTCTGTGCAGCCCCTGGCTGGGCTTCCTGCTCTCATACCTCCCTTGGCTCTGCCTTTTCCAAGCCTGATTCTCCAGCCTTCTCGGAGAATACATGAGCTCCCTGATTTCCTTCCAGTGCGTTCCTTTTCTGCTCACATTTGCCAGTTACTCGCTGTTTCTTGCAGCCCAGAACCCTGACTCATCCACATCTAGAATAGAATTGGCAAAACAGAAGTTTCAGGTTGTTTTACACTATAGCCATTTATTAACACAAACCCTAGGGCCAGACTTAATATTATAGATGGGACTGTTTTTAGACAAGATTCAGCTTTTCTTAACAGCTAAAAGGAATTAGGTCCAACTGATGATTCAGGAAAAGTATGTGCTGTGAAGTGGCTTCTTAGTGGGGTGGGAGTGGGGTTGGGTCCTCTTGCTCTCTTTCTGCCATCTTCATAAACACATTCTCTCTGACTGCAAGGCTACCACAGCCATCATTGGTTGGCAGCTCTGTCTTTTACCCAAATATGCTGATGGTAATAAAAAGGAAAGGGAGCCATCTCAGCCCCCGACCCTCCCACCTAAACCAACCCTGGGGCCTCACAGCAGGATCAGGGAGATTTATTAAAAGGAGAAAAAAAAAAAGTTGCCAACCTAAGTTATACTCTCCATTCTCCACTCACTCCCATCCCTGAGAAGGAGAGGCCAGTATGGCTTGTGTGAAGACTCATTGCAGGGGCATGTGGGGCAGTTCTGTGGAAATAACCAAATGGGAGCAGTTAGAAGGACTGTGGGAGGCAGAAACTGACCAGAGGGGAATTGACTGCCCCTCAAGCATGCATGAGCACACCCTGTGCATGAGGTCCTTTCAGTCAATGAAGAGAATCTCTATGGGGTTGTCACTATCACCCCCAGAGCAGCAAAGCCTGACATACAGAGACCATGTCTTGGCAGGGACCAGAGCTTATCCTTAGCATCCTGAGACCTAAGGATCACTTTGAGAGATGCTGGGATCATGGACGAAGGACTTAGCTCAGCCCCTGCCCCACTTTTCTCGCATCCAAGTACTAACCAGACCCGACCCTGCCTAGCTTCCAAGATCAGACAGATGGAGAATGTTCAGGGTTACATGGCCATAGACAGCTGGGCCACTTTTCTAAGGCCACAGGAGCCCAAGGACTTTCTGACCAAGTGGAGGAGGAGTGAGTGACAGCCTCAGGAATCTTTGAGGATTGAACTTTCTGCTAGTCATTGGGTAGGAGCCCAGAGCAATTGAAATTTGATTTTGAGATAGAAAGTAATAGAACCTTTGGTGCACCAGAATTTATACTCAGCACACAACTCTTCCACTTTTCAACTTCCAGCTTTCACTGCAGTCTGTAATCATACCTCAAGTCAGATGCCTAATTCTCTTCACTGCAGAAGCAACCTCTGTAAGCAAACGCTGTACAGTGGAGCTATGTTACATGGTTTTTGTTTTGAGATAGAGTCTTGCTCTGTTGCCCAGGCTGGAGTGCAGTGGCACTATCCTGGCTCACTGCAACCTCTGCCTCCCGGGTTCAAGTGATTCTTCTGCCTCAGCCTCCCGAGTAGCTGGGACTACAGGCATGTGCCACTACTCCTGGCTAATTTTTGTATTTTTTAGTAGAGACAAGCTTTTGTTATGTTGGCCAGGCTGGTCTCGAACTCCTGACTTCAAGTGATCACCCACCTCGGCCTCCCAAAGTGCCAGGATTACAGGCGTGAGCCACCGTGTTTTGTTTTTGTTTTTGTTTGTGTGTGTTTGTGTGTGTGTGTGTGTTGTTTTTGTCTTTTTTCAACCATTACTTTAGGTTCAGGGGGCACATGTGCAGGTCTTTTACATGGGTAGATTGTGTGTTGCTGGTATTTGGTGTATAAATGATTTCATCACCCAGATAGTGAGCAGAGCACCCAATAGGTAGTTTTTCGACCCCATTGCATGTTTTCGATCAAATGAAGTTTAATCTGAACTTGACCCAGGTCTAAAGCTGTGCCGCAGTCTCCTTGTCATCTCTTTCTGGTTACTTTCCATCTTTGATTTTTGTGATTGTTAATTTTATGTATCAACATGACTGGCCAAGGAGTGCCCAGATTCAACATTATTTCTGGATGTGTCTGTGAGGGTGTTTCCAGAGGAGATAAGCATTTGAATCTGTGGACTCAGTAAAGTAAATTGCTCTCCCCAATGTAGGTAGGCATCATCCAATCCACCAAAGGCCTGAATAGAACAAAAGGTAGAAGGAGGAGGAATCTGCTCCTTTTTCTCTGTCTCTTTGCATCAGCCAGAGCATCTCCTCTTCTCTCCTCTTCCCCTGCTCTCAGAGAAACTTTTCCATCACTAGTTCCCCTGGTTCCAGGCCTTCACACTCAGGCTGAATTATACCATGGGCCTTGCTGGGTCTCCAGCTTGCAGTTGGCAGATCGTGAACTTCACCATAATTGCATGAACCAATTCCTCATAATATTAGGTTGGTGCAAAAGTAATTGCAGGCCAGGCGCAGTGGCTCACACCTGGAATCCCAGCACTCTGGGAGGCTGAGGCAGGCAGATCACTTGAGGTCAGGAGTTCGTGACCAGCCTGGCCAACATAGTGAAACCCTGTCTCTACTAAAAATACAAAAAATATTAGCTGGGTGTGGTGGCGCATGTCTGTAATCCCTGTAATCCCAGCTACTCTGGAGGCTGAGGCAGGAGAATCACTTGAACCTAGGAGGTGGAGGTTGCAGTGATCTGAGGTTGTGCCATTGCACTCCAGCCTGGGTGATAGACTGAGACTCCATCTCAAAAAAAAAAAAAAAAAAAGTAATTGCAGTTTTTGCCGTTGAAAGTAATGGCAATTATTTTTGCATCAACCTAATAAATCCTATGTATAAGCAGAACGTTACTGTTAGGTTTCTGTAGAGAACCCTGACTAATACAAACCTTCAACTGACTTTCGCTCCCAAGTTAGGGCTGCCATCTCTTTCTTAGCGCCGTGGGGGCCTTCTGGGATATTAGGACCATCTCTCAGGTCTCCCATCAAAACTCCTCACTCAGCTACTTGAACTACTCTTGGGCAGTCAGGGCAGCCAGAAGTCCCTGGCACAGTGGTCCTCAAACCTGGTAGTGCCTCAGATTCACTTGGAGCAAAGTAAAAATACATCCAGATCCTAAACTAATGCCTTACTAAATTGTAGGCTCCAGGGACGGGACCAGGTGTCTTTAGTTTAATAATCGTCTCAGGCAGTTCTGAAACACAGCAGGGTTTGGGAACCATTGTCTCGAGCAGAGCTTCTCAGACTGCCAACTTCCTAACCCCAGAGGAGAATCAGCCAGGAGTCCCTGGAGCAGGTCTGGGTCCATAGCTCTACTGCCCACTAAAAGCTGAAATATCTTTGAAACCTGGTGTTTTATCTTCAAACGTATTTTTATTCTGATGTCTTAAAGCATGAGTTCTGCCCTCTCTGACTGATGGCAGTGTTAATAACGCCAGCTATTATAAATTCAGATTTCCCATCAGTCATCATGTATTAACTTTCTACTCTCAAAGTTTCCATGAAAATACAAGGATGGTACTTTAATTAACTAAATCTATCTGACTGTCACAACATGCACAGTAGTTACAATTAAACTGTACCCATTTTACAGATGAGAAAACTGCAGTTCAGAGAAACAACATAGCTTGTAAATGACAGCAGCATTTTTTGATTTTTTTTTATTTTGGTAAAATATACATAACATAAAATTTATCCGTGTTTAAATGTCAAATTCATTGGCCTTAAACACATTTACAATGTTGTACATTTGTATTAGTCCATTCTCACACTGCTAATAACGACGTACCTGAGACTGGGTAATTTATAAAGGAAAGAGTTTTAATGGACTCACAGTTCCATATGGCTGGGGAAGCCTCACAATCATGGCGGAAGGCGAAGGAGGAGCAAAGGCAGGTCTTGCATGGCAGCAGACAAGAAAGAAGAATGAGAACAAGTGGGGGGAAGCCCCCTATAAAACTATCAAATCTCGTGAGAAATCACCACTATCATGAGAACCGCATGAGGGTAACCACCCCAAAATGATTAAATTACGTCCCCGTGGGTCCCTTCCATGACACGTGGGGATTATGGGAACAACAATTCAAGATGAGATTTGGGTGGGGACACAGCCAAACCATATCAACATTCATCACTGCTATCTAATTCTAGAAACTTTTCATCATCTTGAACATAATGTCTCCATTAAACACTAACTCCCCATTCTCCCATCCCTCCAATAGTAACCACTGTTCTCTTTCTGTCTTTATGAATTTGACTACTCAAGGTACCTCATGTAAGAGGACTCAGACACGATATTTTCCTCTTGTGTCTGTCTTACTTTATTTGGCATGTCTTCAGAGTTCATCCATGCTATAACATGTATCAGACAGAGCAGCAATTTGAGCCCATTTCTAATAGATTTCTAAATCCTTGCTCCTTCCACTTCCCATTTGCCTCCAAATATTAGAATGACTGGGAGGTAAAAGAGAAATCAAGCATATTTTGTTTGGTCAAAGAGTTAGAAATGAGATGATCAGTGGAGGTTTCAGAGAGGCAAGGTCCAACCTCAGAGACTGGAGAAAAACTTCTCATCTTTGGAGCTGACCCAAAATGAAACAGGGCTGTCCCATTAGGGAATGTTACCTGTTTCTGGATGTGACCAAGCATCATTCAGATAGCCAGGTGCCAAGGCTGATTTATCCTAGTCCCCAGGATTTTGGTTGGGGGAGGGGATGTGATGTAATAGAAATAACTGTTTTCTTTTCTCTTTTCTTTTCCTTTCCTTTCCTTTCCTTCCTTCCTTCCTTTCTTCCTTCCTTTCTTTTTTTTGACAGAGCCTCACTCCATCACCCAGGCTGGAGTGCAGTGGAGTGATCTCGGCTCACTGCAACCTCTGCCTCCCAGGTTCAAGCAATTCTCTTGCCTCAGCCTCCCTAGTAGCTGGGATTACAGGTGTGTGCCACCATGCCTGGATAATGTTTTTCTGTTGTATTTTTAGTAGAGACGGGGTTTCAGCATGTTGGCCAGACTGGTCTCGAACTCCTGACCTCAAGTTATCCACCCGCCCTGGCCTCCCACAGTCCTGGGATTACAGGCGTGAGCCACTGCACCCAGCCAAAATAACTGTTTTCAATTGGAAAGCATTTAAAACGTGTATTTGGCTGGGCTCAGTGGCTCATGCCTGTAACTTCAGCACTTTGGGAGCCTGAGGCAGGCAGATCATGAGGTCAAGAGATCAAGACCATCCTGGCTAACATGGTGAAACCCCATCTCTACTAAAAATACAAAAATTAGCTGGGCGTGGTAGCACATGCCTGTAGTCCCAGCTACTCAGGAGGCTGAGGCAGGAGAATTGCTTGAACCTGGGAGGCGGAGGTTGCAGTGAGCCGAGATCACGCCACTGCACTCCAGCCTGGGCAACAGAGCGAGACTCTGTCTCAAAACAAACAAACAAATAAACAAACAAACACCACACACGCACAAAACCCACGTGTATTCCTGGGCACCCCTGCAGAGTCTAATTTACTGACATTGGAGAGGACCCAGGCATATATTTCAGAAGAACCCTTGGAGACCTGGAGATGTATCCCAGGTTGAGCAGCCAGTGGACCAGATGCTAGCTAACACCCACCCCAATACCAGATCTATTCCATTCGAGGGCTGGATAATCATTCTTGGCCAAGGAGTTTAAATTTCAACTCATGTATTAAAGGGACAAGGTCTGCACTAAAATGAGCTCTAATGACTGTCCGAAGTCTCTGAGAAACAGAGGTCAGTGGTAGGTGGCTGTGTCTTGGTAATGATTCAAGCACTGAAGAGAAACATTAGAATGGTGAACAGTCAAGCCCATTTGCATCAAGAAACATTGCCTGGCTTGGGAAGTAGTTATAAAAATTGTTTCCATGTCTGTGGAAGTAATGGGTTCCCACTCAGCACCCCTCTGGATCCTACCCATCATGTGTGCCAGCCTCCAGCTCTAGGTGAACACCTGCCCCTTCTCCACACCTGCCCCCAGCACTCCCTGGTCCCTACCTGTCCCAGCACTTAGTTGCCAGGGTGTGGAGGTGGATTGGGAGTAGAAGAGGAGAGGCACAGCAGTGGGCCGCAGGCGTAGGGCACTAGATCAGATTAATGACACAGGACTCATCTGGGGATCTTGTTAAAATGTAGATTTTGGCCAGGTGCAGTGGCTCGTGCCTGTAATCCCAGCATTTTGGGAGGCCGAGGTGGGTGGATTGCTTGAGGTCAGGAGTTCGAGACTAGCCTGGCCAACATGGTGAAACCCTGTCTCAACTAAAAATACAAAAAATAGCCTGGTATCATGGCACATGCCTGTAATCCCAGCTACTCAGGAGGCTGAGGCAGGAGAATCGCTTGAACTCAGGAGGTGGAGGCTGCAGTGAGCGGAGATGGTGCCATTGCACTCCAGCCTGGGTAACACAGCAAGACTCTGTCTCAAAAAATAAAATAAAATGCAGATTTTCCTTCAGTGTCAGGCATGGCGGTGAGACTGGAGACTGCATTTTTTTTTTTTTTTTTTTTTTGAGATGGAGTCTCACTCTGTCACCCAGGCTGGAATTCAGTGGCGCAATCTCGGCTCACTGCAACCTCTGCCTTCCAGGTTCAAGTGAGTCTCCTACCTCAGCCTCTGGAGTAGTTGGAACTACAGACGCATACCATCACACCCGGCTAATTGTTTTGTATTTTTAGTAGAGATGGGGTTTCACTGTGTTAGCCAGGATGGTCTCGATCTCCTGAACTCGTGATCCACCTGCTTTGGCTTCCCAAAGTGCTGGGATTACAGACGTGAGCCACCGCGCCCGGCCTGGAGACTGCATTTCTAACCAGCTCCGAGGCGATGGATGATACTTGCTTCTGCTGCCAATGTCCCTGTTCCAGAGACCACATTTTGAATGGCAAGGGTGAGGGGATTCCGGAGTCAGAATACCTGAGTCTGAATCCTAGCTCTACCGCATAATAACTGCATGACCCTGGGCAAAATACTTAACCTCTGAGAGCCTCAGTTTCTGAATCTGAGAAAGGGGGAAATAATAGGACTTAGCGAATTGTGAGAATCGCATAAGGTAAGGTATAGAAAGCACTTAGCACAATGCCTGGCACATGGTAGGAACTGTACACTAAGATTAATAAGCAGATTGGGCCTGGTGCGGTGGCTTATGGCAGTAATCCCAGCACTATGGGAGGCCAAGGTGGGTGGATCACCTGAGGTCAAGAGTTTGAGACCAGCCTGGCCAACATGGTGAAACTCCATCTCTACTAAAAGTACAAAAATTCGCCAGGTGTGGTGGTGGGTGCCTGTAATCACAGCTAGTCTGGAGGCTGAGGCAAGAGAATTGCTTGAGCTTGGGAGGTGGAGGTTGCAGTGAGCCAAGATTGTGCCACGGCACTCCAGCCTGGGTGACAGAGTGAAACTCCATCTCAAAAAAAAAAAAAAAGAAAAAAGAGCAGATTGGGCCTGGTAAAGTGGCTCACACCTGTAATCTCAGCACTTTGGGAAGTCAAGGAGGCAGGATCACTTGAGGACAGGAATTCAAGTCCAGCCTGGGCAACACAGGAACACCGCATCTCTTAAAAAAAAAACAAATTTAGCCAGGTGTGATGGTGCGTACCTGTAGTCCCAGCTACTCCAGAGGTTGAGGTGGGAGGACTGGCATGAGTCCAGGAGTTTAAGGTTGCAGTGAGCTATGGCTATGCCATTATACTCCAGCCTGGGTGACACAGTGAGACACTCTCTCTAAAATAAAAAATAAAGCAGATTGAAGAAAGGGGGTTTCTAGTAGAAACAGAGACAGGAAAAAAGGCAGAAAGTAACTTCTGGATCAGGAGCTGAGCTGGCCTCTGGGCATGCCTGTCTCTTCTACTGCTTTTTTGCTCAACCACCCCATGCGTTAGCCCACATGGAAAATGCTTCTGCTTTGTAACCTGCACTTTTTATGGGGCTTGTTCAGATAGTGCTGGTATAAAGGCTGAAACCCACATTGCTGTTGGGAACCACCTATGGGGTTTCCTTGAATTTGGTGCCACTGCACCTGCTCAGCGACCGTGCCTTGATGTGCTTTAGCTCAGCCATCCCTAAATTGCTATCCTGTCGCTTCAGTCCAAGTAGAAAGAAGCCAGTAATGAGTCCATCCTGATGAACAATTCAGGAAGGAACATTCTTTTCTTCCCCTGGTGAGACTTCATTGACTACCCAGGCAAGATGCAGCAGGAGCTCTGAATTACCGTGATCTTGTTAGCAGCTGTGGCTTGCCATTGGTGGAGCACGTACATCTTGTGCTGAAGGATGCTAGGAGGGCAGAACCCTCATGAAAGGCTACTGGCCTAATTTTTTTTTTTTTTTTGCCAATTCAAGAGAATTGTCTGTACAACTCTTAGTCTTAGTCTTACTTCTCTCGGACATTCAAGACTCTGATAGTAGGCTAACTCATTTTTTATTTGTAACTATCAAAGCCTGGTATAACTCAGTGAGAAAAAAAAAATCCTGGTTAGAAATGTTGCAAACAAACAAAAAAAATCTTCTCTAATATGTGACCAATCCCACAGTAGCCACAATGGCTTAGAAGGCATTTGAAGTCTCTTCTACAGCAGTCTCATGGGGCCTTTTTTATTGTATCAGAAGGATGAAAGATGGGTCAGCTCCTCCAGGATTCTTATCTTTTATTTCAGGAGTCTTCAGTTAAACCTGAGCTTTAGACCTTTTCCATGTAATTGGATCCAAATCAGGGACTTCAGTCTCTGTTTCCCACTTTTGAGTTTAGGAGAGCAAGCTCTACGGCTGCATGAAACAAGAGGTCCTTTTACCAATAAAAGAGAGAGGCCAGGTGCAGTGGCTCATGCCTGTAATCCCAGCACTTTGGGAAGCTGAGGAGGGCAGACCACCTAAGGTCAGGAGTTCGAGACCAGCCCGGCCAGCATAGCAAAATCCCATCTCTACTAAAAATACAAAAAGTGGCTGGGCGTGGTGGCACACGCCTGTAGTTCCAGCTACTCAGGAGGCTGAGGCAGGAGAATCTCTTGAACCTGGGAGGTGGAGGTTGCAGTGAGCCGAGATCACTGCCACTGCACTCCAGCCTGGGCGACACAGCAAAACTCCATCACAAAACAAAACAAAACAAAACAAAACAAAAACACACACACACACAATAAAGATGGGACAAAAAGAAGTGTCTCGGTCTGTTCCTGCTGCTATAACACAAATACCTTGGATAGGTTCATTTATAAACAACAGGAATTCATTTCTCACAGTTCTGGAGGCTGGGAAGTTCAAGATCAAGGCACCTGCAGATTCAGTGTTTGGTGATGGCTGGTCTCTGATTCCAAGATGGAGTCTTGTCACTGAATCCTTACGTGGCAGAAGGCATGAATACTGACTACATCCTCTCATGGCAGAAAGGCTAACACTGGCTGAACTTTCTTCCTCAAACCCTTTTATAAGGGCATTCATTGCTTCATAAAGGTCCTGCCTCTTAATACTGTTGAATTGGGGATTAACTTTTGATATGACTTTTTTTTTTTTTTTTTGAGACAGATCCTCACTCTTTCAACCAGGCTGGAGTGCAGAGGCACAATCTCTGCTCTCTGCAACCTCCACCTCCCAGGTTCAAGTGATTCTCCTGCCTCAGCCTCCCGAGTAGCTGGGATTACAGGCAACTGCCAGCTAATTTTTTTGTATTTTTAGTAGAGATGGGGTTTCACCATGTTGGCCAGGCTGGTCTAGAACTCCTGACCTCAGGTGGTCCACCTGCCTCGGCCTCCCAAAGTGCTGGGATTACAGGTGTGAACAACTGCGCCGGACCTATGCCTTTTTTTTTTTTTTGAGACAGAGCCTTGGTCTGTCACCCAGGCTGGAGCGCAGTGGCGCAGTCTCGGCTCACTGCAACCTCCACCTCTGGGGTTCAAGGGCTTCTCCTGCCTCATCCTCCTGAGCAGCTGGGATTATTGGTACCCACCACCATGACCGACTAATTTTTGTATTTTTAGTAGAGACAGGGTTTCACCATGTTGGCCAGTCTGGTCTTGGACACCTGACCTCAGGTGATCTGCCCGCTTCAGCCTCCCAAAGTGCTGGGATTACAAGCATGAGCCATCTCACCGGGCCTTGACATGCATTTTGGAGGCACATAAACATTCAGCCATATCAGGAAGGTTCAGCAGTCCAAGTCCAAATTGGTTTCAGGCAATAGCAGCCCTGATGAATGTAATATTCCAGATGGATCAGTTGCACAGGCAACCTACAGCTTGTGTCTTGAGTCAACACATTTCTCATTTTAACCATTTCTCATGCAGATCTTTTTGAAATGCACTTCACACACTTTAATATGGAAAATTCAATCTATTTTCAATGGATTTTGTAATCATCATTACGGTATTCTTTATTCTAGTTACAAGCTCAGGAATTGTTGAAGTGTAGACCCATACACAAAACAGCCTCAGACCCTCAACTTTTATGACTAATCTTTATTGCTTTTTTTATTACAAAGTGATACAGTCTTAAATTTTTTTTAAGTTATGCATTTTTTTCTGTAGTTTTTACTATCTCCTTCTAGACTATTCGCCTGGCATGTTGTCACTTTTGTCTCTCTTTAATGTATTTCTAGCAGCATCCCTCTCATTTATAATCATTCATCTAGATTTTGCCTGGGAAACTGCACAATCAGGCTAATTACAATTGTGTGTGACGAATACCCTTAAGACAAATGCTTAGCCGACCAATATGACTGTTAGGATAGAACTTACTAGTGGATTTGGCATGAAGTTTACACTGTGGAATCAGATAGGCCCAAGTGTAAAGTGCCTCTTATTGGTATTGGGAGCTTCAACAAATGACCTTATCATCCTCAGTTTCCTCGGTGTACCTTCAGTTTCCTCAATGTAAAATTTAAAAAACAAGGCTGGGCACAGTGGGTCATGCCTATAATCCTAGCATCTTTTGGCCGAGGTAGGTGGATCACCTGCGGCCAGGAGTTCGAGACCAGCCTGGCCAACCAGGCGAAACCCCCATCTCTACTAAAAATACAAACATGACAGACGTGGTGGTGCGCATCTGTAATCCCAGCTACTGGGGAGGCTGAGACACGAGAATCGCTTGAACCCGGGAGGCAGAGGTTGCGGTGAGCCAAGATTGCACCACTACACTCCAGCCTGGGTGACAGAGTGAGACTCTGTCTCAAAATAAATAAATAAATAATAAACAAAACAAAACAGAACACCTAACTTGCATGGCTATTGTGAGGATTAAAGGGAATAGGATGTAAAACACTCATGACAGTGTTTGGCTCATGATGGTGA
The DNA here is from genome assembly GCF_028885625.2 of Pongo pygmaeus. NCBI lineage: Eukaryota > Metazoa > Chordata > Mammalia > Primates > Hominidae > Pongo > Pongo pygmaeus. The sequence goes on along the minus strand of NC_072392.2, from coordinate 84,442,908 downwards.
CTCGAGGAACACTAGTTTCCTCTCTCATGCATCCCTCCCATGTATCAGGATATTGCGGCAGAATGTGTCTAGGACAATAGTTCTCAAACTTGAACTTGCATTAGAATCTCCTAGAGGACTTGTTAAAATATGGATTGCTGAGCTGGGCATGGTGGCTCATGCCTGTAATCCCAGCACTTTGGGAGGCCGAGGCTGGCGGATCACGAGGTCAAGAGATCGAGACCATCCTGGCCAACATGGTGAAACCCCGTCTCTACTAAAAATACAAAAATTAGCTGGGCGTGGTGGTGCATGCCTGTAGTCCCAGCTACTTGGGAGGCTGAGGCAGGAGAATCTCTTGAACCCAGCAGGCAGTGGTTGCAGTGAGCCGAGATCGAGCCACTGCACTCCAGCCTGATGACAGAGCAAGACTCTGTCTCAAAAAAATAATATATATCTATATCTATAGATATAGATATAGATATAGACAGATAGATAGATAGATAGATAGATGTAGATTGCTGGACCACAACCCCAGAATATCTACTTCAGGAGGAGCAGGTTGGGTCCTGAAAAATGATGTTTCATAAAAAATGTCCAGGTTATACTAGTGATGGTGATGCTGCTGGTGATGTATGGTCTGGGGGCCATACATCGAGAACCGTCAGTCTAGGAGGTAGATATACTTGCATCCAAATTCCTGCTTGGCCCCTTGGCAGTTGTGTTAATTTGGGCAAGTTATTTAACTTTTCTGAGCCACAGTTTCCTAATCTGAAACAGGTGCATGATAACTTTTGTCTGATAAAGTTGTAATGTGATGTGGCAGTTGGGAAAGATCTAGTACTTAATAAATCTTTTTTTTCTTTTTCTTTCTTTTTTTTTTTTAGATGGAGTCTCACTTTGTCGCTCAGGCTGGAGTGAAGTGGCATGATCTTGGTTCACTGCAACCACTGCCCCCCAGGTTCAAGCAATCCTCCTGCCGCAGCCTCCGGAGTAGCTGGGATTACAGGTGCCTGCCACCATGCCCGGCTAATTTTGTGTGTGTTTTTAGTAGAGACAGGATTAAGTCACGTTGGCCAGGCTGGTCTCAAACTCCTGGTCTCAAGCGATCCACCCACCTCGGCCTCCAAAAATGCTGGGATTACAGGCGTGAGACACTGTGCCTGGCCAATAAATCTTCATTAATCTCAGTGTTGCCTTCTTTGTGGCAGAGTCTTTTCCTGTTTAGCTTAAGGACTTGTAGTGTTCCAAGGAACTACAGCAACTAGATGATACTGCCCCTAAAATTATGTACATCTTGTCTTAGAACCTTTAAAATAAGACATCTGTCATTTGCTCAAGAAGGGCAATAATAAACTCTGTAGTAGGTAGCAAATTTTGATCCTGAGCACTTAGGATGCCAATTTCATTAACTTCCTAGCTGTTTATCTTCTGGGGCAACGAAGGATTAATTTAAAAAGTACTACATTCTGAAGACTGAAAGGGTTTTATGGAAGAGCATATACAAGTTCCTGAGTACTTTCTCTATTGGGTATATGTGGGCTGTGGGCTGTGGGTTGAGAGCAGCTACCCAGATGCATAAAAGCATTCTCATAAGTTGCAAAGCAGGTGCAACGCTAATTGAATTTGTTCTGCTCAGATGACATACTCTCCAGGAAAGAAGAAAAAATGTTTTCCTGCTTTGAAATTGGTTTGCTGGTGTTCTGCCAAATGAAAGCCTTATAATAAAGGCATCAACTTTAATTATTCATTTCTATTTGCTTAAAGAAATATTCTTATGTGACATACATATGTTCATACATTTCCTTGTTGTAACAACATGAACTAAATAAGTCACTTTCACACATAAATGAAACTCCATGAATTATTATTGCTAACGCACGTCCTCTATATTATTCAGCTGGAGAAAAGGTAATGTTTGTGTAATGGGGAAGAATTACAGAGCGAAAGATGAGGATCTTTTTAGTGCTTTTTTTAGGTAGACAGGAAAAAAGGCACAGGCTACCATCTGCTATTACTGATGATATTACTGAGGAATTGATACATTTCTATCTATCGGGATTTATTAATGTACAACTGGTTCTACAACTTTATTTGTTCAGTCTACATAACCAAAATGAGGCTTCAAGTCCGGAAGTTCACTGTTACCCAAGGCAAACATATTAGGGTCTGTTCTGCCATCTGGTGTTCTTTGAAGGAAATATCCACAGCGGCATTATGAGATAAATAGCCAGTGTTGCCTATGTTGGTGGTGGGTGTTACAACCTCGATGAAAAGCAATTCCAGAATCTCTGCCAAATTCCAATAGGAGATAATTTGAGAATATATATTAAGAAGAAAAATACACATACCCTTGGAGTACCAATTTCACATTTATGAATTCATCTTTTGGATATATTTATACATGTGCACAAAGAAATGTATATAAAAATATTCCTAGCAGCACTGTTGGTAATAGCAGAAGACTGGAAACAAGCTAAACATCCATGAGTAGGGTACTGGTTAAATAAATCATGACATATTCCTGCAATGGATGTGGTATAGCATGTTGTTGTTTGAAAAATAAGTCAAATCTATATTTACAGATATGAAATGATCACCAAGACTCACACATACACACACACACACACACACACATATATATATTTTAGATAGAGTCTCACTCTGTCACCCAGGCTAGAGTGCACTGGTGCGATCTTGGCTCACTGCATCCTCTGCCACCCTGGTTCAAGTGATTCTCCTGGCTCAGCCTCCCGAGTAGCTGGGACTACAGATGCACGCCACCACACCCAGGTAATTTTTGTATTTTTGATAGAGACAGAGTTTCGCCATGTTGGCCAGGCTGGTCTCGAACTCCTGACTTCAGGTGATCTGCCTACCTCAGCCGCCCAAAGTGCTGGGATTACAAGCATGAGCCACCATACCTGGCACCAAAACACATTGTTAAGTGAAATAAACATGATCAAGAACAACGTGTATCAGTAGGGTGTAGTGGCTCACACCTGTAGTTCCAGCACTTTGGGAGGCCAAGGGGGGGGGGCGAATAACCTGAGGTCAGGAGTTCGAGACCAGCCTGGCATCAACATGGCAAAACCCCATCTCTACCAGAAATACAAAAACTAGCCAGTCATGGTGGCATGCGCTTGCAGTCTCAACTACCCTGGAGGTTGATGCAGGAGAATCACTTGAACCCAGGAGGCAGAGGTTTCAGTGAGTCAAGATCATGCCACTGCACTCCAGCCTCGGCAACAGAGCAAGACTATCTCAAAGAGAGAGAGAGAGAAAAAATAACAACATGTGTAAAATGCTGAAATTTGTATTAAAATATTCATAATGCAGAGGATATTTCTAGAAGGTTTAATCAAAAATAAAATTTGAAGGCCTCCCCACAACCATAGGAATGGACTTCCTCCTTGGCCAGGACACCTACAATTTAGCCTGAAAGACTTGTTCAGGCCATGATGGGGAAGTGGGGCTCAGATATGCCTCATTATACCCCTTCAGCATTAACATCAATGCTGATGTTAATATGATGTTAAGTCTGATATGAAACACTTACAATCTAGTCTCACTGAAGCCTGTTACTGCTACTTGGAGGCTTCATCTGCATGATAAAACTTTGGTCTCCACAACCCTTTATCTTTTTTTTTTTTTTTTGAGACGTGAACTTGCTCTGTCACCCAGGCTGGAGTGTAGTGGCACAATCTCGGCTTACTGCAACCTCTGCCTCCCGGGTTCAAGCGATTCTGTTGTCTCAGCCTCCCAAATGGCTGGGATTACAGGCACCCACCACCATGCCTGGCTAATTTTTGTATCTATTAGTAAAGACAGGGTTTTGCCGTGTTGGCCAGGTTGGTCTTGATCGCAGGTGATCCACCTGCCTCGGCCTCCCAAGGTGTTGGGATTACAGGCATGAGCCATCGTGCCTGGCTTCATAATCCCTTATCTTAATCACAGTATGTTTAAATCTACCTATGACCTGAAAGCACCCCCTCATCTGCCACTGCTTCAACTTGTCCCACCCTTCCAGATCGAACCAATGTAAATCTTACATGTATTGATTGGTGTATTGTGTCTCCCTAAAATGTATGAAAGCAAGCTGCACCCCCAACCCCACCCCCTGCTGACCACCTTGGGCACATGTCATCAGGACCCCCTGAGGCTGTGTCAGTTGCATCCTTAACTTTGGCAAAAAAAAAAAAACTTTCTAAATTTGTTGAGATTTGACTCCGATACTTTTTGGTTAACAAAGGATACTCAAGAAAGTGGTTGGCCGGGTGCAGTGGCTCACGCCTGTAATCCTGGCACTTTGGGAGGCTGAGGTGGGCGGATCACGAGGTCAGGAGATCGAGACCATCCTGGCTAACAAGGTGAAACCCTGTCTCTACTAAAAACACAAAAAAATTAGCCGGGCATGGTGGCGGGCACCTGTAGTCCCAGCTACTCAGGAGGCTGAGGCCGGAGAATGGCGTGAACCCAGGAGGTGGAGCTTGCAGGGAGCCGAGATTGCACCATTGCACTCCAGCCTGGGTGACAGAGTGAGACTCTGTCTCAAAAAAAAAAAAAGTGGTAACAGTGATTGACTTTGAGGACAAGAACCAAGGTGATCACCAATGAGAAGGTAACTTATCACTCACTATTTACATATTGTACTGTAGAAGTAATTTTCTTTTTTCTTGTTTTTTTTTTTTTTTTTTTTGAGACAGAGTCTCACTCTTGTTTCCCAGGCTGGAGTGCAATGGCACGACCTCTACTCACTGCAACCTCTGTCTCTTGGGTTCAAGTGATTCTTCTGCATCAGCCTCCCAAGTAGCTGGGATTACAGGCTCCTGCCATCACGCCCAGCTAATTGTTTTGTATTTTTAGTAGAGATGGGGTTTCATCATGTTGGCCAGGCTGGTCTCAAACCCGTGACCTCAGGTGATCCACCTGCCTTGGCCTCCCAAAGTGCTGGGATTACAGGCATGAGCCATCACACCCGGCCTAGAAATACTTTTTAACATATGCTTGTATTACCAAACCCTAACATGTATGCTTGGATGATGATGAACTAAGCTGACTTGAAGCCTCATTCTGGTTATACAGACTAAATAAATAAAATTGTACAACATTGTGTGTGTGTGTTTTTGTTTTTACAGAGTTTTACTCTTGTTGTCCAGGCTGGAGTGCAATGGCACAATCTCAGCTCATTGCAACCTCCACCTTCTGGGTTCAAGCGATTCTCCTGCCTCAGCCTCCCACATATCTGAGGTTACAGGTGCCTGCCACCACGCCCAGCTAATTTTTGTAGTTTTAGTAAAGATGGGGTTTCACCATGTTGGCCAGACTGGTCTCGAACTCCTGACCTCAGGTGATCCACCCATCTTGGCCTCCTAAAGTGCTGGGATTACAGGTATGAGCCACAACACCTGGCCAGAACTTTAATACATCTCTATAATAGATAGAGATGTTTCAGCAGTATTGCCTAACACATGTTAAAAAGTTCAAATAACTTTTAAAAACTAGTGTCCTGCTGTAGTTCTAGATTGTCATGACTATTACCAACAAATTCACTGAAAAATTTTTTTTTAAAGAAAATCAAGAGAATTCATCCCAGTAAACAGTTTGTAAACCAGGGAGATGCAGTCTTTGGTACAAAACAAAGGTGCATTCTGAGAGAATAAAGAGAGAAGTTATCTTTTATAGAGAAAGTTCCCTCCCAGGTTCCCACTCTGGTCTGCTTATGCAAATGAAAGATGCAAATTTATGTAGTTCTGATTGGTCAACACTTGCTGAGTTCCAGTTGGTTGATGCAGATCACAGTCTATTGGCTGATTTAGATGATGCAAGTAGAAATAGACAATTCACACTACTATATGGCCCAAATGTTAAATACGTATAATTCAAGACAAAAAATTTTTCTCTTATGTCCATTGCTGTGATCTAGTGTTAGCCATGGTCTTTTGTTCAAATGACATGAAATGAGGGCATAAGTTTTTTTTTTTTTTTTTGAGACAATCTCACTCTGTCGCCCAGGCTGGAGTGCAGTGGCACAATCTCGGCTCACTGCCACCTCCACCTCCTGGGTTCAAGTGATTCTCATGCCTCAGTCTCCTAATTAGCTGGGATTACAGGCATGTGCCACCATGCCTGGGTAATTTTTTGTACTTTTTAGTAGAGACTGGGTTTTGTCATGTTGGCCAGGCTGATCTTGAACTCCTGGCCTCAAGTGATCCACCGTCCTTGGCCTCCCAAAGTGCTAGGATTACAGGCGTGAGCCGCCATGCCTAGCTGAGATTTTTATATTTATCATGCTGATTTTGATAAATACATCTCAGGGACTAACGTCTACATGTGGAAGAAAAGGAGGGTCAGGAGGTATAGTAGCTTCTTCCCCTATTTACAGCCACATGAAGCTCTATCTTGCTACTAGCTGAAGACAAGCAGTAAATAATAAACTGCATTGGCTTATTTTGAAAAATGACTTTGAGAAAGGTTAAGAAACACTATTCAGTGGCAATCTTATCTTTTAACTGAGGCTTTGCACGCAGATGCTGCTGAGGCCTCAAGAGATGTGATAAGATAACAAGATTAACTTTGGTTATGTAGGGGAAGAAAAATAATTCTCTTTCTACCCTCCATAGTTCTTAACTGGGACTCCCTGAGCAGATTAACAAGAGAAAAACAAACCAAAGTTTATTAGCGTGTATACCTCATGTACGCATGGAAGAAAACCATGCAGATATGCATAAACCTCCAGAGTAGATCTCCAAGGAAGAGTTTAATCTTCAGGTTTAAATGCTGCCCTTTTTATTAAACAAAGAAAGAAAGGTGTGGGGAAAGACCCCATGGTCTTTCAAGATGGCCAGAAAAAGCACTGAAAAACAAGGGTCAGTTTTGTTGTTTTGTTTTTTTTTTTTTTTGAGATGGAGTCTCACTCTGTCGCCCAGGCTGGAGTGCAATAGCGGGATCTTGGCTCACTGAAAGCTCCGCCTCCTGGGTTCAAGGGATTCTCCTGCCTCAGCTTTCCGAGTAGCTGGGATTACAAGGATGCGCCACTGCACCAGGCTAATTTTTGTATTTTTAGTAGAGACAGGGTTTCACTATGTTGGCCAGGCTGGTCCTGAACCCCTGATCTCAGGTGATCCACCCGCCTTGGCCTCCCAAAGTGCTGGGAGTACAGGCGTGAGCCACCACTGCGCCTGGCCAAGGGTCAGGTTTGTTATGCAGAGTTAAGTCCAGGCCTTCTCCATTCTTTAGGAGTTTCTAGTGATTTTCTTTATAGATGTAAATTTCCTTACAAAACAGCAACTTTTCTGAAATACTCCTGTGTCCGCAGTTTCTCAAAATACCAGCTTGAAATAACCCATACATAAAAGGGACATATTTTGGGGTAGCATATTCTGGTCTCCTGCAGTCATATTTGGGGGTGGTGTGTCCTGAGACCCATCAGTCACCTTTTCTAAATCTTTTCCAATTCTGCCTTCTCTCTCTTTGGGCCATCACACCGGCTCTCCTTCCATACTTTGACTCTTTTGTTCCAGCTGCCACTGAGGCCTAGAACTCCCTTCAAGGTATTCCTCCTGGGCCAGGTGCGGTGGCTCATGCCTGTAATCCCAGCACTTTGGGAGGCCGAGGCAGGCGGATCAGTTGACCTGTAATTCCAACTACTCGGGAGGCTGAGGCAGGAGAATCGCTTCAACCAGGAATTGGAGGTTGCAGTGAGCAGAGATCGTGCCACTGCACTCCAGCCTGGGTGACAAGAGCAAGACTCCATCTCAAAAAAATAAAAAGATATCCCGGCCAGGCACGGTGGCTCACGCCTGTAATCCCAGCACTTTGGGAGGCCGAGTCAGGCAGATCACAAAGTCAGGAGATTGAGACCATCCTGGCCAACATGGTGAAACCCTATCTCTACTAAAAATGCAAAAGTTAGCTGGGCGTGGTGTGTGCCTGTAATCCCAGCTACTCGAGAGGCTGAGGCAGGAGAATTGCTTGAACCAGGAATTGGAGGTTGCGGTGAGCAGAGATCGCACCACTGCCCTCCAGACTGGGTGACAGAGCAAGACTCTGCCAAAAAAAAAAAAAAAAAAAAAATCCCTTCTGTTTCAAACAAAATGCTTACCTTTTGAATGCTACTCTATCTGCTATATATATGTCATCTGATTAAATTAATTCATTAATATTACAATATGAATGAGGCTTAACTTTTCCAGGACATATTTATATTTGTATTTTCTTTTTTTCTTTTATTTTTTTGAAACGGAGTCTTACTCTTTTGCCCAGGCTGGAGTGCAGTGGCATGATCTCTGCTCACTGCAACCTCTGCCTCCTGGTTTCAAGCTGATTCTCCTGCCTCAGCTTCCCTCAGCCTCCTGAGTAGCTGGGATTACCGGTGCCCACCACCACACCCAGCTAATTTTTGTATTTTTAGTAGAGATGGGGTTTTACTATCTTGGCCAGGCTGGTCTTGAACTCTTGACCTTGTGATCCACCCGCCTCCGCCTCTCAAAGTGCTGGGATTACAGGCATGAGCCACTGCACCTGGCCTTTTTTTTTTTTAAGGTAGGGTCTTGCTCTGTCACCCAGGCTGGAGTATGGTGGCACTATCACGGCTCACTGCAGCCTTGAATCGGGATCATGCAATTCTCTCACCTCAGCCTCCTGGTTAGTTGGGACCACAGGTGCATGCCATCATGCCTGGCTAATTTTTTTCTTTTGCAGTTTTTTTGTGGAGATGGAGTTTTGCCATGTTGCCCAGACTGTATCTGTATTTTCCAAAGAGAATTTTATTAGCGGAAGTGAACTTCCAGTTGGCAAGTGTTGCCAGGGAAATGGCTCTGAGCAACGACATTACTTCACTCCTTGCTTCCCTTATCAGTCAGTTAATAGCTATTTCTGGAGCATTGACTGTGTCAGGCACTGGTCTACGCGCTGGGGATGCAGCCAGTAAAGACAGAGTCAGCCCCTGAGGGGCATGTATTGTGTTGGATCTTTATTGGCTGTAATAAGGTTGGCACCATGTCTGAGAGGCTGAAAAAGAGACCCGGAGCCAGTGAGCAAGACATAGGGTTTATTGAGGACTTCTACATGGAGTGGTCCAGGGGCGGTGGGCTGGACAGGAGAACCATGACCTGCCACCACACCCGGCTAATTTTTGTATTTTTTGTAGAGACGGGGTTTTGCCATGTTGCCCAGGCTAGTCTTGAACCCCTGAGCTCAAGTGATCCATCAGCCTCAGCCTCAGCCTCCTCAAATGCTAGGATGACAGAGGTGAGCCACCGTGCCTGGCCTGCCCTGCTCATTTTTCTACATAGCGCTTACCTTAACCCTTCATCTATTTGTTTATTATTTATTTTTGTCTTTCTTCTCGCACTATGATGTCAGCAACTTCAGGGTAGAGATTTTGCCTGCTGTGTTCACAACTGTGCCAGCACATGGTTGACCTTGAAGAACAGTCCTGGAGTAAATGAGTACTTGGATGAAAAGTAGGAAAAGGGAGAGCGCTGCTGATACAGGTCAGCAGAGCCAGATCATGCAGGGCCTGGCAGACCAGGATGGGGAGTTTGCATTTTGTTCTAATTTTTTTTTTTTTTTTTGGAGACAGAATCTCACTCTGTCACCCAGGCTGGGGTGCAGTGGCGTGATCTCGGCTCACTGCAAGCTCCGCCTCCCGGGTTCACACCATTCTCTTGCCTCAGCTCCCCGAGCAGCTGGGACTACAGGCGCCCACCACCATGCCCAGCTAATTTTTTGTATTTTTTTAGTAGAGACAGGGTTTCACCGTGTTAGCCAGGATGGTCTCGATCTCCTGACCTCATGATCCGCCTGCCTCGGCCTCCCAAAGTGCTGGGATTACAGGCGTGAGCCACCATGCCTGGCCTTTGTTCTAATTTTAATGCGGAGCCATGGAGCGTCTAAGCAGAAGAGTGACCCAATCTGTTATTTTAGGATGATCACTCAGTTGAACTTCCAGGGCCTAGAACTTGATGTTATGATTGACAGGATGCACATCACTTTTTGAAGAAACCCACTTCATTGCTGAAAGTCTTTAATTATTAAACATTAGGGAAGGCGCCGTGGCTCACACCTGTAATCCCAGCACCTTGGAAGGCTGAGATAGGCAGATTGCTTGAGCTCAGAAGTTCAAGATTAGCCTGGGCAACATGGTGAAAACTGTCTTTACAAAAAAATACAAAAATTAGCCAGGCGTGGTGGCAAGCACCTGTAGTCCCAACTACTTGGGGTGGGGGCTGAGGCAGGAGGATCGTTTGAACCCCAGAAGCCGAGGCTGCAGTGAACTGAGATTGTGCCACTGTACTCCAGCCTGGAGGACAAAGTGAGACCCTGTCTCAAAAGAAAAAAAAAAGAAAAAGAAAAAGAAAAAAAACCCATTTTTTCACACATTGAATCTTTTTTTCTTCTCTGTAACTGGTACCCATTAACCCAAAGTCTGTGCTCAGAATCCACTGAAAACATATTTAAAACTCCTTCCACATAATGGTTTTTGAAATTTTTGGAGACTTTCTTAGTCTTCTCCAGGGTAGGTTTTCATGATACTTTGACTTATCTTGTTACATGACTTTCAGAGTTTTCATTGTCCTTCAGAGAGGTCTGGCTTTTCAGTATGCTCCTGAAGAACTGCCAGACTTTGGTCTGACCAACACAGTACAAAGCAGTAATTGTGTTCAAGACTGGAGTTTTCTGTGTCTGAACACAGCCTAATTCAATTACACTTCAGCTGTGTCACTAGCAGGTCAGGCTAAACTTGTGGTTGATGGAAACATCTGGAACTTCTTCAAGCTGATGCTGCTTCCTCCTCCACTTCACCTGCATGCTGAGATTTGCAGTGATCTTGTGAAATGTATCCTGTGGTTTCCTGCTGAAGTGGTAAGGTTTTTGAGATCAACTCTGTCTGCGTTCTCTCAGTTGCATAACATCTGAAAATTTGTAGTTTTGTTCTTATACTTTTTTTTTTTTTTTTTGAGATGGAGTCTTACTCTCTCACCCAGGCTGGAGTGCAATGGTGCCATCTCAGCTCACTGCAACCTCTGCCTCCCAGGTTCAAGCAATTCTCTGCCTCAGCCTCCCGAATAGCTGAGATTACAGGTGCCTACGACCACGCCCAGCTAATTTTTGTAGTTTTAGTAGAGACAGGGTTTCACCATCTTGGCCAGGCTGGTCTTGAACTCCTGACCTCGTGATCCACCCACCTCGGCCTCCCAAAGTGCTGGGATTACAGGCGTGAACCACCACGCCTGGCCCTTGTTTTTATTCTTTATCCAATTTGTTGAAGATATTGAACAGAATAGGACTGAGGAAAGAATTCTATAGTCTTGTTTTTTTTTTTACACAGAGTCTCACTCTGTTGCCCACGCTGGTGTGCAGTGGTGTGATCTCAGCTCACTGCAACCTCCACCTTTAGGTTCAAGAGATTCTTATGCCTCGGCCTCCTGAGTAGCTGGCATTACAGGCATGCGCCACTACACCCAGTTAATTTTTTGTACTTTTAGGAGAGATGGGGTTTCATAATGTTGGCCAGGCTGGTCTTGAACTCCTGACCTCAGGTGATCCACCTGCTTCGGCCTCCCAAAGTACTGGGATTACAGGCGTAAGCTGCTGCATCTAGCCTATTGTCTTATTCTTGAAATTTTTTCTTTTTCTTTTTCTTTTCTAAGACGGAGTCTTGCTCTGTTGCCCAGGCTGGAGTGCAGTGGCATGATCTCTGCTCACTGCATCCTCTGCCTCCCAGGTTCAAGCAGTTCTCCTGACTCAGCCTCCTGAGTAGCTGGGATTACAGGTGCCCACCACCATACCGGGCTGATTTTTGTATTTTTAGTAGAAACGGGATTTCACCATGTTGGGCAGGCTGGTCTCAAACTCCTGACCTCAGGTGATCCCCCCGCCTCGGCCTCCCAAAGTGCTGGGATTACAGGCGTGAGCCAGTGCGCCTGGCTTGAAATTTTTTCTTAACTGTCAGCTTTTAAAATAATGAACTGGGGGGAAGAGGAGTATATTTGTGTGTATGTAGTGTGAGTTTCCTTAGCTGTGGAATATTGGCAGACAGACAAAAGTGAAGATTTTTGAATAGAGCAAGTAGATGAAGGGGACATGCCATGTTGAAGAAAATTAATGAGAGAACACATAGAAACAAAGGGGAAAGCATAGATATTCTTGACAGATTAAATAATAAGTTGAATTTCCTTCGATCTAGGAGACAAGGGCAGTCATCTGTCAAGCTCCTTGATGTATTTGTGCTTGTTCACATGTCTAGACATTGTGAACCCAGAAAATCTGAGGCAGGTCTCAGTTAATTTAGAAAGTTTATTTTGCCAAGGTTGAGGATGCGCCCATGACACAGCCTCAGGAAGTCCTGACGACATGTGCCCAAGGTGGTCGGGGCACAGCTTGGCTTTATACATTTTAGGGAGACATGAGACATTGATCGCTTTATGTAAGAAGTACATTGGTTTGGTCTGGGAAGGCAGGACAACTTGAAGCAAAGGCAGGAAGACTCAAAGCAGAGAGGTTACATTCTTTTGAGTTTCTGATTAGTTTTTCCAAAGGAGGCAATCAGATATGCATCTATCTCAGTGAGCAGAGGGGTGACTTTGAATAGAATGGGGGGCAAGTTTGCCCTAAGCAGTTTCCAGCTTGAGGTTTCCTTAGTGATTTTAGGGGCTGAAGATATTTTACTTTCACAATATCATAAGACTGCTTCTTAAGATCCACGGTCCTCTTGAAGAGGCCAGTGTGAATCAACATCGGTGGGTGTTCATACTCACTTTAAACTTAAAGATTTAGGCCAGGTGGGGTGGCTCAAGCCTGTAATCTCAGCACTTTGGGAGGCTGAGGCCGGCAGATTGCTTGAGGCCAGGAGTTCAAGACCAGCCTGGGCAACATGGCAAAACCCAGTTTCTACCAAAAAAAAAAAAAAAAAACCAAAAAAACAAAAAACAAAACAAAAACAAAACAAAACAAAACAAAAATTAGCTAGGCATGGTGGCTTGCACCTGTAGTCCCAGCTACTCGGGAGGCTGAGGTGGGAGGATCACTTGAGTCTGAGAGGTTGAGGATACAGTGAATGGAGCTCATCCCACTGTACTCCAGTCTGGGTGACAGAGTGAGACCCCGTTTCAAAAATAAATATAAATAAATAAATTTAAAGATTTAAGCTTAAGGCCGGGCACAGTGGCTCACACCTGTAATCCTAGAACTTTGGGAGGCTGAGGTGGGTGGATCACAAGGCCAGGAGTTTGAGACCAGCCTGACCAACATGGTGAAACCCCATCTCTACTAAAAATACAAAAATTAGCCAGGTGTGGTAGGGCATGCCTGTAATCCCAGCTACTCAGGAGGCTGAGGTAGGAGAATCACTTTCATCTGGGAGGCGGAGGTTGCAGTGAGCCGAGATCGTGTCACTGCACTCCAGCCTGGGTGACAGAGCGAGACTCCATCTAAAAAATAAAAAAATAAAAAAAAAGATTTAAGCTTGAAACAAAAAGCAATAGATGATATTTGTGGGACATTCATGCCTCTACTCTCTTAAAAAATAATGAATCATTCCCCAAGTCCTCATTTTACTTTCATATAATCTAGACCTATGGCAGCTAATAAACCTCTGTGGAGTTTGGGTGTTTCATGTTATAGCTATTGAACAGAACTTTTCATATGCAGTTTGTACAAGCAGCTGTCAAATCACTTAGAAGTACCATATCCCAATCCACAGTTCTGTATCTTACTCCCAAGGATGCCAGTAGATAACTCATCAAATGCTTTGCTAAAAGAGGGATATACATTGTAGCTAAAGTGTTCCCCTTTTCTACTAACCTAATAACAATGTCAAAAAACATAATTGGATTTAATTTGTTGAAACCTTCAAATGTTTGAAGAGAGTTCATGTTATTTTTCAGTCATCATTTCACATTCATCTACATACCCATAAACCATTTGTTTAACAATTCATACCAATGGGCTGTGGATTTATGTCAAACTTACTGAGATTTGGCTGTCAGAATCTATTGCTTTTCCTACTGTGTCTTCAGGCATCTTTGTGTTCCTCGTTTTTGAAAATGTTTTTTTCTCTCTTCGTGAAATAATACAAACACATTACATAAAATTTGGAAACAGAGAAAACAAGAAAAAAAAATCTCCTTCTAACTCAAATACTCAATATTTTGGTACACTAACTTCCAACATTTTTTCTAGATATATTCTTTTTAAAAAATTTTTTAGGCTGGGCATGGTGGCTCACGCCTGTAATCCCAGCACTTTGGGAGGCCGAGGCGAGCGGATCACAAGGTCAAGAGATCGAGATCATCTGGCCAACATGGTGAAACCCCGTCTCTACTAAAAATACAAAAATTAGCTGGGTGTGGTGGCACACGCCTGTAGTCCCAGCTACTTGGGAGGCTGAGGCAGGAGAATCTCTTGAACTGGGGAGGCTGAGGTTACAGTGAGCCGAGATCACACCACTGCACTCCAGCCTGGCAACAGAGAGAGACTCCATCTCAAAAAAAAAAAAAAATATTTATGTTAAATTCCAGGGTACATGTGCAGAATGTGCAGGTTTATGTATGTGGGTATATATTCTTAACAGTATCACAGTGTTGTACATGTATTTTTTTTTGAGACAGGTTTTAGCTCTGTTGCCCAGGCTGGAGTGCAGTTGTGTGATCTCAGCTGACTGCAACCTCTGCCTCTGGGTTCAAGTGGTCCTCCTGCCTCAGCCTGTTGAGTAGCTGGGACTACAAGCACGTGCCACCATGCCTGGCTAATTTTTGTATTTTTGGTAGAGATGGGGTTTCACTACGTTGCCCGGGATGGCCTCAAACTCTTGAGCTCAAGTGATCTGTCAGCCTCAGCCTCCCAAAGGGCTGAGATTACAGGCGTGAGCCACCTCACCCAGCCAATTGTACATGAATTTTGAAATAAAATTTTTGTGTTATTAGATTATCCTCCTTACCATCCTATATTGTAAATATTGTTGATAGTGAAGTTCCCAGGGTCACAATTACACGTTTTAACAACTTGGAATATATTTTCCTGGGTTTCTAGCCCCTAAATTCATTTTGGACAGCTAGTTTCTTGTATTATTTTCTAGCTGGACTTTTATTCCATCTTCATGATATCCATTTTAATTTTTCAGTGTGAGTGTAATTTCCTTTTTCTTTTTTTGCTAGATAGGTCTTTTAGTCTGTTCTTGGGTTGCTGTGAAGAAATATCTGAGACTAGAACATTTACAGAGAAAAGAGTTTTAATTGGCTTATGGTTCTGCAGGCTGTTTACACAGCTAGCATTTGCTGGGCTTCTGGAGAGGCCTCCAGGAACTTTTATTCATGGTAGAAGGTGAAGAGGGAGCAGTGAGCAAGAGGAGGAGCTGGGAGGAGGTGCCACACACTTAAACAACCAGATCTCACGAGGACTCACTCACGTGCGCCAAGGAAATGGTGCTACTCCATTCCTGAGAAATCTGCCCATAATCCATTCACCTCTCACCAGGTCACACCTTCAACCCTAGGAATTACACTTCAGCATGAGATTTGGGGGCACAAATATTCAAACTCTACCAACAAGTCAGAAGAAAACTAACAACTAAATAATCAGTCTCTCTCTTTGTCAGCTTTTAACCTTATGTTATGTTTAGAAACTTCATCCTTGTAAATTGAAACAAAAATTGGGCTAACCTTTCAGGAAGCCAACTAGGCAATATGTTTGAAGATTCTTAAATGTTTTACCCTTTGCTTAAGTAATTCCACATCTAGGACTGTATCCTAAGGAAACAATTTATTCAAAAATTTTATAAAAGGGCCAAGTGAGGTGGCTTATGCCTATAATCCCAGCACTTTGGGAGGCTGAGGTGGGCGGATCACTTGAGGCCAGGAGTCTGAGACCAGTCTGGCCAACATGGTGAAACCCTGCTTTTGTAAAAATACAAAAAATTAGCCAGGTATGGGTGGTGGGCACCTGTAATCCCAGTTACTTGGGAGGCTGAGACAGGCGAACAGCTTGAACCCAGGAGGCGGAAGTTGCAGTGAATAAGATAGCACCATTGCACCTGCACTCCAGCCTGGGCGACAGAGCAAGACTCTGTTTCAGTGAAAAAAAATTTGTAAAATAATCTTGGTTGCTCTGCCTATGGGGAAGCCATTCTCTTACTCCTTTACTTTCCTAATAAACTTACTTTCCCTTAAAAAAAAAAAGAATCTTAACTGTACCTTTATTCATAATGGTGAAAGATAGCACCCAAATATCCCAAAGTAAAGAAATGGTCAAAATAGAGAGCATCTACATAATGTAAGATTGTGTAGTCACTAAAGAAAAAAGCAAGCTTTGAAGACACAAATAATAATCTGGAAAAGTGCTCATGATATGAAAATAAAATATACAACAATATACGGAATATGATTCCAATTCTGATTATGACATATACAAATGCTGAAAAGAAATAACCCTACATGGTGAAATTATAGGATTTTTAGTCATTTCCTGTTTGTTTTCCAGATTGATTTAAATGATACTGTATTACTCTCATAATGAGAAAAGTATAATTCCATATGTACAAACCATCTTCCTCATGAAATACAATAACTCTTCCTTCCTCTTTCCATCCTGACTTCTACACTTTATTGTCTGCATTTTTTTTGATCTTTATCTCATCTTGGATTTAGTTTAGTCAGCTGAGCTCCTGACATTTTATGGACTTGGTTTATACTGTACTTGGTTTTTTGTTTTTTTTTTTGAGACAGAGTCTTACTCTGTCGCCTAGGCTGGAGTGCAATGGCACTATTGCTGCTCATTGCAACCTCCACTTCCTGGGCTCAAGCGATTCTCCTGCCTCAGCCTCCTGAGTAGCTGGGATTACAGACGTGCACCACCACGCCTGGCTAATTTTTTTTTATTTTTAGTAGAGACGGGGTTTCTTCATATTGACCAGGCTGGTCTCGAACTCCTGGTCTCATGTGATCCACCTGCCTCAGCCTCCCAAAGTGCTGGGATTACAGGCGTGAGCCACTGCCTCCAGCCTCTATGCTGTACTTCTAATTCATCCCATGTAATATTCCCCTTCCTCCATCCTTTTTTTTTTTTTCTTTCCCAACCTGAGCTCATCAGAAAAACTTCCTGGGAAGTCATATTAGTTTCTCTCGCTGCCTCCTTATCTTCTTCTGCACCAGATCGTCAGCAAATGCATTTCCAGCATCTTATTATCAGGCTCTCATCTGTTAAACCTCCTTCTCTTTTAGCTTTCTGGTGATGAGATCATCCCCATAACTTCTTTCTAATTCTCACAATATGTTTTTCTAAATAGTCTGTGACACTTGTGTGAAAGGTCTCAATGTTCTCTTCTTTTTTTTTTTTTTTTTTTTTTTGAGATGGAGTCTCACTCTGTCGCCCAGGCTGGAATGCAGTGGTGCGATCTCAGCTCACTGCAACCTCCACCTCCCGGGTTCAAGTGATTCTCCTGCTTCAGTCTCCTGAGTAGCTAGCACTTCAGGTGCGCACCACCATGCCCAGCTAATTTTCGTATTTTTAGTTGAGACAGGGTTTCACCTTGTTGGCCAGGCTGGTCTCCAACTCCTGACCTCATGTGATCTGCCTGCCTTGACCTCCCAAAATGCTGAGATTACAGGTGTGAGCCCCCGTGCCCGGCCTCAGTGTTCTCTTCTTTGTATTCCAAAGCATCATGGCCTTTTTGTCTCAAACTTGTCCTAACTCAGAACTTCTTGTGAAGCAGAAAAATGAAGTGAGCTGGGGGGCTGATACCAGACTCTCACACTGGGACCAGACAGAGGGCTGAGATGATCCAGCCAGCTGAACAGCTGACTCTGGAAGGACTGGCTGCAATTTGTGGTGGTCACTGGCTGAGAGTTGGGTGACATAATGACCCTACTGAATGTCGTGGAAGCATCTATATTATTTTCTATACCAAGATAAGTTGGGGAGACTTACAATTTTGCTACTCATAGGGACTAAAACCGGGTAAGCAGTATCATTATGGGGCGCTCATTTAACCTGCATGAACCACATGCCTACCTTTGTGTGATTTTGTGTAGGAATTTTAAATTCTTTGGAATAAGACATCAGAGGCATTTATATTAATGACAAGAAGAATGTTAATGAGAACTAACTTTCATTAAACACTCATTATAGTATCACCACTTAGGGTTATTTCTTTCAGCATTTGTATATGTCATAATCAAAATTGGAATCATATTCAGTATATAATTATGTATTTTATTTTCATGCCATAAGCACTTTCCCAGATCATTATTTGTGTTTTCAAAGATTGCTTTTTTCTTTAATGACTACATAATCTTATATCGTGGAGATGCTCTCTATTTTAACCATTTCTTTGCTTTGGGATATTTTGGTGCTTACTTTCACCATTATGAATAAAGCTACAGTTAAGTATCCTGCCTGCATTCTAATTGAATCCTGACTACACCCATTTGAAGGGGGATTTGTTTATTTATTTATTTGTTTATTTATTTATTTATTTATTGAGACAAAGTCTCGCTCTGTTGTCAGGCTGGAGTGCAGTGGCGCGATCTCAGCTCACTGCAACCTCCGCCTCCCAGGTTCAAGCGATTCTCCTGCCTCAGCCTCTTGAGTACCTGAAACTACAGGTGTGTGTCACCACGTCCAGCTAATTTTTGTATTTTTAGTAGAGATGGGGTTTCACCGTGTTGGCCAGGATGGTCTCCATCTCTTGACCTCGTGACCCCCGCGTTTGTCTCACAAAGTGCCGGGATTATAGGCGTGAGCCACCTGCACCCGGCTGGGGGCTTTATTATCTCCATTTTAGACATGAAAACTTGACTAGAGAATGTTACTTGCCCAAGATGACACAGCTACTAAGAGGCAGAGCCAGGACTCCACCTCAAGTATACCGTGATTAAAACCTCTGTCCTTACCCATGACACCATGGTCTTGCCACGGTGATGAACTTGCCCCCATTCTCTGATGGGGTCACTCTATGAAGAGCCAGACACTATGCTCCTTTTTCTATTTGGTGCACATCATCCTCCACAGACTCAATATCACAATTATATCTAAGCACCTTTCTCCAAATCCAATCTAACACGTAACATATGGGTTGGTGAATTTGCCTAGCAAAATTCCTGTCAGTTTCTAAGTAATGACCTTGGCCCCTAGCTAGGACTCCGTTCCTCTGGCATTTCAGGCCTTGATTTCGGGGAAAAGGGGAAGGAAATTCCTTCCCTCTAATGCATGCTTCACAAGAGCAGCACATGTTCTGTTTCATCAGGATGGCCAATTTCATATTGTTCATCTCATAGATGAACACCACAGAAGATGCCATTGGTTTGGAGAGTGGAATGAATGGAAGATGAGTTTATGTGGCAGCATACTACAGTTTTTCTTCTTCCAGTCTCTTTCTCCCTGCACTACTCTCTGATCCCAGTGTGTCTTCTACACAGCTATCGATATACTTTCTAAAATACAAACCTGATCCTGTTCCTCCCCTTCACCGCCTTCAAGATAAGTTCTAATTCCTAAATGTGGCTTACAAGAGCCTTTGCCAGCTGGGCGTGGTGGCTCATGCTTGTAATCCCAGCTCTTTGGGAGGCCAAGGCAAGCGGATCACTTGTGGCCAGGAGTTCGAGACCAGCCTGGCCAAGATGGCAAAACCCCATCTCTACTAAAAATACAAAAATTAGGCCCAGTGTTGTAGCTCCATAGCTAAGGTTCTCTCCTTTCATAGTGGTGGACCGTGTTTGACTCCTGGCTTAGAGAATGGGTACTTTCTGGTTAATATCTGTGTGACTTTTGGGGCTAGGTATGGTGGCTCACGCCTGTAATCCCAGCAATTTGGGAGGCCAAGGCAGGCAGATCACTTGAGGTCAGGAGTTTGAGACCAGTTTGGCCAACATGGTGAAACCCTATCTCTACAAAAAATACAAAAATTAGCCAGGTGTGCTGGCATGCCTGTAGTCCCAGCTACTCAGGAGGCTAAGGCAGCAGAATTGCTTGAACCCAGAAGGCAGAGGTTGCAGTGAGCCAAGATCACACCACTGCATTCTAGCCTGGGCAACAGAGTGAGACACTGTCTCAAAACAAAACAAAACAAAACAAAACAAACAAAAAAAAGAGCCTTCGTCATCTAGTTCCTACCCACTCTCCAGCTTTGTTTCCTGCTATTCCTTACCTGAAATATTCTGCACCAGCAACACTCAACAATTTGCAACTGTTGGGTGCATGATGCTGTTTTATGCCTCTGCTCTTTGGCAACAACCTGGAACAGCCTCATCATTGCCACTACATCCTTATGTGCGGGGATACACATGCACCTGACACTTTCTTCTATGATTGTAATTGTAGCATTGTACCTCAGTCTTAGTAAACTGCAAACTCCTTATAGCCAATAGTCAACTCTTCTTTATTTCTGAAATTCCGCTATCAACCACAAATTACAGCTTAGTAAGGGCTTAGCAGCAGTTTGTAAAAAAAAAAGAAAAGAAAGAAAGAAAAAAGGAAAAGAAAGAAAAAAGAAAGGCTGGGCACAGTGGCTCATGCTTGTAATCCCAGCATTTTGGGAGGCTGAGGAAGGCAGATCACTTGAGATCAGGAGTTTATGACCAGCCTGGGCAACATAGGGAGACCCCATCTGTACAGAAAATAAGGAAATAAGAAATAAGGCTGGGCGTGGTGGCTCACACTTGTAATCCCAGCACTTCGGGAGGCAGAGGTGGGCAGATTACTTGAGGCCAGGAGTTCGAGACCAGCCTGGACAATATGGCAAAACGCTGTCTCTACCAAAAATACAAAAAATTAGCCAGACATGGTGGTGCAATGACCTGTGATCACGCCACTGCACTCCAACCTGGGCGACAGAGTGAGACACTGTCAAAAACAAACAAACAAACAAAAAACACCCAAATAAATAAATAAATAAAAGCATTAATGGCACTTAGGAGAAAATTCACAAGAGACTCAGAGCTGTGTCATATTCAAAGTACAGAAAATAGTCTCACTTTGGCAAGAGAGAAAATGTATGTGGTAGAACCGTATTAGTTGAACTTGTCTTAGGTAAATATTGACATGCTAGATCAGTGGATCTTTATCTTTACTTCAATCATACTTACCTGGACAATTGTTTTAAAAATCACTATACCGGCCGGGCGCGGTGGCTCACGCCTGTAATCTCAGCACTTTGGGAGGCCGAGGTGGGCGGATCACGAGGTCAGGAGATCGAGACCATCCTGGCTAACACGGTGAAACCCCGTCTCTACTAAAAACACAAAAAGTTAGCCAGGCGAGGTGGCGGACGCCTGTGGTCCCAGCTACTCAGGAGGCTGAGGCAGGCGAATGGCATAAACCCGGGGGGCAGAGCCTGCAGTGAGCAGAGATCACGCCACTGCACTCCAGCCAGGGTGACAGAGTGAGACTCCATCTCAAAAAAAAAAAAAAAAAGCACTATACCCAGAAATTATGAGTATTGGTATTTTTAACAAACAATTGGGAACATCTACTATGCAGCCAAGGATAAGACTAACTACTCTAGATAAAAATAGAAATTGCAACATATGGATATTAGTTTTTTCAAGGTAAAAGCTACCTGTATTCAGAGGATCCCAGTGTCCACACAAAAATGTCCCAGTGCTGACTTAGGCCCATTATCGATTTCTAGACATATTTAATCATGTCCATTAAGCCCTATGACATGTTTATACCCCTTATAAATGCATATATAGTTCCTGACATATTTTATCATAAAGAGAAGGCATTTGAATCTTTTCTCTGAAATGTGGTCGGTAGATATTGACTAGAATTCCAACTCAGAAAGAGACAACATTGAAAGTAGGTTTTTAAAACAAAATCTAAACTGTTGCTAAATGTTTAATGTCATGGTCAAAGTCTCTGCTTGGGAAGTAAATAAGAAAGTTTTTGAACATATGATGCAATGTGGTTTCAGGAATACAAAAACCTTGGACTCTGAATCCAGGTCTCTATAGTTTAATTTACAAATTAGGGTAAGAAACGCTATAAAGTCATTAACAGTTTCAAAAGACGAGGTCCCATGTTACTTGTGATAAAAATGTTATTTTATATATTCTTAAGTTCTCAGGTATTCTTGATCATGCTTGTATATATATATACGTATATATTTATATATTATATATATAATATATATATTTTGAGATGGAGTTTCGCTCTTGTTGCCCAGGCTGGAGTGCAATGAGTGATCTCAGCTCACTGCAACCTCTGCCTCCTGGGTTAAAGTGATTCTCCTGTCTCAGCTTCCCGAGTAGCTGGGATTACAGGTGTCTGCCACTAAGCCCAGCTACTTTTTTGTATTTTTAGTAGAGATGGGGTTTCACCATGTTGGCCAGGCTGGTCTCAAACTCCTGGCCTCAAGTGATCCGCCTGCCTCATCCTCCCAAAGTGCTGGGATTACAGGTGTGAGCCACCATGCCCGGCCTGTTAAAATGTATTAATAGCATGTTAAGTGTCACATTAAACCCAAGAGTTGCCAATCTTTATTGGTGAGTATAAACCCCGAAAATATAAGACAGCCACTTGATTTGCCAAAATTCCATATTTTTTTAACTGTTTTTCCACTTGCTCTGCCAAATAAAACTTCAATGGTAAGTTTAAATGCGTCTTTAAAACTGTCATTTAACATTGGTAAGCAGCCAGCACCTCAGTTATTATCATAGGTTAGTTTTGGGAATGTGAATTGAAGTGCGTGGAGGGAAGATAGATCAGTTAACTGATCAACCAGATGGTGCTAAAGTTATGTGGACCAATGTATCACAAACTGGAAGGTGAAAATAATTGAAAGGTGCAATTGCATCTTATCTCTCCAAAGACTTCTTCATTAGGGCCATGTGTGTTTCTGGAAGAGTTTTAGGAATACCTTGTAGTTCTCAGACGTGTTCAAGTTTGGCCGGAGGCAATGGCTCACACCTGTAATCTCAGCACTTTGGGAAGCTGAGGCAGGCGGATCACTTCAGTCCAAGAGTTCGAGACCAGCCTGGCCAACATGGCGAAACTCTGGCTCTACTAAAAATACAAAAATTAGCTGGGCATGGTGGCCAGCTAATAACAATCATAATCCCAAAATTATGATTATTAATAAATTAATCATAATTATACTCATAATTTATTAATCATGCAGATTACCATTTATTATCTTTGTATTTAATTGTTCAAACAAGGGAAATTTTTACCAGCCGAAGAGTAAACATCAAAGTTGTAATTACAAACACATGTAACAGCCCACAAAAGCCGTCAAACTAAGTTTGATTTAGTGGTTTCTCCATTTTCCTGTCACTGTTATTTTGCATGATTTTTCAAAGCTCAGTAGCTGGCAAATAGGAGCTGAGTGTCAATGATGGCAGTGGGGTGGGGGCCAAGCTTGTACTCCTTTTTAGGGGGTGATGCAAATAAAATTTGAGGCCTCATATGATCCAGTTTAAAAATCACATCTCAATAAAAGGACTTTCAAGGAAACCACAAAAAGCGTCCTTCGTTCCTTCCTTCCTTCCTTCCTTCCTTCTTTCTTGTGCTCTCTCTCTCCTTCCTTCCTTCTTTCTTTCTTCTTTTTCTTTTTCGTTATTTTTTAAATGATTTCAAATTACAAACATACAGAAAAGTTGTAAGAATAGATCAAAAACTTCCTTGTTCTCTTTACCCAGAGACCCTAGGGCCTTCCATTCAAGTGTCACCAAATGCCCTTTCGGGCCCACACTGTGCACCCACTTCTCATGTCCACCTGGGTTCCCTAAGTCTTTTTTTTTGCCTTTCATGGCTTTTGCCCTTTTGAAGATGACAGGGCAGTCATTTTGCATAATGTCCTTCAATTTGTGTGTGTACAGTGCCTTCTCATGACACAATCCAGGTTACTAAGCTTTTGGCAGGAATATCACAGAAGTGATGCTGTGTCCTTCTCATTGCATCCTCTGGGTGGAGGACATACATGCCAATTTATCTCATTAGTGGTGACATTAATTTTGATTACTTAATTAAGATGGTGTCTGCCAGGTTCTTCCCCTCTAAGTTTCTCTGTGTCTCCTTTATAATGAATAGTTATTTTATGTGGAGACATGTTTAAGGCTGTAGGAACATTTCTCATCCTACTTGTATCCCCTGGTTCTAGCATCAATTGATATTTCTTTGCCAGAATTAAATATTTTCATAATTATTTCCAAATTACAATTTTCTAAGTCCAGTATTTCTACTATATTAATTGCTTGGCATTATACTCTAAGGAATAACTTTCTTATCTCTTCACATAATTGTTAATCTGTTTATTACTATCACTGTGGACTCACTGATTCCTATTTTATTCTGTAGATTATAATCTAGTACTATTATTACTTATTTGGACAAACTGTCAGAGATTTGACCACAGAAAGCACCCCCCCTGGCTTTTTTTTTTTTTTTTGATACGGAATCTTACTCTGTCACCCAGGCTGGAGTGCAGTGTCACGATCTTGGCTCACTGCAACTTCTGCCTCCCGGGTTTAAGTGATTCCCCTGCCTCAGCCTCCTAGCTGGGAAAACAGGTACACGCCACCATGCCCGGTTAATTTTTGTATTTTTAGTAGAGATGGGATTTCACCATGTTGGCCAGGCTGGTCTCAAACTCCTGACCTCAAGTGATCCACCCACCTCGGCCTCCTGAACTGCTAGGATTACAGGCGTGAGCCACTGCGCCCAGTCAAGAAAGCCCCTTTCAAATGGCTTCTCTGTCCTTTGGACATGTCCCTATCATTCTCTGAGCATCACCTAAGTTGTTCAAGACGGTGTTCCAGGCCCATCTTGTGCTTTTCCCTGACCCAGTTCAAAAATCAGCCAATTTTCCAAGGAGCTTTGGTGCCTTTCGATGGTGGATTGCATTTATTTATTTATTTAGATAGTGTCTCGCTCTGTTACCCAGGCTGGAGTGTATTGTTGCAATCTCATTGGCTCACTGCAATCCCTGTCTTCTGGATTCAAATGATTATCTTGCCTCAGCCTCCCGAGTAGCTGGGATTACAGGCACCTGCCATCATGCCTGGCTAGGTTTTGTAGTTTTTGTAGAGACAGGGTTTCACCATGTTAGCTAGGCTTGTCTTGAACTCCTGACCTCAAGCGATCTTTCTTTCTTCACGAAGTGCTGGGATTACAGGCATTAGCCACCGTGCCTGGCCAAGAATTGCATTTAACAACAAATATTCAGGCACTGTGTGTGCTCATTACTGCTGGATGTACTACTGCTATTATCCTAGTGGACAGAACTAAGAATTATATGTATTTTCAGGCATACATTCACACACATGTACATACAATTATATCTATATTGATATCTGTATCTGTTTATATATATGCACAATTTGTACTGTCTCCATTTTCAATCCAACACCTCAAGGTTCATGCTAACTTTCCTTCTTTCCGCATTGTTACTTCTCTTAGTTAGTGAGAAACCTGACCCCCATTATCCTCAATATATTTGCTTGTTTGCTCAATCTCCTATATGTAGCTAAGCTTGTGACACCATCGCGCTGCCATCCTTACACAGATAAGCATGGCTTACCCCTTGAGGCCTTCCTTGTGACTTTTAGACCGAGTTAGGATGAAAGAAGGAGGAAGGGAGGAAGGGAGGAATGGAGGAAAGGAGGAAAGGAGAAAGGGAGGAAGGAAGGAAGGAAGGGAGGGAGGGAAGAAGGGAGGGAAAAAAGGAAGGAAGGAAGGAGAAAGGAGGGAGGGAAGGAAAGAGAAGGGAGGAAGGGAGGGAAGAAGGAGGAAAGGAGTGCATTGTTTTCCAATTGAAGCATAATTAAGTCAATGCACAGATCTTAAATATTTGGCTTGATGGCTTTTGAAAATTGCATAACAACCACCTAAAATAGAATATAAACTATTTCAACACCCCACCCCAAGTTTCCTAATGCAAGGGAGCCCATCCACCAGGAAACATCATTAAAAACCCTTCTTTTCCTCTCCTCTCAATATCAAGCACTCAGTTTGTAGCTGTTGCTGAAAACATTCTCTTCTCAATTTTAACCTTTTCTCAAATTTTCTTTAACTGATGCCCAACCTGTTTGGTTTCTCTCTCCTTTTCCCCATCTACTTCAGATCTTACTATACAGAATGACTTGGCTCCTCCTGACTTCATTAGTTTTCTTTCTTCTTCACTCATCAAGGAGATTCTCCACAATAAAGCAGAACCTGGGAGTTATCCAGAGAACAAGAATCTCCTTCCCCTTAGAAGGACAAATAGGGAAGGACCACTGTTATTTCACATTAGTGGCAGCACACTCTTCTTATCATGGAACACAATGTTCGTTAGGATCGTAATTTAAGAATCATCTGCCTGACAGATGGAGATTTCTCAAGCTGTTGTGTCTCAGGGAACTTTAGACCTCTGGATATAAACCAAGATCACCCAAATGAGAGCAAGCGTTTATTTATTCAGAGCTTGCTATAGCAAGGGAGGGAGCCATTAACAGTTGTGTTTGGCAGAGACTCAAAGTCAAAGTCAGACAGAGGAGTGGGAAAGCTTTATAATAGAAAAAAGGAAAGGCTTCAGGTGTGCTCCAACGGATTGTTGGTATGGGGAGGATGGAAGGAAACTAACTAGAAGTGGGGTGTCCATGTGATTGGTTAGAGAAATATGTTTGGATTTCTCTGGTTGGCCTTAAGTTGGGCCAACTATAGAAAGTTGGGCTATAGAGGTTGTAGGTTTGGCTTTCTAGACCTGTTGCTACAGATGTGTGGGTCAGAGTTCTATTTTCACATATGGCTTGGCTAGTGTCCATTTATACATCCATTTTTTTTTTTAGAGCAAATGATGTAGAAGAGAACTAGGGAATCAAAGACAACCCCCTTCCCGAACCCTCTCAAGCAACAACATCAGCATTGGCCCATTCTCTTATCCTACTCAAGTTTTTTTTCTTCTTCGAGTCTCAAGTTGTTAGTTTCAAATCAACTTTCAAATTCCTGAAACAGATCAAGAAACCTGTCTAGACAGATCCAAGACATATTAAGAATGGATGAGCAGGACTTTGTATTGATCTGACATAAGAGAAGACAGAGAATTCAAGGATAGCCCTAAGGTCCTAACTGGAGCTACAAGAGCTTGCAAGAGAGGATGTTGAGCTCAGTTTTTAGGGAATTAAAGTTGTAAGTGCCTCCTGGAAGACGTTCTTTATAATTATACATCTGAAAACTGGAACATCATTTTAGAGAGGTGGAGACTGAGAACAGAGAGTAGGCGTTTGTCCAAAGTTTATATGCCAAGACTGTGAGTGAAACAGGAGCTTCGATCTTTTGGTGTTCCATCTACAACATACACAAAAGATGGAGAATGAAAAGTCCAGGCAACTCAGGAAACAACAAGTTTCTGTCAAAAGCAATAATGAACTGTTTTGTGCCATTAACAAAAACGTTACGAAGACAGAAACCATCTCCCAAAGATTTCATAACAGAGCCACATAAGTGGAAAGTAAATCATTAAAGAATGTGGGTCTCAGAGGTCCATTCAAATCACGATACTTTATCTTCTATTTACAAAGATAAAAGTACACCAGAAAATGGTTAATGTTTAAGCGCTTTCATATTTGGCTCTGTCTTTTTAGCAGAGGAAAACCACTTTGATAGTGCCAGTGTGACTCATCCACAATGATTTCTCCGGTGCTCATCTTGTTCTCGAGTTTTCTCTGCCATGTTGCTATTGCAGGACGGAGTAAGTACTTTTTGCTTTTGAAAAAATAATTAATATATGCAACCCCTTCACATGTGTCAGGGATCAATAATGATAACTAGGCCAGGCGTGCTTGCTCATGTCTGTAATCTCAGCACTTTGGGAGGCCAAGGCAGGTGGATCACCTGAGGTTAGGAGTTCGAGACCAGTCTGGCCAACATGGTGAAACCCCCGTCTCTACTAAAAATACAAAAATTAGCTGGGCATCATGGCCGAGGTGGGCGAATTAGTTGAGGTCAGGAGTTCGAGCCCAGCCTGGGAAACATAGTGAAACCCTGTCTTTACTAAAAACAAAAATTAGCCGGGCGTGATGGCAGGCACCTGTAATCCCAGCTACTTGAGAGGCTGAGGCAGGAGAATCGCTTGAACCTGGGAGGCAGAGGTTGCAGTGAGCCAAGGTCCCGCCATTGCACTCCAGTCTGGGCAACAAGAGCGAAACTCAGTCTAAAATAATAATAATAATAATAATAACAATAACTAAATTCTTTTTTTTTGAGACAGAGTCTCGCTCTGTCGCCAGGCTGAAGTGCAGCGGTGCAATCTTGGCTCACTGCAAGCTCCGCCTCCTGGGTTCACGCCATTCTCCTGCCTCAGCTTCCCAAGTAGCTGGGACCACAGGTGCCCGCCACCACACCCGGCTAATTTTTTGTATTTTTAGTAGAGACGGGGTTTCACTGTGTTAGCCAGGATGGTCTCTATCTCCTGACCTCGTGATCCACCCACCTCAGCCTCCCAAAGTGCTGGGATTACAGGTGTGAGCAACTGCGCCTGGCTGATAACTAAATTCTCTTTAGAGTGGATGCTGGAGAGACTGGATTGATACTGATTCTTTAATATTGCCATGTGTAAAGCTCCTCTGTAAGATATGTAGCCAATTTAAGCCTCAGCATACTGACCTGTAAAATGGGGATAATTATAATACCTCCTTCAAATGGTTGTTGAGGGGATTAGATGAGATAGTGTATATGAGGTATTTGGCATGCAACTTGGTATACTTATAATTGGTAACAGTACACACATTTTTCATTTGTGGGCTTAGCTGAACTTTAAAATGTAAATAGAGATTTGTTAACCATCTGCTTTATGCCCTCTTTCAGCCTGTCCCAAGCCAGATGAGTTACCATTTTCCACAGTGGTCCCATTAAAAACATTCTATGAGCCAGGAGAAGAGATTACGTATTCCTGCAAGCCGGGCTATGTGTCCCGGGGAGGGATGAGAAAGTTTATTTGCCCTCTCACAGGAGTGTGGCCCATCAACACTCTGAAATGTACACGTAAGTCAGTACCTTCTCTCCCATTCTCTTCCCTCATTTGGATTCTGGGTATTTTGGAGGAATAAGCTACCTCATCATGCTCGGAGTGCAGAGGGCCAGTAGATGCTGCAGAAAGACAGGTTGGAGAGAAATGAGAAAGTCTTGGGGAGTTCTCTCTGTGCAAAGAGAGTAAGTGTAATAGGTGCTATTGATAGAAGAGGAGAAGATCATAGCCTGAAACTAGGGTAGGTTTAAAAATGAGATCTGGTGTGGCAAAAGGAGACAGAAACACTACAGAAGTTAAAAGAACGGTGGAGTGGCTTTGAAATGTCAACTGATGCCAAAGAGACATTTGGGAAAACAAAATTTGGGGAATCATCATATCTTTGGACTTCACCTGAAAATGAAAGCAGACTTAATAGTTACTGAAATGAATACAAATTTCATCTACATTATGTATATATTATATTATAATGAAATACAAGAAAGGATGTCAAATCAAAATAATAGTATAATGTAAAATATATCAATCTCACTATGGCTTTACTGTAAATGGTTGCTTTTATTTATTTCTTAGAACATGGGTCTATGATATCATGCTAGCATTATTCTTTACAGTCAAGTATCATGCAATCAACCAGATTGAATTTATGGTAAATTTAATTATATGTAGAAGTTAAGCAATAAAAATAGATGTGTGGATCTGGTGATTTTGGTTATATGAACAGGACCTTTGTCAAAGTTATGCATGTTCATGCAAGTTGATTTTACTATGCTTTTTTGCTTAAAGAGACTAAACATAATTTTTAGTAAAAAGCCGCTGTAACATCATTACGAAAAATTTATCTTTAAATCAGGGCCAGGTGCAGTGGCTGACGCCTGTAATCTCAGCGCTTTGGGAGGCTGAGGTGGGTGGATTACCTGAGGTCAGGAGTTCCAGACCAGCCTGGCCAACATGGTGAAACCTCGTCTCTACTAAAAATAAAAAAAAAATTAGCCGGGCATGGTGGCATGTGCCTGTAGTCCCAGCTACTCAGGAAGCTGAGGCAGGAGAATCACCTGGGAGGCAGAGGTTGTAGTGAGCCGAGATTGTGCCACTGCACTCCAGCCTGGGCAGCTCTGTCTCAAAAAATAAATAAATAAATAAATAAATAAAATAAAAATCAACTATAACTCTGGAACACTAAAAATTTCATTTTTTAATTTTCCATGCATATCTTTTTGCATTATTGCAGAGAGTAGGTACAATTTTGTATTTTTCTATTTTCATCAGCATATCATAAAAATTGTATCTCCACAAATTTCACAATTCATATTTTATTGGCTACATAATAGTTCAACTGTTGATTTACCATGATTAATTAAAACAGTCCCCTGATGAACTCTTACACTATCCAATTTTTTTTTTTTTTTGGAGATGGAATCTCACTCTGTTGCCCAGTGCAGTGGTGCCATCTTGGCTCACCACAACCTCCGCCTCCTGGGTTCAAGCTATTCTCCTGCCTCAGCCTCCAGAGTAGCTGGGACTACAGGCACCCACCATCATGCCCAGCTAATTTTTGTATTTTTAGTAGAGATGGGGTTTCACCATGTTCAGGCTGGTCTCAAATTCCTGACCTCAAGTGATCCACCCTCCTCTGCCTCCCAAAGTGCTGGGATTACAGGCGTGAGCCACTGCTCCCCGCCTGTCCAAATTTTGTTATTAGGAGAAACAGTGTAATGAACGCTTTTGTACATATATCGATTGTCTTATTTTGAATTGTTTTCTTAGAATAGTCACCAGTAAAGTTATTGAACCAAAGGATGAAAATGAATTTATGTGTTTTATTTAATGAAAAATTCTATAAATAGAAATTTACCTGTTTATGTTTTTTTTAACCCAAAGAAAAGTAACATTTTTTATCTTTGTATCACAGCCAGAGTATGTCCTTTTGCTGGAATCTTAGAAAATGGAGCAGTACGCTATACAACTTTTGAATATCCCAACACGATCAGTTTTTCTTGTAATACTGGGTAAGAACTTTCATGGAACTAAGCAGTTAACAGACTGAGCACATTTTTGTATCCTTAAGCTAAACATCAAGACTGGTCTATATTTTGTTTTCAGTCTTTAGGTTGGACTTTCCAAATGCAAATCGATTTTAGTCCTGCTTTTTTTTTTTTTTGAGACAGAGTCTCGTTCTGTCGCCCAGGCTGGAGTGCAGTGGTGCAATCTCGGCTCACTGAAAGCTCCAGCTCCTGGGTTCACGCCATTCTCCTGCCTCAGCCTCCTGAGCAGCTGGGACTACAGGCGCCCGCCACCACGCCTGGCTAATTTTTTGTGTTTTTAGTAGAGATGGGGTTTCACTGTGTTAGCCAAGATGGTCTCGTAGCGTTGAGGGTGGGGTAAGGATCGGAGAATATAACAACTAATGAAATACGTAGTCACCACTGTATCTAATTTTTCTGCTCCTGATTAATTATCTATCAGAGGAGGTACATTAAAATGATTGAACCTGGATGATAATTCCATATGCTCTCTGGGTCAAATCTTGGATAGGGTTAAAATGCTTTAGGAATAAGACTTGGGCTTTAGTTATTAGGCTAATCTGATTGACCAACCTGGTAGTCTCTAGAAGAGAATTCTATGGAGAAGGTTGGGAGTGTGACAGTGGAGAATGCAATGCAGTACCACATCCCCAGGAAGCAATCACTCATGGTGGGCACAGGCTCATCTGGGAGCAAAGGGAGGCAGTCACTTACGTTGGGCATAGACTCATAAGGAGCAAAGGCACCCCTGTGACATTATTGAGAGCACATTGGCTATCCACTAGGGTAAGTTTCTACTGGGATTGGAGGTTAAGGAATACTACATGTGAGAGAGAAATACACACCTTTCATCTGAAACACCAATCTACCAATGGGTCTGGTAACAAATGACTTAAGAAAATTGGCTTCAAAGACAGAATGTTACATTTTTCTTTCTTTTTTTTTTTTCCCCCTTTCTTTTTGCTCTGTCGCCCAGGCTAGGGTGCAGTGGTGTGATCTTGGCTCACTGCAACCTCCACCTCCTGGGTTCAAGCAATTCTCTTGCCTCAGCTTCCCCAGTAGCTGGGATTACAGGCGCCTGCCACCACACCCAGATAATTTTTGTATTTTTAGTAGAGATGGGGTTTCACCATCTTGGCCAGGCTGGTCTTGAACTCCTGACCTTGTGATCCACCCACCTTGGCCTCCCAAAGTGCTGGGATTACAGGTGTGAGCCACCGCAGCATCTTGCTTCTTTTCTTTCTTTCGTTCTTTCGTTCTTTCTTTCTTTCTTTCTTTCTTTTTCTTCCTTCCTTCCTTCCTTCCTCTTTCTTTCTTTCTCTTTCCCTCCCTCCCTTCTTTCCATCTTTCTTTTCTTTCTTTCTTTTGTCTCTCTCCTTCCTTCCTTTTTCCTTCCTCTCTTTCCTTTTTTTTTTTTTTTTTTTTTTTTTTTTTACAGGATCTTCCTCTGTCACTCAGTCTAGAGTGCAGTGGCACAATCATGGCTCACTGCAGCCTCGACCTCCTGGGTTAAATCCTTTTGAATCCTTCCTTCTACCTCTACCTCTTGAGTAGCTTGGACTATAGGCACACACCACCATGGCCTGGTGATTTTTTGTCGAAATTGGGCCTTTGCCACATTGCCCAGGCTCAAACTCTTGGGCTCAAGTGATCCGCCCATCTCGGCCTCCCAAAGTGCTGGGATTACAGGCATGAGCCAAAGTGCCCAGTCAGAATGTTATATTTTCATTGGAAATAGACTGCATTGCTTTTATTCATTGGTGTCAGTAGGCTGTAAGAAAATGAATAGTGAAGATTACTCAGTTTGGTTCACTTTTGTCATCCTGAAAAAGAGATGGTTCTTTGCTTTATATTAGAAACAGTCATCTTGGCCAACTCGTTAAAGACGAGGGATTTAGGGGTTTGGGTTCTCCACTCACCAGCTGTGGAACCCTGCAGTGATTCACCTGCATCACTGGTTGGGAGGCTCCATGAGCCATAGATGAGTACTAAGTTTATCAGGAAGACAGCATTATACGATGGAAAAGAAGTCAATAGCATTAATATGAAGCAATGCTCAATGGAGAAGATATTTGAGATGTCAGTGATGGATTATTTTACTCCTTGATAGAATGAATTTTCCTTTTGCAGGTTTTATCTGAATGGCGCTAATTCTGCCAAGTGCACTGAGGAAGGAAAATGGAGCCCGGAGCTTCCTGTCTGTGCTCGTAAGTCTGTGGGGAAGGTGATCAGCTGGTTTGCCCAGAACCTTTCTGGTTTTAGCACAGAAAGTCTCACATCTGGAAACTCTTCAGTCACAGCTCAATGAGATGAATGGTCACCCTTGTGGGGGATATTCATCCTGGTATCTTGCTCTAGAAGATGAAACAACCACTTTGGAATGACAGAAGGGAAGCATTTTACTCACGGACATATTCTGTATTCTCCACCTTGTGGTCATGACTCTATCCAAGCCAGTCATTGCTGGGTGTGTTGACTCCAATGCTCTCATAGTGCTTTGGAAGAGGCTTGGATATGTGTGGCATTGGTCTATCAGGGACTGTCACCACTTAACTAGGGGAACTTCTGCAAACAGTGGGATCAAACAAACATCTTCCTCCCACTCTGGAACTTCATTCATTCATTTATTAACTTATTCAATAAACATGAATTGAGGATCTATTGTATGCTGGATCCTCTTGTTAGCACTGAGGCTGCAAGGCCAAAGGAGGCAGCTCTGCCTTCAGAGAGTAAGCCTAGTGACGGGGGAGACGAGGAGGAAAGTCACCCTCATAGTAAGCCAAGAGCCCATCAAAGGGGCTTGCATCCTAGGAGCTGATTGGCATTCCTCCAAAAAGCACTGTTGTTTTTTCAGAGGATCCTCAGCCAAGCTGTCAGAGTCATCTCTGCGCTTTGCTTATGTAGGGAAGGACGTTCTTAGGTTCCCCAACTTGTGATTTATACCTCTTTGACCAGGAGGCCCAGGCATTTCAATACTAATTATAGTTCTTCAACATGTCAGTGAGGTCTGTCCTTAGCAAAAGCAAGTGCAGGCCGGGTGCAGTGGCTTAAGCCTGTAACCCCAGCACTTTGGGAGTCTGAGGAGGGTGGACCACCTGAGGTCAGGAGTTCGAGACCAACCTGACCAACATAGAGAAACTCTGTCTCTACTAAAAATATAAAATTAGCTGTGCGTGGTGGTGCATGCCTCTAATCCCAGCCAATTGGGAGGCTGAGGCAAGAGAATCACTTGAACCCAGGAGGCGGAGGTTGCGGTAAGCCGAGATTGCACCATTGCACTCCAGCCTGGGCAACAAGAGTGAAACTCCGTCTCAAAAAAAAAAAAAAAAAAAAAAAAAAGCAAGTGGAAAGTAAAGCAATTTCAAATAAACAACTGTTTAAGAAAACCTGAACAAGCAAAAACAAAAGTTTTTAAAGGATAAATTAAGTAAAAATTTTCATTCAGCAGTAGGTATCACAATGGTTCCTATAGTTTTCATTTAAAACAGATTTATACCAATTATGTAAATTTGCTTCTTTATTTAGAGATACGGTCTTGCTCTGTTGCCCAGGCTGGAGTGCAGTGGCATCATCACAGCTCACTGTAACTTCCAACTCCTGGGGCCAAGTGATCCTCTCAGTCTCCTGAGCAGCTGAGACTATAGATGAGCGCCACCAGATCTGGCTAATTTTTAAAAATTTTTGTGGAGACAGGGTCTTGCTCTGTTGCCCAGACTGGTCTTGAACTCTTGGTTTCAAGCAACCTTACCTGCCTCAGCCTCTCAGGGCTCTGGGATTACAGGCGTAAACCACAGTGGCTAGCCATAAACTCACTTTCCAAAAGGGTTATAAATAGAAAGACTACCTGAGCTTTAATCTAATTTAAATGAGTATTTCTCATACTTCAATGCACATATGAGTCTCCTGGGCACCTTGTTAAAATGTAGATTCTGACTCAGGCACCTGCGGTGGGGTCTGAGCTTCTGCATTTCCAACAAGCTATTTTCCCAGGCTATGCCCCTGCTGCTAGCCCCTGGACCACACTCTGAGCAGCAGGGATCTAGAGAATTGAAGGTAAATCGCATTTTGGTCAGCACCATCTTCTTTTATGCTAGTATAACTTGTTGAAGCTCCATAGTACTCAGGTCAGGGTGACAAGCCACTACTATCTCTCTGGGTTCCTGAAGCTACTTGGGTAGGCTACATCCATACCAAGAGTCCAAAAGCAGGGAGGTATTCAGCAGAAACAGACTGAACTTGTAATGGAACTCATTCCCAAACTACTATGTACCAAGTTGCTGTCACCAGCCATTATTTCAGCATGGTCCCTCAGCACTGAGGGACAAATTCTGCCTTCCAGAACCATCTTCCAAGGTAGTATTTAACTAAAAGATTTTATGAAACCTAACCATTGTGTTGTTGCAAAAGGCGGTGGCAAGACTTAAATTTCCTTCATTTTTTTGGTGTTTTGACTGGTTTGGACATCTGATTTGAGGGCTTCCTTCCTTCCTTCCTTCCTTCCTTCCTTCCTTCCTTCCTTCCTTCCCTCCTTCCTTCCTTCCTTCCCTTCCTCCCTCCCTCCCTCCCCTCCCCTCCCCTTTCTTTCTTCCTTCCTTCCTTCCTTCCTTCCTTTCTTTCTTTCTTTCTTTCTTTCTTTCTTTCTTTCTTTCTTTCTTTCTTTCTTTCTTTCTTTCTTTCTTTCTCCTTCCTTCCTTCCTTCCTTCTTTCCTTCCTTTCCTTCTTTCTTTCTTTCTTTCTTTCTTTCTTTCTTTCTTTCTTTCTTTCTTTCTCTTTTCTGAGACAGAGACTCACTCTGTTGCCCAGGCTGGAGTGCAATGGTGCGATTTTGGCTCACTGCAACCTCCGCCTCCCAGGTTCCAGAGATTCTCCTGCCTCAGCCTCTGGAGGAGCTGGGACCACAGACACACACCTCCATGTCTGGCTCATTTTTGTATTTTTGGTAGAGATGGGGTTTCACTATGTTGG
Organism: Pongo pygmaeus; assembly: GCF_028885625.2. Classification (NCBI taxonomy): domain Eukaryota; kingdom Metazoa; phylum Chordata; class Mammalia; order Primates; family Hominidae; genus Pongo; species Pongo pygmaeus. Next base: position 84,406,995 of record NC_072392.2, on the reverse strand, counting down.
CCAGGCTGGTCTGAAAGTCCTGACCTCTAGTGATCTGCCCACCTCAGCCTCCCAAAGTGTTGGGATTACAGGCATGAGCCACCGTGCCCGGCAGGTCATATTTTCCTATTAGGCATCCACAATTGACTATTTTTACCCTGGTAATTTGATCAGTTTGTATTTTCTCAAGTTTATCCTTAGGGTTTTTTTCTTTCTGGAAAGAGTATATTTAAAAGCCTTAACTATTTTCATAGAAATGATAGTTATTTCTTTTCCCAGCCATCACCTGCCCTCCACCATCCATACCTACGTTTGCAACACTTCGTGTTTATAAGCCATCAGTTGGAAACAATTCCCTCTATCAGGACACAGCAGTTTTTGAATGTTTGCCACAACATGCGATGTTTGGAAATGATACAATTACCTGCACAACACATGGAAATTGGACTAAATTACCAGAATGCAGGGGTAAGTGCAATGATCAGACAAAATATGTATGGTAGGGCAAGATCCCATTTGTGAAAGGTATTGAAAATTCTGACTATCATGGAGTGTTTCCAATGAACTCATTCAACAGCTGTTTATTGAGCATCTACCATATGCCAGACAGTGTGCTGGGCACTGTAGATTCCCGATGAATGAGACCTGGCTTCTGACCCAAGGGAATTACAAATAATGCAGTTAACTGTCTGGAGCTGCCTGGGACAGCTTCCCATAGGTGATGACCTTTGAAATGGGCCTTGGAGGAGGAGTAGAGAATGAGGAGAAGGCATACCACACATGGGGGAGACATGAAAGGCAAGATGTATCCATGGACAGCTGAACATTTCAGCGAGGCTGGTGAAGTTCTCTTCTGGGTGAAGTTTGTGGGTTAATTTGGAGAGTCCTAGGAGATGAAGGTTAAGACTGGGTTGCTTTCTGATTGTTACACATTTTAAAAATCTTTACCCAAGTTTAAGAATCACAGAAATATTTGATTTTTAAGAAATTATGAAAATTCTTTCTTCTCTAACTTGACCTTTCATTACTATCTTCAAGTTTGTCAGCTGCATAACAAACAGACAAATTATAAAGTTTATCATGTGCACAGAGTTTTTTTTTTTTTTTTTTTTGAGATAGTCTCACTCTGTCACTCAGGCTGGAGTGCAGTGGGGTGATTTTGGCTTACTGCCACCTGGGTTCAAGCGATTCTCATGCCTCAGCCTCCCAAGTAGCTGGGATTACAGGCGCCCGTCACCATGCCCGGCTAATTTTTGTATTTTTAGTAGAGACGGAGTTTCACCATGATCATCCGGCTGGTCTGAAATGCCTGACCTCAAGTGATCCGCCTGCCTCGGCCTCTCAAAGTGCTGGGGTTACAGGTGTGAGCCACTGCTCCTGGCCAAGAGTTATTCTCATGACTATTAACTTCTCCAGTGGTAGATATTACAGATATCCAGTGAATGATTCAAAACATAAGTGATTTTCAGCATAGAGGAGCTACCAATAACAGTAGTAACTTGTACCTTTCTGGGTACTCAACTACGGGCCAGGCACTGGTCTCCTGCTACATATGTGTCATCTGACTTCATACTCCCAAGTCCTAAAAAGTAGGTTCCTTTTTTTTTCAATTTCACCTAGACGTATCAACTGTTAATATGTTGTAACATTTTTCTCTCTGTTTCTCCATAGAAAGATCCCTTTTATTTCCTGCATCATCTGAAAATAAGTTGTATATATTACGATACTTGCCCATAAAGACTTCAGCATGAATGTACTAAGAACAAGGACATTTTATATCATCACTTCATATGTTTTGGATTATTAACAATAATAATCCAAACAATTCTAATAACATAAACTACAACGATATCATGCAACATTTATCTCAGATGCAAATTTTCCCAATTGACCCAGAAGTATCTCTTATACATGAGTTTTGTTTTATGCAGGATCTAATCAAGAATCACACCTTTAATTTAGTTGTCATGTCTCTCTAGTCTCCTATAATAATAATTATTATTATTATTTTGAAATGGTGTCTCGCTCTGTCACCCAGGCTGGAGTGCAGTGGTGCAATTTCGGCTCACTGCAACCTCTACCTCCAAGGTTTGAGCAATTCTCCTGCCTCAGCCTCCCAAGTAGCTGGGAATATAGGCACCTGCCACCACGCCCAGCTAATTTTTATAATTTTAGTAGAGATGGGATTTCACCGTGTTGGCCAGGCTGGTCTCAAACTCCTGAACTAAAATTATTTGCCCACCTCGGCCTCCCAAACTGCTGGGATTACAGGCGTGAGCCTAGTCTCCTATAATTAAGAATAAGTCTTTGCCTCTTTTGTTGTCTTTCATTGACATTTTTGAAGAGTACAGGCTAGTTGTCTTGTAGAATGTTCCATAATCTGAACTTGATTGGTTATTTACTCATGATTAGATTCATGTTAAATATTATTGTTAAGCATACATTCTGCACTTTGGGAGGCCGAGACAGGTGGATCACGGGGTCAGGAGTTCAAGACCAGCCTGGCCAATATGGTGAAACCCCGTCTCTACTAAAAATACAAAAATTAGCTGGGTGTGGTGGCGTGCGCCTGTAGTCCCAGCTGCTCAGGAGGTTGAGGCAGGAGAATCGCTTGAACCCAGGAGGCGGAGGTTGCAGTGAGCCGAGATTGCGCCACTGCACTCCAGCCTGGGCAACAGAGTGAGACTCCGTCTCAAAAATAATACTAATAATAATACATTCTGTCATATCAGGAGGCACATAGTGTCAGCTGTTCCATCACTGGCCATGCTTAGTTTGATCCTTAGTCAGTTGAGGGGTGCTAGATCACCTTTTGGTAAAGGCACTGCTTTTTCTTTGGAATAGTAAGCAACCTGTGGGTGATACTTCAAAACCATGCGAATATCCACTGTCGGGCAGTCATGGTACAATCCAATGATGATCCTTGAATCTGTCAATTATGACATTGGTGGCTGAAAAATGGTGACTTTCTAATTCTATGTTTCCTTCTACATTTATTCACTGGCTTCCCTCTATAGAGAAGAACTTTCCCTCCATCCACCATTTTTCAGTATTATTATAGACACATGGATTCTTTTTTTTTTTTTTTTTTTTTGAGTTGGCGTCTCACTCTGTTGCCCAGGCTGGAGTATAATGGTGCAGTCTCAGCTCACTGCAACCTTCACCTCCTGGGTTTGAGTGATTCTCCTGCCTCAGCCTCCTGTGTGGCTGGGATTACAGGTGCATGCCACCACACCCGGCTAATTTTTGTTAGTAGAGATGGGGTTTTGTCATGTTGGCCAGGCTGCTCTTGAACTTCTGACCTCAAGTGATGCATCCACCTCAGGCTCCCAAAGTGCTGGGATTACTGAAGTGAGCCACTGTGCCTGGCCACATGAATTCTGTTTTATTTAAGGTGTGGCAGAACCAAAATTGAGCCAAGCAGTCTGACTCTGGAGTTCGTACCCTTAATTACCTCCTTAAACTACCTCTGAGAATATTGTGCTCCTGGCTCCAGCCTTGCTTTCTCACACTGCAGCTCATAAGGACGTGGGTTTGGGCCTCTACTGTTGAGGATCTTCAGGAGGCCAGGAAGCAGACCATTTTTCTCTGATATATTTCCTGCTGGCTTCTTCCATAGTCTGAATTGAATAACAGTAAGATTTACTATTTTAAAGCCAAATAATGGTGTACTAAGTGTGAATGGGGGGATTCAGTCTTTGTGTTTTAATTTTATGGTTTGTTAGAAACAGACTTTGCTTTTCTTCTTTCAAACCCACCATCTTAGACTGTGTAGAAATGAAGTTTGCGATAAATAATCTTATGATTATATGTGAAAACCCAGAGAACTTAGTGAAGTCTCATTAATTTACTTTCGAAGTGTGGTTGTTTCTTTTTTAATATCCAGGGTACCATGAATATAAGAGGAGTGGGGACAGAATTAAGCACAAGGTAACTATAAATTGCATTCCAGTTACAGGAACACACAGTGATTCAGTGGTGTGACAGAGACAAGGATGTAACTATTTCATGACTATTGGATAGCACTACTATTTATTACTAATATGTCTTATTGAATAAATGTTTTAGAAGTAAAATGCCCATTCCCATCAAGACCAGACAATGGATTTGTGAACTATCCTGCAAAACCAACACTTTATTACAAGGATAAAGCCACATTTGGCTGCCATGACGGATATTCCCTGGATGGCCCGGAAGAAATAGAATGTACCAAACTGGGAAACTGGTCTGCCATGCCAAGTTGTAAAGGTATGGAAATATAGGTGAGGTCCTGTAAGATCTCTGAATTGATACAGTGGATCACCTTTACTTGCTGTTTTCTTGTTCCAACGCTTTTCCACTTGTTGCTCAGACTTGCTAGGAAACTGCTGGCACGTGACTTCAGGATTCACAGGTGCATGGGGAAGCCTCATTCTTAGGAAGCATGCTTGACCTTGAACAGTATGAAATAAACAGATCCTTTGTAAGCATTGGTGATATGGTGGGAGATCATGTGGGCTTTCTTTATTTGCTTTTAAGTCTTTGCCTCTGAGCACTCTTTTTTTTTTTTTTTTGAGATGGAGTCTTGCTCTGTTGCCCAGGCTGGATGCAATGGCGTGATCTTGGCTCACTGCCACCTCTGCCTCCCAGGTTCAAGCGATTCTCCTATCTCAGCCTCCCAAGTAGCTGAGATTACAGGTGCCTCACCACCATGCCTGGCTACTTTTTGTATTTTTAATAGAGATGGGGCTTTGCCACGTTGGCCAGGCTGATTTCGAACTCCTGACCTCAGGTGATCCGCCTGCCTCGGCCTCTGTAGAGAAGAGCTTTTCTTCCATCCATCATTTTTTAGTATTCTTGTAGACACATGGATTCTTTTTTTTTTTTTTTTTTTTTTTTTTTTTTGAGATGGAGTCTCACTCTGTTGCCTAGCTGGAGTGTAATGGTGGAATCTCAGTTCACTGCAACCTTCACCTCCCAGGTTCGAGTGATTACAGATGTGAGCCACCACGCCCACCCCATTTTGTGCTCTGTCTAGCCAAGGCTCTTCTCATTGCAAAAACCAACCACACATTCGAGTGAGTTCAAGGAAATTGGGGATATTATAAGGAGGCAATAGGCAAGTTGATCATGTGGGCATTGAAGATAAAGACATGAAATACAACTGATACCCCTGAAGATTGGAACTGAAAGGCAGGAACTATTCCTACTTTTTCCATATCTCAATGGTCTCTCCCATTTCTGTCTGTCTGCTTATTCATCTTGAACATGGCTTGATATACACCAGACCCTCTCAGTTACCCTCTCAGGATTCATCACCAGCTGGCATCTTTTCCTGGAGACGCTGGTTCCTTTTGAGTTAGGTGTCTACCCTTGATCCCATCAGTGTCATGCATAAGTAAAGAACAACAGCCTAGCATTAGAACTCTGCTCAGGTCGCTATGGGCTGGACAGTTTAAGCAGAAAGAGGAACTCTGAGGCAGCAGGCAAGATGAAAAATAACTAGCATCTTAGGTCACAGTTCCCTAGAAGCAGAGCCTGAGATGGGGATTCGAGTACAGTTGATTTAGTGAGTGTCTCAGGAGAAGAAAGGGTGAGGCAGATTTGCGAGGGTAAGGCACCGGTTCTCAAACTTCGCTGTGGATCAGCAACACCTGGAAGGCTTGTAACACAGGATTTTTGAGGTCCACTCTCAGAGTTTCTGATTTGGTAGATCTGGGATGGGACCTGACAATTTGCATTTATGCCAAGTTCCCTGGTGATGCTAATGCTGCCGAGCCAGGGAGAATTGTGGTCTCTGCTAAATTGAGGTTCAGTTTGATCCCCCTGGGAGCTCTGGAGTGTGAATTCCACCCTTGAGTTAATCCCACTGAGAGCCAAGGGGACCTGCTTTTTATATTCCCTGTCAGTCAGTCTTTGGCTTTGAGCTGCTCCCTTCCCTGACCCTGGGGGTGGTTTGCATAAACTCCTTGGAGAGGTGGCTTCCCTATGGCTGAAGGCAATTTTTCAGAGTATTTATGAGCTGTTATCAGCCAACGCTCACAATGGCTGGTGGATAGATGCACCTGCTTAATGAATGCAATCTGAGAGGAAGTGTAGGCTTACATGAAATGTCAATATCTGTTAGAAGTTTTTTTTTTTTTTTTTTCCACTGGAATGGAGGCTCTGATGCTTCTGTTCTGACCTTCTGTGGCTACTGTAGGGGAAGAGAAGGCCATCTTGGAAGCTATGAGTAATGGTTCTATTGATAGACAACTGCAATTAGCAATCATATTACCATTACTTACTATGTATATTGGATTTTTCTTGCCTTGACCAATTTGTGTAGGTGTACTCATCTACTGTTTCAAATGCTATACTCTCTTTCAGAAAGATTTCCTGAACTCTTAAGTCCTGATAACAAGTATTCTCTCTTTCAGCATCTTGTAAAGTACCTGTGAAAAAAGCCACTGTGGTGTACCAAGGAGAGAGAGTAAAGATTCAGGAAAAATTTAAGAATGGAATGCTGCATGGTGATAAAATTTCTTTCTTCTGCAAAAATAAGGAAAAGAAGTGTAGCTATACGGAGGATGCTCAGTGTATAGACGGCACTATCGAAGTCCCCAAATGCTTCAAGGGTAAGTCTGCATTGGAACGTTTAGCTAGGACTCCCACTTGCCCGTCATCATAATCAGAGCCTTTGTTATATAATGATTGTCAAAAACCAGATGAAGCCAGGTGCGGTGGGTAATGCCTGTAATCCCAGCACTTTGGGAGGATGAGGCGGGTGGATCACCTGAGGTCAGGAGTTTGAGAGCAGCCTGGCCAAAAAGGTGAAAGCCTGTCTCTAATAAAAATACAAAAATTAGTTGGTGTGGTGCTGGGCACCTGTAATCCCAGCTACTCGGGAGGCTGAGGCAGGAGAATCGCTTGAACCTGGGAGGCGGAGGCTGCAGTGAGCCGAGATCGCGCCATTGCACTCCAGTCTGGGCAACAGAGCGAAACTCCGTCTCAAAACAAAAACAAAAACAAAAACAAACAAAAAACAGATGAATTTGGCCACTGGGTTTTTAAAAAGAGGGGTGAGAGGGAGAAACAATGACATGAAGCAGTGAGCTGCAGATGGTGTCCCCACTTGCATTTTCCTTTCCAATTCTTTTTTTTTTTTTTTGAGACAAGGTCTCACTGTCACCCAGGCTGAAGCGCAGTGGTGCGATCACATCTCATTGCAGCCTCAACTTTCTGGGCTCAAGTGACCCTTTCACCTCAGCCTTCTGAGTAGCTGAGATTACAGGCATGCACCACCATGTCCAGCTATTTTTTTATATTTTTATTAGAGAAGAGATTATGCCATGTTGCCAAGGCTGGTTTTGAACCTTTGGGCTCAAGCAATCCACCTGTCTCAGTCTCCCAAAGTGCCAGGATTACAGGCGTGAGCTACGTGTCTAGCCTCTTTTCTAATTCTTTTCTGTAAAACTCAGGGTTGTGGTTTTATTCAATGAATGCTGAGGTGAATGATGCCATCTTGTATAATTCCAAGTTGAGCTTGAATAATAATGAACCAAATATTGAATAATGAAATATCTACCTCATCTTGGTCCCACATTATAGAGAACTCACCCCAAGTTACAAACAACTCATGGCAATGATAATTGGTCTAAAGATCTAACATTTCCCCTTTCTCCAACAATTCCTAGAGTTTGAAAAGTATCCGTTAGAGCGAAGTATCCATTAGAGCAAAATATTTTAAGGAAGATGATACCAGGTTTGTGTGAGATAAAGAAGTGTGTAATGGCCAGCATTTAGAGCTGCTAACCTTTTAAGGTTTCAGATGTAGGGTTGAAATGTCTCTGATGCCAGGAAGTAAGAACCAGCCAGAGGCTGAAGCTGTCCTTGGCTCTAGGTTTAGAAATCTTTCAAAAACATTGACAATCTTGTTTTAGCAGCTGGGAGAGGACAGTAGGGAGCAGACAAAGCTAAGAAGAGAGGAGTCTGAGAAGTGTCCAGCTAGTGGGAGAGAAGGGAATGATAACTGATTAAAAATACCCCCCTCATGGGGCTGGTTTGATTATTAGAAATATGCATGACATGGAGGAACATAATTTTAATTGCAAATAGTTACAAATGCACTGAATAAATTGCCATTGTTGAAAAGACAGCAGAGCCCTGGTGAGATGTTGAATACAAAACATGACAAAATACGATAAGCTTAAATAAAAATCAGTAGAAAAAAATGTGAGAAAAGAATAATTGAAAAAAGTTTTAGCTTTGTTAATATATTTCTTCAGGATCTTCTCCCTTATGGTCTTTAGACAGATGCAGTACTATAAAGGGCCGATACTGTTTTTTCCCCTTTAATCTTGACTGTTATAGAACAGTCTTCACTGTGTATAGAACCTTTAATTTTCTCTCTTGAAAATGAGGGTCTTGGCTGGGCGCAGCGGCTCATGCCTGTAATCCCAGCACTTTGGGAGGCCGAGGCGGGCGGATCACTTGAGGTCAGGAGGCCAGCCTCGCCAACATGATGAAACCCGGTCTCTACTAAAAATACAAAGATTAGCCGGGCATGGTGGCACATGCCTGTAGTCCCAGCTACTCGGGAGGCTGAGACAGGAGAATCACTTGAACCTGGGAGGCAGAGGTTGCAGTGAGCTGAGATTGTGCCACTGCACTCCAACCTGGGTGACGGGGCGAGACTCTGTCTTAAAAAAAGAAAAAAGAAAAAGAAAAAGAAAATGAAAGTCTTATCATTTCCCTAATGTTTTCTCCCATCACTTAAACCTCACACTAAACGGTTTCATTCACATAATCACATGTATTCTATATACTTGTAAAATGTATTTGGTTTGGCTTAGCTATTTACCACATTTAAGAAATGATTGTTTCTCTTAGAATGTTTATCTTTTTCTCCCCCAACAGAACACAGTTCTCTGGCTTTTTGGAAAACTGATGCATCCGATGTAAAGCCATGCTAAAGTGGTTTTCAGATTCCACATAAAATGTCACACTTGTTTCTTGTTCATCCAAGGAACCTAATTGAAATTTAAAAATAAAGCTACTGAATTTATTGCCTCAGCCATTGCAGTGTTACTTTTCATGGTAGCATACTTTTAGTTATGTCATCTGGTTTAAGAAATGTAAATATTTGGAACGTCATCATTCTACGGCTGTGAAATTGACAGTATAAACAATTGTCTGGGTATCCCACTTTCCTGTGTGTAACCCTGATCTCGGCTGGGCGCGGTGGCTCACGCCTGTAATCCCAGCACTTTGGGAGGCAGAGGCAGGCGGATCACCTGAGGTCAGGAGTTCGAGACCAGCCTGGGCAACATGGTGAAACCCCATCTCTACTAAAAATACAAAAATTAGCTGGGCGTGGTGATGTGGGCCTGTAATCCCAGCTACTCGGGAGACTGAGGCAAGAAAATTGCTTGAATCTGGGAGGTGGAGGTTGCAGTGAGCTGAGATGGTGCCACCGTATTCCAGCCTGGGTGATAGAGTGAGACTCCATCTCAATAAATAAATAAATAAATAAATAAATAAATAAATAAATCCTACTCTCAAGCACTTTCACGTAAAACACCTGCAATATAATATTTTTCATAGAATGGGCCACAGACCCCCTCCTTCCATTACTATTACCTATCTGCTTATTTCAAAGAACAAATGTTGTGCCCCAGAATTGTTAAGAATGGCCCAGAATTCTGCATTTATGACAAAATTTCTAGATAGTTCTTGTGCATCCTCAAGTTTGAGAAACATTGCCATACAGAAGTAAGCATGGACTTCCAGGTCAATAGGACTGAATTTGCATCTTTGATGCTGGGTTTACATAGTGCCAAAAAATTTTTTCTGTATCCGCTACAATTCCATGACCCATCATTGATGTCGTTCATTTGCATATATTCAACTCCCTTGCCCTTCTCTCCTTTGGTAGTGTTTGCTGGCCAAAGTCATCCCTGGCACCATCTGCCTTCCTTATGCCTGCACCTGAGGAACTGAATGTGGCTGAAAAAAAAAGAGAAACTCACAACCATGCCAATAGGTCCCATTTTAAATTCATAAACACAAACTTTACATGGGCCTCCAGCTCTGCCCGACAATCCTATTACATGCTCTGGTTTGTTCACTCCCTTACTCTCTAAAGTGGCTATTTCTCTTCTCAATCTTTCTCAAGCCACCTTCCTTCTCCTCACCCTTAGCTGATAACTTGGCTCCTTATTTCACTGAGAAAATAGAAAATATCTTTTTTTTTTTTTATCTTTCCACTCCCAAATCCATCATTCCACCAGTATCGGCAACCACGGAATCTGCCTTCCGTCAGGTTACAATGAATGGATGAATATCTAAGGACAAACCCTCTCTTTATGTGCTAGGTCCCATTTTCTCTCTCCTACTTAAGGATTTTACTCCTCTAATTAATGCTTATCCATGTTTATTTTTTCCTTTCTATTGGAACACTTCAATCAGCATACAGATATACAGTAGTATCTCCCGTTAAAAAAAGAAGCCCTGTTACTTCACATCTTTCTTCCAGCTACTGCTCCAACTCTTTAGTCTCTGTTTTTACAAAAGGCCTGGAGTTATTTCCCTTTGCCATCTGCACTATGTACCACCCATCACTTCTCCACAATCTGCGTTCTCCATAGGATTTCCCCACCCATGCCTCTTTCTCAGAACTTAACCCAATTCCATGTGATGTGGACCGGATCTTTTCTCCAAGATGCTCCTCTGCTCCTCCTCCTTTTACAGAAACCAGAGTGGCTCCCCTCCCTTCTAGGCTTTCATTCAAAAGCTCCAAATTCCCTTTATTTAACCTTAAAAACCAATTTTATGGCCGGGTGCGGTGGCTCGCACCTGTAATCCCAGCACTTTAGGAGGCCAAGGCAAGTGGATCATCTGAGGTCAGGAGGTCGAGACAAGCCTGGCCAATATGGTGAAACCCCGTCTCTAGAAAAATACAAAAATTAGCTGGGCGTGGTGGCGGGTGCCTGTAGCCCCAGCTACTTGGGTGGCTGAGGCAGGATAATAGCTTGAACCCGGGAGGTGGAGGTTGCAGTGAGTCAAGATGGCGCCATTGCACTCCAGCCTGGGCGACAAGAGCGAAACTCTGTCTCAAAGCAAACAAACAAACAAACAACAACAGCAACATTTTACTTTTTCTTCTTCAACTCTTTCCTTCAGACTCTGTGTGTGTGTGTGTGTGTGTTGTGTGTGTGTGTGTGTGTGTGTTGAAGGTGGAGTTTGAGAGGTTGTGGTATTTCCCCTTTCTAAACCAAAAGCCCTATTTAGGGATTTTTGCCAAACAAAAAACCATCTGCTCTGGTTTCCTCCTCTCAAAGCACAAAGCTTTAGAACCATTGTTTTCTTTAACTTGTTGCACGTCAATTTAAAAATAGACCTCTTTTATCCTACCTAACAGCTCTAGACATGGAAAGAGGGCAGTAAGCATTTAGAATGTCTTCTCCTGCCCACACATGATCACTACATTGGCTCTGAAAAAGGGGAAAGAATATTTTTGTATTATCGCACCTTTTGTTGCAAATGCTTCATAATTCATTTTATTGTTTTCAAATTTAAAACATATGTTGGAACTAATAAGCAAATTCAGTAAAGTTCCAGAATATGAAATTAACATACAAAAATCAGTAGCATTTCTATACACTAATAGCAAACCATCTGAAAAAGAAATTAAGAAAACAATTCCATTCACATAGCTACAAAATATATATATATATACTTAGGAAGAAATTTAGCCAAGGAGGTGAAAGACTTTTATGCTGAAAAATATAAAATATTGATGAAAGGAATTTAAAAAGACACAAATAAATGGAATAATATTCATGTTCATAGATTGGAAGAATTAATATTGTTAAAATGTCCATGTTACCCAAAGTGATCTACAGATTCGGTGCAATCCCTATCAAAATTCCAACGACATTTTTCACAGAGATAGAAAAAACAATTTGTATGAAACTACAAAGGCCCCTGAATAGCCAAAGGGATCTTGAATGAAAAGAACAAAGCTAGAGGCATCACATTATCTAACTTCAAAATATACTACAAAGCTATAGTAATCAAATCAGCTGGTACAAATACAGACACATAGACCAATGTAAGCGAATAGGCAGTTCAAAAATAAACTCACACATTTATAGTCAATCGATTTTCTACAGAAGTGTCAGGGGTTGGCCAGGGCTGCAGTCTTATGAAGGATCAAGTGGAGGAAGATTCACTTCTAAGTTCACTCAGTGGTTGTTGGCATGATTCAATTCCATTTGGGCTATTGGAAGAGAGCGTCAATTTTTTACTGTTTACCTGTGACTTCCCTCAATTCATTGCCCTTCAGTCCTTAAAGGAAAATTGGATGCCACAGTATAGTACCCATGACAATACACTCTTTTTTTTTTCTTTTTTTTTTCTTGATCCACTGCTTTGTATGCTTTCTGAGAATAGCTCCTCCAGGATTCTGATAGACCTCTTTTCTTGGGTGAAACTCAGTAGAGTAAGGTTAGCGAGATAAACTACAACACCTGATGCTGCAGTTGGCGTTCGAACTGCAACTGATACTCATCTTTTTCCTCCACCACCATCCATTTCGTATTCTCCTCACCCTTGGCTGGCTCTTCTGTTGGTCTCAGTGGCTCTTCTGGTGGTGTGACAAAGACCTTCATCCTTGAGGGGTCTGAAAGGCCTCTATGCCTTTCTGATGTTTCTATGATTTTTATAATCAAAATTGTATCAAGGAGTACTGAGGGGGCAGCAGCCCTATTTGCTCCTGATGATCAGGGTCAATGACCCTTTCTAAGATGGTGAGATCTTTGCTTGCTGGTTCCTTGGCAAAAGGAGCCCAAAGTTGCCAGGCACCATCTGTAGTTTATAGTTCAATAGGACTTGCTGTACCCCTAGTGGAAGTGTTTCCCTTTTGGAAACAAGGCCTTTTAAACTATTTATAGAGTTCAGATGTGGAACAAAAGCATAAGTGTCCCCAAGTGAGTCAAGGGGAGAAATAATAACTTGGCCACTGCTGCTTCAAATCCTTGATTCCCAGATCCACGTATTGTTCCTATTGGGGAGACAATGAAGATGTTTGATTTAAAGTATATACTTCATCATAGAGGATCATATCTCAAAGCTGGTGCTTTGACTATGCTTTCAACAGGCCATTTCAAGGTTCTATCAGCTGGCAGCTTCTGGATGGTTTGGTAGGTCATGTGATCAGTTGGTCCTGTGGTCAGGGGCCTATTGTCATACCTCCTTTACTATAAAATGGGTTACCTGGTCTGGTACAATATTATGTGGGATCCTGTATCAGTGGATTCGAACTCCATAAGTCCTCAGATAGTGATGCAGGAAAAACAAATGCATATCCAAATAAGTGTTGATTCCTAGCATAATGGATCTGTACTCCTTCAGCAGAAGTAGGTCCAATGCAGTCAACTTGATACCTTATGTGCCAGTGGGTCTTGTTGTGAGATGGTGTCATCTTAGAGGCTCAACATTGGCCTCTGGTCTCTGTTGCTTGCCAGGTTGGACATTCAACCAAGGCAGTATCCAGATCAATCTATATAAGTAGGAGACCATGCTGTTGGGCCTATGAATTATCTCCAACCTTGTTACCATAGCCATTTCAGTCATGTGGCCATTATGCCAGCACTGGGGTGGCCAGTGTTAGAGGCCAGATGCTGTCAACTGGCTGAGTTTTTTCTCTATCTGGTTATGTAGTACCTTGCTAGTGGGAGTTAATATGTGCATCAAAGATCTTCACACTTTGTGCCCCCCTCATTTATTCATTCACGTGCCTCTACTCCTAGTTCTCTTTGTACCTGATCTACCCATCTTTCTTCTCACCTCTCAGACTCTGTCAAGACACTACCTATGAGTTCATATATATTCTAATCATAAGCCACTTCTTTTTCCACACAAGGAAGACGACCATCCCAAATTCTTCCCATGGGGAGGATTTTTTCTCACCACTGTTTTTCAAGATGCTCTTTGAATAAGCTGTGTTGTAGCTATCATTTGTTTTACCTATACACACGTACAGACCTTCATATCCATGAACCAAGCTCAGGCTTTTTCCTCTGCTCTAAGCTGGTCCTACAGGATCATATGGGGTCATAAGGCTATAGATGTGCACTTAGGGATGTCATTAGTACAACAGTGATGGATGATGTGGAGTTTTGACCTTCTGATCACGTAGCTTCAGGGTATATCCATTATCATCTTATCATGAGTTGTTGCTAGGCACACTTGACCTTATGACTTGGTGGGTATGACAGAATATAGCTGGTGATGGGCAGCTGTAACTGCCCGGTCACTTGGTGCCAAGCATCCAGTATATTGGAAATTGTTTCTCAAGTGGCATCTAATTCTCCACTGTAGAAGAGATGGCCCTGCTTTTTACTCTTCTTAGATCTAGAAGAGTTCCTCCATTTTTCTTCCTCCTTTCTTACAATCTTTATATATATATATATATATATATATATATATATATATATATATATATTTGAGATGGAGTCTTTCTCTGTTGTCCAGGCTGGAGTACAGTGGTGCGATCTCGCCTCACTGAAACTTCTCCTGCCTCAGCTTCCCAAGTAGCTGGGATTACAGGTGCCCACCACCACGCCTGTTTAATTTTTTTTTTTTTTGGTTAGTTGAGACAGGGTTTCACCATGTTGGCCAGGCTAGTCTTGAACTCCTGACCTCAAGTGATTCGCCCACCTCGGCCTCTCAAATTGCTGGGATTACAGGGGTGAGACACTGTGCCCCCTCACAATCTTAATATTTTTAAAGAGTAGAGGACAATCATTTGGATTTGTCTGAGGTTATGTTATGATGCAATTTCAGTTGTATTGTTGCCAGGATGACAAGAGAAGTGAGATTGTAATCTTCTTAGTGCATCATATCAGGAAGTACATGATATCAATTTATGCCATTACTATTGGTAATGTTAACTATGATTACTTGGTTAGAAATCTGATGTCTGCCAGATTTCTACATTGTAATCTTACTATATTGTCCTTTGTAATTAATTAATCAGTATCTCACAACTATGTGGATATCCTGTTTTTCATCAAATTTTCATCCAGTAATTTTAGATTTTTACCTAAATCAATTGTTTTTGTGATGGTTGCCAACAAGTAATTTTTTAATTTATCACTCCTTCTACATTTATTATTTCTCATTCTGCTGTAAGGGAGTACTTTCCCATTTCTCCAAATTAATTAGTTAATTCATATTAGTGTGAACACATGGATCCTTATTCAGTGAGTTATGATTCACTAATATAATTAATTATTTTGATGCTTGAGTTGTCACAGAATTGATCAGTGGGAGCCACTTCAAGTGGCTCATGTGTCTTTTTGATATGTCTCCATATACTTTGGGTACTTCTTAATTTTATTTAAAAAAATTATTATTTTTTTTGAGACAGCGTTTCGCTCTTGTTGCCCAGGCTAGAGTGCAATGGTGCAATCTTGGCTCACCACAACCTCCGCCTCCTGGGTTCAAGCAATTCTCCTGCCTCAGCCTCCCGAGTAGCTGGGATTATAGGCATGCGCCACCACACCCAGTGAATTTTGTATTTTTAGTAGAGATGGGGTTTCTCCATGTTGGTCAAGCTGGTCTTGAACTCCCGATCTCAGGTGATCCGCCCGCCTCGGCCTTCCAAAGTGCTGATATTACAAGTGTGAGCCACCGTGCCCGGCCCAGGACTCTGAATTCCTTCTTTGTACTTTTCTGAATTTTGTATTATCCTTTTGTATTCCTTCTTTGTATTATCCTGACTTTTGAGGAAGCTCAAAACAGCTATTTTGAATTCTCTGTAGGAAAGGTCACATATCTCTCTCTCTCTAGGATAGATCACTGTTGCCTTATTTAGTTCATTTGGTGAGGTCATGTTTTCCAGCATGGTTTTGATGCTTATGGATATTAATTGTTGTCTGGGCATTAAAGAGTTAGGTATTTATTGTAGTCTTTGCAGTCTGGGCTTGTTTGTTGGGAAGGCTTTCCAAGTATTCAAAGGCAATTGAGTGTTGTGATCTAAGTCTTTGGTCACTGCAACCATATGTGCACTAGAAGAACCCCAAGCCCAGTAATGAGGACTCTTGCAGAGCTCTTAAGGTATCACTTTGGTGGTCTAAAGTAAGATCCAACAGAATTCCCTGGATTACCAGGCAAAGACTCTTGCTCTCTTCTCTCACTTTCACCCAGAGTCTCTCTCTCCATGCTGAACTTCTTGGAGCTGGGTGACACAAGCAGCCTTGTGGCCTCAACAACTGGGACTGTACTAGGTCAGACCTGAAGCCAGCACAGCACTGGGTCTTGCCTGGCTACCGTCTGTTGTTCACTCAAGGCCTAAGGGCTCTTTAGTCAACGGGTGGTGAATCCAGCCAAGCTTGTGTCCTTCCCTTCAGGGCAGTGAGCTCTCCCTAAACCCAGGGCCGTGAGCTCTCCCTAAGCCCAGGACAGTGAGCTCTCCCTAAGCCCAGGGCAGGTCCAGAACTGCTGTCCGGGCAAGGCCTGGAGTTGGGAACCTTAAGAATCCACCTGGTGCTCTTTCTACTGCTCCTGAGCTGGCACCCAAACTGCAAGACAAAGTCCTTCCTACTCTTCCATCTCCTTTCCTCAAGGAGAAGGAGTCTCTCCCCCCGGTCACCACCATCCCAGGCCTGCAGTGATTACTGCCTGGCTACCAGTGATGTTCACTCAAGGCCCAAGAGCTCTTCAGTCAGCTTGTGGTAAAGGCTGCCAGGCTTGAGTCTTTTCCTTCATGGCACTGTGCTCCCCTCTGGCTTAGGGCAAGTCCAGAAATGCCACCCAGGGGCCAAGGCCTGGAATCAGGGACCCCAGGATCCTGCTTTGTGCTCTATCCCACTACGGCCGACTTGGTACCCAAGCTGCAAGACAAAGCCCCTTTACTCTTTCCTCTCCTTTCCTCAAGTAGAAGGAGTCTCTCCCTGTGACCACCACAGCTGGAGATGTGCTGGGTCACACCTGAAGTCAGCATGGCGCGGGATCTCGCTCAAGTCTTGTGGTGGGTACTGCCTGGCAACTGGTGGTGTTAATTCAAGTCCGAGGACTCTTGGATCATCAGGCAATGAATCCTGCCGGAACTGGTACTTCTCTTTAAGGCAGTGGCTAGAGTGTGTCAAGAAATGTTGTCCAGCAGATAGGGCCTGGAATGGGGGCCTCAGGATTCAGCCTGGTGCCCTATTCTGCTGTGGCTGAGCTGGAATGCAAGTTGCAAGACAAAGTTCTCTTTACCCTCCCCTCTCCTCTCCTCAGGCAGAAGGAAGTAGTCTCTCCTGGAGCTGCAAGCTGTGCTGCCTGAGGTTGCAGGAGGAGTAACACAAGCACACCCTTGGCCACCCCAGCTGGTGTCTCACAGGTTGTGTGCACCCAAAGACCACTGGCTCCAGCCCAGCACAGCACTAGGACTTGCCTAGGAATTTCAGTCCTTGTGGACTAGACCACCTTTCAAGTTTATTTAGGACCCCAGAGCACTTTACCCCATGGTCGTGGGGCTAGTTGGAACCCAAGTTCTGTCTGGCTGCTGGGATGGATGATTCTTTTCCAGCTAGGGCTGGTCTAAATGCTCCCTCGTGGTTACCAGGTGAATTCTGCCCTGTGTGGCTGTCTGCTGTGACAGACAGCAGCACTGAATTCCAATGCAAAGTCCCACAAACACTTCACACTCCCTCCCCCAAGCACACAGATTCTCCCTCTGCACCACATGGCCACTGCTGGGGATGAGCGAGGGGTGGTGTCGACAACTCGAGATTGTCTTTCCCAGCCTCTTCAGTGCCCCTTTCCTTGATATAATTTTAAAGCCAGGTAGAGGGATTTTTGGTTATGATGGTGCTTTTTTGCATGGATGGTTGTTCTATTTGGTGTTCCTGTGAGGGGGATGATCACTGGAGGTCTCTATTTGGCCATCTTGCTCCACCCCCATCTTTGAGCACTTCTTTTTTTTTTTTTTTGAGGCGGAGTCTCACTCTGTAGCCAGGCTGGAGCGCGGTGGCACGACCTCGGCTCACTGCAGCCTCCGCCTCCTGGGTTCAAGCAATTCTCCTGCCTCAGCCTCCCGAGTAGCTGGGACAACAGGTGTGCACCACCATGCTTTTGGTTAAAACACAATACTCCAAGCTTGTCATAATTTGTAAACCTCAGCTTTCTAAACCTCAGCCATTTCCCCAATGAACTGAAGATAACGGTGTTTAGAAATCAAGGTCTGCATTGTGTCTGGGTGTAGTGCTCATTGATACTGAGGCATCACTGCTTCTAGGTCCTCTTTAACAGTCAGAGCTAGAAAATACATACACATATTTATATACACGTACACTATTCATATACACAATAATTAGGTCTGCGTTTTGATAGCACCAGATAGTCAGCATGCCTAACTTTGACACCTCAGCACTTCTGTTTTAAACCCTCAGCACCTTTCCAACACTCCTCCCTTCCCCAGCCTATTCTACAAAGAAGCTCCTGGGATATGGCAAGTTTGCTGAGGGTTGTGTTTTGTGCCATTTTGTTTACTGGAAGGCGTTTTAGGCTGCTGGATAGGTTTGGATCCCTGAAAAATAATCAGAGTAGACTTTAGAGCTTAGATGATAGTCCTGATTCCTCTCATTTAATGGTATTTTCACAGAAATAAAAATCTGCTATTTTTGTAATTGGAAGAGGCAATTTGGATTTGAGGAGTCCATCGGTAGAAACTGCCCAATTGCAGCCCCTCTATTTAGTGATTACGTGGTCCATTTTGTGCCATAAGTAGATTCCCTTTTTCAAGTGTTTTTCTTCTTAAATGCTTTGATCACCAGGTTGCCTGTCATCACAGTTCCGCTGTACCCTCCTTAGAAAAAACTATAACCATAAAGAGCTGGTTATCATCCTCCTTTCTTTTTTTTTTTTTTGAGATGGAGTCTCGCTCTGTCCCCCAGGCTGGAATGCAGTGGCGCAATCTCGGCTCACTGCAAGCTCCGCCTCCCGGGTTCACGCTATTCTCCTGCCTCGGCCTCCCGAGTACCTGGGACTACAGGCGCCGGCCACCACGCCCGGCTAATTTTTTGTATTTTTAGTAGAGACGGGGTTTCACCATGTTAGCCAGGATGGTCTCAATCTCCTGACCTCGTGATCCGCCCGCCTCGGCCTCCCAAAGTGCTGAGATTACAGGCGTGAGCCACTGCGCCCGGCCCATCCTCTATTTTTGCACAGTTGAACTGAATCTTCCCAAAGTAATATTACTCACCTAGCAATCATAGACTAAATGAACTCTATAAACTATATAACTGTAACTCTACAAATGCATATAACTATATAACCATACACTCTATAAATGCATATTGCTAGGGAGATCTTCTTCCAAGACAAGTAGGTCCCTGAAGGTGCTTCTCAATGACCATCTTTTTTCTCTTGGTTTATGGCAGGACGGCGTTCTAAATGCAAAGGAATCAATGTTTTCACGTATCTCTTATATTATATTTCTGCAAGAAGTTTGTAACATAATTCTCTCGTCTCTAATACATGGACCAATCTTTCAATATGTAGGATCTCTTTCCTGTGCCCCAAACTTAATAATAAGTATTATTCCTCAATGACACTTCCTATCTATTAGCCTGAGGATCATTCCCTGCTTTAATCTCTCAATAAAAGATTAAAAAGATAAAAGAAAGAAAGAAAAGGAAAGAAAACAGCTTGATCTGTGTGCATGTGTGTGCCAGTATGCCTGTGTGTGGGTGAGAGAGTGTGTATGTGGTTGCTGTGCAAATGTGTGAGCATTTGTCCCTTTTGTGTGAGTGTGAGTATATATGTGGTATGTGTGGCATACATGTGGATTTGTGTATGTGGTTTTAATGTGTGTGCTTTGTGTATGTGCCCATGCGTATGCATGTGAGTGTGTGTGTGTGTGTGTGTGTGTGTCTGCGCATGCACGTGCACATGATAATTAGTTCTTTGTGTGCCATTGCTGCCTCCTAGTGGCATCTATTCCTTTCCAAAGTGCTGGCAAAACAGTTGGGAAAGAAAAGAAGCCCTCATATTGAAGTCTCCTGTGTCAGGCACTGGGTACATTTTTCTACATATCTCACCTCTGTTAATTCAATCTCCCCAATCATCCCATAAGGAAAATGAATAAACTGAAGCTCAGGAAGATTATGTAACTTAGTTTACCCAGGTCACAAAGCTAATAAGTGACAAAACCAGATATCCACACTTCAGAATGATTTCTTTCGTACCATTTTTATACTGCTAGTTAAGCTACGATTTTTCCCAGTGGCTTCCTGGAAATATTTGCATTCTAAAGTTGGAGTTTTACAGCCTACTCCTGAAACAAGTTGGTAGAAAAGATTGTTGTATATGCAAGGCTAGGAAGTATCCTAGGTTGCTAGTTTTTATGGATACTGGTTAGGGCATTATGGCAATATGTATATCACTGAAGGGAAGGGAGAAAGAGTAGCCAGTTTATCTCTGTTAATATCCTATAGCATGAATTGCCCCAAGAGGCTAAGATAGAATAAACAGCAGAAGGAGGAATGAAATGGTGAATATTGCTTAGTTCTAGCATAAGGAAGAAATCCAAAGTCACTGTGCTAAAGGCAGTGACTCTTAGTAGCGAAAAAAAGAAAATGTGCCTCGTCATTCTTAGTTTCTGCAATCTTTATACTGTATTTACTTATTTATTCTATTAAAAAAATAGAGACAGGGTCTCGCTATGTTGCTTAGGCTGGTCTGAAACTCCTGGGCTCAAGTAATCTGCCTGCCTCGGCCTCCCACAGTGTTAGGATTACAGGCGTAAGCCACTGTGCCCGGCCTATAATGCATTCATTTGTGGTATAATCTATACATCTGTGGTCTGTAAATAGAAAGTTCTGCATTGCTTACCATTCAGTTTAAGGAATTTACCAGGTACAGGATTGTTTTCATATTTGTCTCTAACGTGTTTATATAATAATTACAATTCTTGGTATTTACAAATTGTTCTCCATCTAGAGAACTAAAAGTCATTTACATTTTTCACTCTAATGATACAGAGTATCTTAATAATGCAAAATGGTGAATCATGGAAATTTGATTGCTTTGAATGTTAGCTTATGCATATTGCTAATTTTGAAACAATAAATTAAAAATACAGAAGATACTTATATCTGTCTAATATATCTATATAACTATATATAAAATTCCACAAAAATAAAGGACAAAACAGATACTCTGCAGAAGAATAAAAGACTAATAGAGATATTTAAATATTTCAACTTCTCTAATAGGGAAAAATGCAAAGTAAAAAGGGGTGCTTTTTTTTTTTTACATGCAATTAGCACAGATCTAAAAAACCATTAATGTGAGACAGTCATTTGCACAGACCATTGAGTGAAGTTGCAAATTTGCAAAATACTTCCAGTAAGTGATTTGGCAGTACTGATCAAAAGCCTTAATGCTTTTATAATGCTCATAAGAATATCTTTTATGGAGAGAGCTAAAATTTCAACCAAGATGTATATATTCAAAGGCATTTATTGCAACATTATTTATAAGGGCAAAAATTGGTAACCACAGGAGAGTAATTAAGAAAATTGTCATATCCACATGATGATATAATAAGTAGATATTAAAAATGATAATATAGATATAAAAATTTGAGTAAATATATACGAATGTTAATAGTAGTTATTACTTAATGGCAGGATTGCACGTAAGTTTTTTCTCCTTTAAACTTTCCAGTATTTTTCAATTTCCTTATAAGGGAAATGAAACTTTGAAACCATGAAAACTTTTTATTTTTATTTTTTAATTTTATTTATTTATCTTTTTGAGACGGAGTTTCAAAAAGAAACTCCAGCCCAGGCTGGAGTGCAATGGTGTGATCTCAGCTCACTTCAACCTCCACCTCCCAGGTTCAAGCGATTCTCCTGCCTCAGCCTCCCGGGTAGCTGGATTACAGGTATGTGCCACCATGCCCAGCGAATCTTGTATTTTTAGTAGAGACGGGGTTTCTCCATGTTGGTCAGGCTGGTCTCGAACTCCCGACCTTGGGTGATCCACTCGCTTCGGCCTCCCAAAATGTTGGGATTACAGGCATAAAAAAACTATTTAATACACGTTTTACTTTTTCTCCTCTTTCTTTACATTACTCTTTTCCTTATCTTTATCTTTCCCCTCGTCAGCTTTTCTATCTTTTTGCTCTCTTCTTTCTCCTGCCCTTCTTTCTTGTCTGCATCCTGGTTGGCAATCTCGTTGTTGATAAGGTTGTGCAGTGCGACCACAGGATGGATCAGTGAGGCCAAGTATACTACCACCATCTGGTCGTTGGTCCTCAGGTAAAAGGCTTTAACAGGCTCCTGCAGGCTAACGTCTGGCAGCAGGTTGAAGACGTCCTGCAGCTCGTAGATGATCTGGTGGTTGATGCGCAGCTTGCCTGTGGCTACTTTTTCCAGGTAGCTCCTGATATCCAGAAGCTTGGAGTTCAGTACCTTGAAACCATGGACCTGGTTTGTGATCCGCTGGGACAGAGTGCCCACCATTGTGTTGTGTCTTTGATGTCTCGTAACAAGTGTTCAACTCCAACTTCCTCAGCTTACTCTGCTCCAATTTCACTGGTCACGTGTTCAAATGTTTTCAAGATTGGAGTTCCATCATCTTGGACTTCTT
Organism: Pongo pygmaeus; assembly: GCF_028885625.2. NCBI lineage: Eukaryota > Metazoa > Chordata > Mammalia > Primates > Hominidae > Pongo > Pongo pygmaeus. Next base: position 84,384,408 of record NC_072392.2, on the reverse strand, counting down.
CCACTGAAATGTACGCTTCTGTGGGCAGCCCTAGGTCCTTTGGATTCACGTCAATAATGATCAATACCGAGTTAGGATAGTATCTTTTCGTGAGTTCATTGATGGTAATGTCATTCCTGTGTATTTTCAGGCCTGTGTGGTACCAGCCAACTATTCTTTCTCTGGCATTGACTTTCTTAAACTTTCCATACATGTTTTCCAAATAATCATGGTCTAAAAACCACATAGAATTGTCTTTGTCATCTTCATCAAAAGGAACTGCAAAACTGTTCAATACATCAAGTACTTTCTTTTGCCATGACCCCCAAAACACACCAACAACGCGCTTCTGGATTCCAACCTTGCCAATTCGGTTGAAATGATCCACCAGGCTGAGCAGCACCGGGGGTGGCCCACCACCTTCTGTACTGCCAGCTCTGGCATCGAGACACACCTCGCCCAGGCCTGGCTCCCTGCGACCTGCAAACACCGGCAGCAGTAGCGATTTCCCTGAGGCTCCATCAGGCCCAGGCTCTTCTTCTTCCCTCAGGTTTACACTTGACTTTGCAAAACAAAAAAACCAAATAACAGTGGCTTAAACAAACAAAGGTAATCTCTAGGTCTCCTACTATAGTTACTTTAATTTTACGGAGCAAGAGTTTAAATTATACAGATTTGCTGGGTGCGGTGGCTCACGCCTGTAATCCAAGCTCTTTGGGAGGCGAAGGCGGGCGGATCACCTGAGGTCGGGAGTTCAAGACCAGCCCCACCAACATGGAGAAACCCTGTCTCTACTAAAAATACAAAAAATTAGTCCGGTGTGGTGGCATATGCCTGTAATTCCAGCTACTGGGGAGGCTGAGGTAGGAGAATCGCTTGAAGCTGGGAGGCGGAGTTTGCAGTAAGCACGCCACTGCACTCCAGCCCGGGCAACAAGAGCAAAACAATGTCTCAAAAAAAAAAAATATATATATATATGTGTGTGTGTGTGTGTATACAGATCATCAGATTTAATCCTTCAAGATGCAGGTTAGTTTAAATTACATATGAATAATTATTATCTTTCTAATTAATAAAAGCTCACATTTTCCTGTTGATTTTTTTTGTAGAGAATAATTGAATTCACATTGTTCAATGTCATCTAGACTAATTCTTAAGTTTATATTTTGAAAATAAGCAGATCCCTTTCAACATGGGAAGTATAGCACAATTATCTTCCCACACAGAAGAGAAAAACAATTTTTTTTAGGGTCCTCTTTATACTACCATTATCAACAATGTCACCATTTGATTTTTAAAAATTGAGATAAGATGTCATTTGTTTTTTAAACAAACCTACTTTCATTTAAGTCATTTGTAGCTGTTAGGAAACAATATTTTCAATAGAAATAGTGTTTCAATGTCACCCTCTTTTTATCAAAGATAAAACAAGGTTCTGTATATATTTTCCTATACTGACTTTATAAGCACAGCACAGTGTTTTCTTTATTTCCTCTCTATCCCAAAACATGATTTATATACCTTTTTTTTTTTTTTGAGACAGAGTCTCACTCTGTCACCCAGGTTGCAGTGCAGTGGTGTGATCTTGGCTCACTGCAATGTGCCTCCTGGGTTCAAGCAATTCTCCTGCCTCAGCTTCCTGAGTAGCTGGGATTACAGGTGCCCACCACCAAGCCTGGCTAATTTTTGTATTTTTAGTAGAGACGGGGTTTCACTATGTTGGTCAGGCTGGTCTCGAACTCCTGACCTTGTGATCTGCCCACCTCGGCCTCCCAAAGTGCTGGGATTATAGGTGTGAGCCATCGCGCCCAGCCACATTATTTATGTACCTTTTAAGCCAGGTGACATAATCTGAGTTGAAATGTGGTTATTTGGTATTTGTCTTATTACCTCCTACTATCTCATAAATTTTGGAGGGTGGAGACTTATCTTTTTTCTCACAAGTCCAGAATCTTTGTTGTAGTTAGAACCATTTGGGTTTACCCATCGTTCAGTCCTCTGAGAAAATAACCCCAATCCCTCTCCCCAAAGTGCAAAGATGAGCTAAGAAAGTCATGTTTATACAATAGGATGCCCAATCTCCTGGCCATATCTCATTGGACTAATTGTGCTTACCTGATTCAAATTAGATCACTCAGTTTCACTCTCCGTAGCAAGAGATTTATATTCAGAAAAGTTAGTTTTCTGGGTTTCTAGACTGGAAGCTTTATGCATAGGGTGGCCATATTCTACCACATGTGCAGAGAAAAGCACGAAAATTAATGTGCATTCACTTGGTGATTCAGTGAACATTTATGGATTGTTTCTGTATGGTAGGTACCCTGCAAGGTGCTGTCTGTGCAATGGTGAACCTAACAGGTATCGTCTTCATTCTTTTGGAAACTATAGGCATTTTTAAAAGATTACACCTGGGTTGGGTGCAGTGGCTCACCCCTGTAATCCCAGCACTTTAGGAGGCAGAGGTGGGTGGATCACTTGAGGTCAGGAGTTCGAGATCAGCCCGGCCAACATGGTGAAACCCCATCTCTACCAAAAATATAAAAAATTAGCTGGGCGTGGTGGCACGCACCTGTAATCCCAGCTACTCTGAAGGCTGAAGCAGGAGAATTGTTTGAACCCGGGAGGCGGAAGTTTCAGTGAGCTGAGATCACACCACTGCACTCCAGTCTGGACGACAGAGCGAGACTCCGTCTCAAATAAATAAATAAATAAGTAGATTACACTAATTAATATTTGATGACAAATTTTGATAAATGCAATGAAGAAAAGAGAACCAGGGGATTTGAAAGGAAATAAGGGCTGGTTTGAGAATCAGTGAAGGCCTCTCTGAGGTACTGATATTTAAGCTAAGGTGAAGAGCAAAGTGTCATAGCATTTCCAGTGGAGGAAACATTCCCTTAATATGCCTGCATATATCTGATGTTCAATAAATGTACATTGAGTTGGAAGATTATTATCTTTGTGCAGTAACTAGACATAGAAGGAAAATACATTGATTACCATAGGTGTTTGGCCATAAAACATTTATAAGACACTGAATTTTTTAGGCCACATAAGCCTGGAGCTACACTACAATGGTGACAAGAGAATATATATATATATACATATATGTATTTATTTTTTTTTTTGAGACAGAGTCTCGCTATGTCGCCCAGGCTGGAGTGCAGTGGCATGATCTTGACTCACTGCAAGCTCTGCCTCCTGGGTTCACACCATTCTCCTGCCTCAGCCTCCCAAGTAGCTGGGACTACAGGCGCCCACCACCATGCCTGCTAAATTTTTTTTTGTATTTTTAGTAGAGACGGGGTTTCACCTTGTTAGCCAGGTGGGTCTCGATCTCCTGACCTCGTGATCTGCCCGCCTTGGCCTCCCAAAGTCCTGGGATTACAGGTGTGAGCCACCACGCCTGGCCGACAAGAGAATATTTATGTGGCTTCATCCTTGAGGCTCCTGAATAGGCTCTGAGTTCAGCAATTTCTTCCCAAATATTTGTAGAGGTCCCCAGGGTGAGTCACATGGGTGCTCTGTATATGACGGAACTACCCTATCATAGTGCTCTGTCTCTGACTGAGCTACTTGGGAGGCTGAGGTGGGAGGATTGCTTGAGCTCAGGAGTTGGAGGCTGTAGTGAGCTATGGTCATGGCTCTGCACTCCAGCCTAGGTGACAGAGCCAGGCTCTGCCTCTAAAAAAAGAAAAAAAGGAAATTCTCAAAGGAAGTTCTTCACAGTGTAAGATTAGGAATCACTCTCTTATACAAAGAGGAAGACGCTACATGAAGGGCAACTCATGGCCAATACTTTGCTTCATGAATCATCACTTTCCCCTTCAATTTTGCATATTGCCATTGAACCAGATCTCTTTAGGATGACTTGCTTTTTCTTTTTTTTTCGAGATAGAGTCTCGCTCTGTTACCCAGGCTAGAGTGCAGTGGCGTGATCTTGGCTCACTGCACCCTCCGCCTCCTGGGTTCAAGTGATTCTCCTGCCTCAGCCTCCTGAGTAGCTGGGACCACAGGCATTCACCACCACGCCTGCTAATTTTTGTATTTTTAGTAGAGACGGGGTTTCACCATATTGGCCAGGCTGGTCTTGAACTCCTGACCTCATGATCCGCCTGCCTCAGCCTCCTAAAGTGCTGGGATTACAGGCATGAGCCACCATGCTCAGCCAGGATGTTCCTTTCTAGGAGGTTCCTTGGTTCTCAGGTAAGGAGTTTCCAAGTGAAACTTGCCTACCAGTCATCTAAACATGACGTGTAGGCTTGAGTTCTAAGGTGAACACAGCTCAGACTCAAGCTGGTATCCCTTTCATGTTATATACACATAACATAAATAATAAAAATCTATATGCATATCTTAATATTTTTATTTGCATGTGTGTATATATGAATGAAAAATATATAAGTGAAAATGATATATATAAATGAAAAAAGTGACAATCAGCTTGTTCTTAAAATTGGGAAGGGAGATCTACTCATCTTATTTTCACCTAAGTAGAGGAAATATTTAAAGACATTTTTCATTTTCAGTTATATTTTTCTGCTATAGTTATTTCCTCTGAGATGAGCTTGAGCTTGTTACATTTTTTCTTTGATTTATCTTCTATTTATTTATCTTCTATTTTTCTTTTCATGTTCATTTAGACACCATTTGTCAAATTCATTTCATATTCTTTCAGCAATGCCGTTTATGATTCTAAAAATTGCATATATTTATTATGCACAACATTGTGAAATAACTAAATCAAGCTAATTAACATAAGCGTTGCTTCACATACTTATCAATTTTGTGATGAGAACACTTAAGATGTACTCTTTTAGCAATTTTCAAGAACACAATACATTGTCATTTACTATGGTCACCACGTTGTACAGTAGATCTCTTAGACTTATTCCTCCCATCTAACTTAAATTTTGTTTCCTTTGACCAATATCCTCCTCCTCCTGAGGCTGGAGTAGAGTAGTTTATCTTTTTTTTTTTTTTTTTCAGACAGAGTCTTGCTCTGTCTCCCAGGCTAGAGTGCAGTGGCGCAATCTCGGCTCACTGCAACCTCTGCTTCCCGGGTTCAAGCAATTCTCCTGCCTCAGCCTCCCGAGTAACTGGGATTACAGACGTGTGCCACTACGCCTGGCTAATTTTTTGTATTTTTAGGAGAGACAGGGTTTCACCTTGTTAGCTCGGATGGTCTCGATCTCCTGACCTCCTGATCCGCCCGCCTTGGCCTCCCAAAGTACTGGGATTACAGACGTGAGCCACCGCGCCCGGCCAGTTTATCTTGAATGTATTAACTGACTGGTTAAATTCCGGCAATTGCATGCTTGATTTTGCATCCTTGATTCTCAGTACTAATGATCTGGATTATAGATCATTCCCTAGTTATAAACATGTTCAAGTGTGCTTTTGAAAACTAAACATTCTTAAAAGCATTCTGTACCCTTTATTTTCCTTAGCATGATTTGTCTTTGAGACAAGGAAGAGCTGTTGGTGTTAACTCCAGTGGGATAGGTTTTAACAAGAACCTTTTAAAGAATTTGACTTGGGTTTTGATATATCAGAGAGTGAGGAAATTTTCACTTGAGACTCATTCAACTCTGATGTCTGTCCACATAACGGATCGCCCCTTCTGTAAACATCCTCCAGCCGCCCCATTTTCTGTGCTCTTATTCTTTCGCCACGGCCCCTAAGGTGATCATAAGCGACTCTGCGCGGGATGCGGGAGGGGAGCAAGATTCAAACTGTGGTGGGGTTATCCCGGAAGTTTCGACTGGGGACCCGCCAAGAGGCCCGCAAGCTGGGGTGCGAGTCTGTCGGCTGCTAGGCCAGCAGGAGCGTCGCCATGGCAACGGGGCCGCGCGCACGCCGCCGCCTGTGGGCGGAGAAATGCCCGCGCGGAAGTCTCCGCCCCCACCCTGGGGCACCGGTGGTCGCCGCCGCCGGGAACGTCGCCATGGCAACCGCACCGCAGGCTAGAGGGGTGGAGTAGGGGGCGGGGAAATGCGAGGGCGAAAGTCCCCGCCCCCGGGCTGCTGGGCGGCGGCGACCCAGCGGCCCGCAAGGATTTGAAACCGTTTGGCAGGGGCGGCGGTGGCGGCGGCGTTGGCGGCAGCGGCCGAGCGGAAAGCTTGCGTGTGGTGGTGCCAGGTTCTCGTTTTTTTCCGAATTTCCTTCCCCCGCCCCTCCCACCAGGTTCTTGAGTGGAATTTTGCCCCGGTGGCTGCCGCCCCTCCCTTGCGGGCCCGTTCGGGAAGGGGCGTCGCCCTCAGGCCCTGGGCCCGTTCTCCGGGCCTGGGGGGCGCGCGCCCCGGGGGTCCCGGCGCTGCCCGCTGTAGTGTCCCCGGCAGGCAGAGCGCGATCCAGGCCAGGACGGCTTGGGAAAGTTCTAAGTAAAGTTTGATCAGCCGGTTTGATCGGTCTGACGTGGTCCAGGAGTCTGACCCAAAGGCTTGCGACTGGGAGAGGAAATCTGTGTCCTGGACAAGGTAGGAGCGCGGCCTGGGCCTGGGCCTCGGCGGGCTGAGGAAGGGACTGCCAGGAACGGCACCGCTGGAGTTTTCAATTCCGTCCCAGAAACGAATCTCAGAACAATCAGCTGGAGTTGCGGGGACAGAACCAGGGCGCTGGTTGGTTTGCAGAAAGTCATAGGCCGCTTGGAGAGGCCCTAGCCCAGCACCGCCGCATGTAGGATGCTACCCTGTGTTTCTGAGTTAAATATTTTTAAGTGTTCAAGAGAACGACATAAGTAAATGTGAACAGCTTTTCTGATCATTGCACGGCTATTTTTGTTTGTCTTTAATATTTTAAGATGAGTCAAAATAAGATAGAAAAGGCACGTTAAATTCCATGAGCCTCTCCACAGTGGTCAGGCTGCAGCTTAGTGGAATGCATGCTGTTAATAATTTGTGCAGTGTTCAGGCCCAGCTGTCACTGTCCCCTAAGAACCTAGGTCAGTGATTTCACCTCACTTAAGCCTCAGCTTCCTTCTTCCTCTGTGAAATGACCATGGAAATGGTGCGGAAATGGTAGGGCCGGGCCAGAGAATAAACTGAGATTTGTTTCTAAAGCACACACTGAGCTACGGGTAGAGTCAGGGAAGGCTCCTGTCAAAACATCCACACGTGTAAGCCAGAGAAAATGTGCACCTGTAATCCTTTTTAATTTGTCGACGTTTCCAGTTTTCTTTAATGACCCACAATATATTTAAAATATGATTTGATTGAACAAAATGGGTTTTACACAACTTCCAAGAACGTTTGTTTTGTTTGGCAAGGAGTGTGATATGAATGAAGTGTATTCTTTGCTTGGCAATTGTGACTGCTTTTTTTCCCCAGACCTTTTAATACTTGTGGCTTGGTTATGTTTGCTGACTCTAGGGTAGGTAAGCCCGTTTTGTAGCTGTCCAAAAAGAAGTTTAAAAAAAGACAACATGGGTGAGTTTAATAAAAGACATGATCCAAATATAGATTGTAGCTATAAGCAAGTGTCACCCAATTTACTTCTTTTTTATTTTTGAAATTATTTATTTTTTTGAGACAGTCTTGCTCTGTGGCCCAGGCTGGAGTGCAGTGGTGCGATCTCAGCTCACTGCAACGTCCATCACCTGGGTTACCTTTGAAATAATTTATATAACTGATAGGCACACTATAATTACTCTAAGCCTAAGCCAAAGATGTTGCTTTACTTATTTTTCAATTCAGTAATTTAAATTTTCAATTCTGATAAATGGTATGAAACTTTTGATAAGTTGGAACTTAGATACAATTTGTGAATATGATGTAATTTGTTTTTAAATTATATATTTTTCATTTTCAATTTTTTTTTTTTTTTGAGAGGGAGCTTTGCTCTTGTCACCCAGGCTGGAGTGCAGTGGTGTGATTTCAGCTCACTGCAACCTCCACCTCCCAGGTTCAAGCGATTCTTCTGCCTCACCCTCCTGAGTAGCTGGGATTACAGGTGCCTGCCACCATGCCCGGCTAATTTTTGTATTTTTAATTGGCCAGGCTTGTCTCGAACTCCCGACCTCAGGTGACCCTCCTGCCTCGGCTCCTCACCTGTTGGGATTACAGGTGTGAGCCACTGCACCCATTCCATTTTCAGTTTTTTTGAGACAGGGTCTCACTTTATTGCTCAGGCTGGAGTGCAATGGCGTGATCTTGGCTCATTGCAGCCTTGACCTCTTGGGCTCAAGTGATCTTCCCACCTCAGTGTCCCGAGTAGCTGGGCCTACAGATGCATGCTACCATGCCTGGCTAATTTTTGTATTTTTTGTAGAGACAGGGTCTCACTATGTTGCCCAGGCTTGTCTTGAACTCCTGGGCTCAAATGATCCACTCACCTTGGCCTCCCAAAGTGTTTGGATTACAGGTGTGAGCTACCACAGCTGGCCAATAAGATGTAATTTGTATAGCAATAATTCCTTGAAGGTTTGAAATGTTAGTTTTTTTGTTTCTTTTTCCATTTCTTTATTTTTTTGGAAAAAAATTAAGGGATAAGAAGAAGCAGATTTTTAGTTTTTACCAAACGTTACTTTGATTCTTTATTTTGTTTTTTTAAAAAATGTATACTTCAATATTGCATGTCAATATAGCAATTCCAATTGCCTTTCTACTTTTCAAAATACTGTTTTTTTTTTTTTTTTTTTTTTTGAGACAGAGTTTTGCTGTGTCACACAGGTTGGAGTGCAGTGGCACCATCTCAGCTCACCGCAAACTCCGCCTCCCGGGTTCAAGCGATTCTCCTGCCTCAGCCTCCCTAGTAGCTGGGAATACAGGCGTGTGCCACTTTGCCCAGCTAATTTTTTTGGTATTTTTAGTAGAGACGGGGTTTCACCATGTTGGCCAGGCTGGTCTTGAACTCCTGACCTCAAGTTATCCTCCTGCCTCAGCTTCCCAAAGTGCTGGGACTACAGGCGTGAGCCACCGCGCCCGGCCTTCAAAATACTTTTTAATTAGTTGGAGATATTGCTCACTTATATGTAAATGGTCAATATAATGGGTCTGAGAGCTAGAGGTTTCAGAATTTTAATCTGAGCTTTGTGCTTGATTTCATGATTTTGAGTTAGTCATTTAATGGTTGAATTTTAGTTTCCTCTAATGTTAAACACTAACATTTCCTGCGCATGTCAAAGGGTTTATTGAGAATTAGTGATTACGAGGAATCTTTTTTATTTAGCTTTAGCTATAGATGTTCTCAGGCAAATGTTTGCGTACGTGGGCAGTATATAGTCTTTAAGCCCTGGAGTACATCTAGGCCAGAGCTATGCTTTAAAACTCTGGGTTTATGAGTTTCCATTGGTTTGTTCATCCATTTGAATTGTTGCTTTTCAACATTATGATCTCACATCCAGCACTGGTATCATAGCCTTCTGTTACCAAGTGCATAACAGATGGAATATATTGTGTACATGTAAAACAAAACCAACCAACCAAACAAAAAATGATGAGTACCAGCTAATAAGCTAGGTACTTACTAAGATGTGTAAATCATGGTCCCTGCCTTCTAGGAGCTTCTCACAGATAATGGAAGATGTATACATAATAATACACAGATGTGTAAAAAAAAAAAACAGCATGATAAATGCTGTACACAGATGTGAACAGTTTACACTGAGAACAGAGCAACAGCCAGTCTAGGGCAAGGCGGGGCCAGCTTCACTCAGGTGACATTTGAGCTGTATTTACCTGACTCTAGGTGGAGGGAATAGCCTATGAAAAGGGGGTGGGATCAGATAAGGGGTCAGGGGGGTTTGACCATGGTGAGGAGTTCATTGTGGCAAGAGGGAAGTGGGCATTTGTGGGTTGGTGTAGTTAGGCAAAGTAAGTGTGTGTGTGTGTGTTTGTGTGTGTGGTGTGAGAGACAGGCCTAAATGCAAAGGTACTTGTATGCCTAACTTTGGGTTTGGATAGTATTCTGTTTTAGGCAGTCATGAGAGATTTTTAAACAGGAAGCGATAGGCTTAGCTTTGTCATTAGGAAACTCATTCTGGAGCAGGTGAAGAAAATGGACTCAAGTAGAGAAAACTGACAGTAGGGAGACAGATGATGAGGCTGCTGCAGTAGTTCAAGTAAGTGTAGGCAGGCCTTTATCTGAGATTGTGGCAGTGAGAATAGGGAAGCAGGCAGATTTTGAGATATTTCTCAGCATTTATTGATGTATTGGTTTGTGGGGGTTTAGAGGATGGCAACATTGAAACTTCTAGTTTGGGAGATGAAGTAGATGATGATGTCATCAAGCAGAGTACAACATAGATTTATGGAGAAAAACATCAAGGATTTTTTTCTCGGACATATAAATCTAGGTAATAAATAGGACATTAGTGAATAGGTCCAGGAGCTATTATAAATGAGTCTGGAGTTGCAAAGAGAGGCTGGAGTTTGAAATAAAATTTAAGGGCGAATGGCATGAAACGAATACTTGAAGTGATGGTACTGAATGCAATCACTAAGGGAGTGTGAAAAGTCAGATCAAAAGGAGACCAAGGAAAGAGCACTGGAGAGTCCATATTGACTGGTGAAGCCAGAGCCATTGAGAGACCGAGAAGGAACGATCTGAGGCAGTAGGGGAGCCGGGAGTGGATGGAACCACTGAAGTCAAAGAAGAGTTTCTTAGGAGCAGGGAGTTGTCAGCAGTGGAAGATGCTGTGGAGATGTCAAATAGGATGCAAACTGAAGACAGCCCTTTGGATTTGGCAATTAGTGGATCACGGGTGAACTTTGAAAGATTTTTGCTACCATGATGGAGATAGAAGAGGTAATATACAGGGAGTGAGATCTGGATAGAAGTTGATGAAGTGGAGAAAGTAAGTGGGTTTGGTGAATGGAATGCTAGAATGAGGGGAGATTTTTAAACAGGAAGCGATAGGCTTAGCTTTGTCATTAGGAAACTCATTCTGGAACAGGTGAGGAAAATGGACTCAAGTAGAGAAAACTGACAGTAGGGAGACAGATGATGAGGCTGCCACAGTAGTTCAAGTTAAGTGGTGGGCGGGCCTTTATCTGAGATCGTGGCAATGAGAATAGGGAAGCAGGCAGATTTTGAGATATTTCTCAGCTGCCATCAGAGGGGAAGGAGTCAGTGGAGATGGAAAATTTTACATAGCGAATAGGCAATTGATAGAGGACAGATAGAGGGAGAGTTATTGCGTCTGATAAAGGAGCAGAGGTGGAAGAGTGTTTTCTCTGAGAGGTAAGTTGAGAGGTGGGAGGAATAACATCTTGGGGTGGTACCACCTGACTATTATTTTTTCCATGAAGCAAGAGGTATGATTTTTAAATTGAGAGTTAGGAGAGGCTGGAGTTATTCAAGGGGCTGTAAGATATTTGGGAAAAGTTTTAAAGCTGCTTTGTGGAGTAGGAAATAGCAAGACTCCTGAGGGTTCAGGTAATGTTGGAAGCCATCTGACTACAAGGCAGTGCCATTTTTTTCCCAGCAACCCTGTAGAGCTTGAAGGAGGGCATCAAGGGACTGCAGCCTTGCCAAGTAGAAAGGAAAGATCTAGTGGAATAAGAAGAGAGCATTTAAGAGGACAAGAGGCGGCCGGGCATGGTGGCTCATGCCGGTAATCCCAGCACTTTGGGAGGCTGAGGCAGGCAGATCACGAGGTCAGGAGATCAAGACCAGCCTGGCTAACACAGTGAAACCCCATCTCTACTAAAAATACGAAAAATTATCTGGGCGTGGTGGCGGGTGCCTGTAGTCCCAGCTACTCGGGAGGCTGAGGCAGGAGAATTCCTTGAACCCGGGAGGTGGAGGTTGCAGTGAGCCGAGATCTTGCCACTACACTCCAGCCTGGGTGACAGAGTGAGATTCCGTCTCAAAAAAAGAAAGAAAGAAACGAAAAGAAAAGAAAAAAGAGGACAAGAGGCTAGTTTCAGACGGGTTTCTTTGCAAGATGACAGAGATGAGAAAGGGGAGTACGTGGTAGTCAGATGGAGCGTTGAGCCTCGTGAGGGATTTTGGGGCTGAGGGAGGAAGAGCAGTAGTTGGAAAGTGGCAGGATGGATCTTGATAAGTGTTTTCCTTCCATTGCATGGTTGAGTGGAGAAAGTGAAAGACTACAGAGGATGCATGAGAGAGCCGGTGGGGAGAGAGAAAAAGAGAGAGAGAATGAGAGAGATTATGAGAGACCTTGGCTTAGCTCTAATGACTGAGGAAAGTAAAGTCAGCAAGTAAAAGCTACGATTTACTTACAGAGACAGCGTAGAGAGAACTTTCTATGAAGAGGTTGTTGATGATGAAATGGTGGAAACCATTTGATAATGTGGTAAATATTAGAAGCTGGTTTAGCAGATAGAGGGTAGTTTGTGGAGCAAGATAGCTTATGAGGCAGAACAAAGCTTTTCACCAAATATAGAATTTGTAAATGGAATAAATGACAAATTGGCACTATTCATAATGTAAAGGTAGCGCACATCCCTATCAGGACATTTCACAATTTAAAGGAACATGTAGTGTGTGGATGTATTTTTAACTTAACAAATTTTGTCAAAACCTACACTTTTGATTTTTGGGATTCACCCCCTTTGTATTCAGTGTTTTTCTTGTTAATTAGAAGGAAGTATGATGACCAATATTTTACAGTTTTTAAAAAGGATTAAAAAGTTTAAATTTGGTGGGGTACAGTGGCTCATGCCTGTAATCCCAGTACTTTTGGAGGCTGAGGTGGGTGGATCACGAGGTCAGGAGTTCGAGACCAGCCTGACCAACATGGTGAAACCCCGTCTCTACTAAAATTACAAAAATTAGCCAGGCATGGTGGTGTGTGCCTGTAATCCCAGCTACTCAGGAGGCTGAGGCAGGAGAATCGCTTGAACCCAGGAGGCGGAGGTTGCAGTGAGCCAAGATTGTGCCATTGCACTCCATAGCCTGGAAAACAGAGCAAGACTCTGTCTCAAAAAAATTTTTTTTAAACTTATATACAGCAAATGCACTTTTTTTGGCATATAGTTCTATCAGTTTTTACACACTGTAGGTTCTTATAACTTCCTACATAGACAGTGTACAGAAAAATTCCAACATGCCAAATCATTTCTTTGTGCCATCAGTTTGTGTTGAGACTCTGCCCCCTCTGCTAACCCCATGAGCTGCTGATCTGTTCTTTATGCCTATATTGTTTGCCTTTTCTAGAATGTCACACAAATGGAATTAGACAGTATGCAGCCTTTTGAGAAGGGCTTCTTTCACTTAGCATAAGGATTTGAAGTTTCCATGTTCTGTGTGTATCAGTAGTTCATTCCTTTCTGTTGCTGAGTACTATGTTACTGTGTGGATATGCCACAGTTTATCTAGTCACCAGTTGAGGGACATTTGGGCTGTTTTCAGTTGTTTGATGGTTATTTAAAAAAAAATCACATTTGGATTTTTGTGTGTATATAGATTTTTCTTTTCACTTAGCTAAATACCTGGGAGTGGGATTTCTGGGTCATAGGCTGAGTGTATGTTTATTTTTGTAAGAAACTGCCAAACTGTTTTCCAGAGTGCCTGTACTATTTTGTATTTCTACCAGCAATGCATGAGAGTTTCTGTTGTTGTACATCCTCACCAGCACTTGGTATTGTTTGCATTTTTAATGTTAGTGGTATCTCAGTATAGTTTTAATTTGCATTTCTGTAATGATATTGAGCATCTTGTCATGTGCTTACTTGCCATCTGTATTTCTTCTTTGGTAAAGGGACTAATTTTTTTTGCTGATTATTGGGGTAGTTTGTTTTCTGATTGTTGAATTTTGAGAGTCCTTATGTATTCTCGATACAAGTCTCGTATGAGATGTATGATTTGCAAATATTTTGTTCTGGTCTGCGGCTTATCTTCTCAATTCCTTAACAGAGTCCTTTCCAGGACACTTTTTTTTTGTGAAGTTCAATATATCAGCTTTCTTTTTTATTTTTGGGATAAGGTCTTGCTCAGTCACCAAGGCTAGAGTTTAGTGGTGCGATCATGGCCCACTGCAGCCTTGACCTCTCACACTTTCAAGCAATCCTCCCACCTCAGCATCCCAAGTAGCTGGGACTACAGGTATGTGCCACTACACCTGGCTAATTTTTAATTTTTGTTTTGTTTTGTTGAGATGGGGTCTCACCAAATTGCCCAGGGTGGTCTTTAACTCCTGAGCTCAAGCATTCCTCCTGCCTGGGCCTCCCAAAGTTCTGGGATTACAGGCATGAGCTATCATGCCTGGTCAGTTTTTCCTTTTGTGGATAGTGCTTTTAATGTTGTATATAAGAAATTGTAGCCTTACTCAAGTTTGCAAAGATTTCCTCCCATGCTTTCTTCTAAGAGTTGTATAGTTTTACATTTTTACACTTAGGTCTGTGATTCATATTGAGTTAATTTTTATATACAGGATGAAGTTTAGGTTGAGGTTCGCTTTTTTTTTTGTATATGGATATCCAGTTGTTATGACATCATTTGTTGTAATAACTATCATTTCTTCATGGATCACACCTTTGTTGAAAATCAGTTTTTCATGTTTGTTTTGGTCTGTTTCTGGACTCTCTAATCTTTTCCATTGATCTGTCTATCCTTTCACCAATACCAATTGTCTTGACTACTGTGGCTTTGGAGTACATCTTAAAGTCTGGTAATGTGAGTTCTCCAACTTTGTACTTTTTCAAAATTGTTTGGGCTCTTTAGTTCCTTTACCTTTTCATGTAAATTTTAGAATTAAGCTTATCTCTACAAATAATGCGGCTGGGTTTTGATTGGAGTTGCATTAAATCTACAGGTCAATTTGGGGAGAACTGATATTTAACTCTTATGAGTTTTTTTTTTAATCTTTCTCATCAGAGTTTTGTAGTTTTCAGCATACAAAGCTTTAATATTTTGATTTAAAATCTTTTACAGATTGGATTATGGAAGTGGGAAGTGAAGAAGAAAAATGGGAGAAACTGGATGCAGAATTTGATCACTTTGTGGTTGATATGAAGCCCTTTGTTCTAAAATTACCTCATAGGACAGGTAAGATTATGTTTGAAAATTAGATTCTTAAGATTAATTTTTTTCTTTATATTATTTAGTCAAACCAATGAACTATCAACATGGAAGAAAAACTGAATTTCTCTAGTAGCAATTTTTGCCATTGACATAGGACTGTTTACACTGAGTTGTTCGAGGGTAGATAGACATTCAGTGATAATGTCCTGCCAAACTGTGGAAAGATCTTATTGTGATGCCTCGTCTCACATGTCATGAGCTTATAGCACATGGATCTCTAAAGTTAGCTACAACCTTTTTTCTTGCATCTTTTTCTTTTCTGTATGGAAATTTTTCTTGCAAATTTTTCTTCTTTCTATGGAAAGGGCCAGAGACAGGAGGAGCCTACTGTTCTCCTGTTCTCTGGCCCTTTTGTCTATCAAAGCAGAAAATAATCTATTGGTCTTTTATGCTTATTTGTTGGCAGAACAAAATCAAGTGTGAATAAAGTTTTGTTATTATCTTGTCTCCAATTCCTGGCCTGTTATTTCTAATTATGGAATGAAAGTCTTTTTCTCAAGTTAGAGAATTTTCATGTAACTTAAGACACTAGAGAGCAATTGGAGAGAATTTTGGGGCCTGGGAAGATTCTCTAAGCCGTAGTAGGTGTAAGATTGTCTGTAAAGGTAAATGTGACTTGGTAGCTTTTGAGTGGTAGGTTTGGAGTGGGACCAAGAAACTATGGCTTTTACTTTTTCTAAGTTGCCTGTTTCCCTGAGGTGTCTGAGTGGACTCTATATTCAGTGAGGAACTGACTCAGTATTAAATATAGCAATCCCCCCTAATCTTGAGGAATACATTCCAAGACCCCCAGAGGCTGCCTGAAACAGCTGATAGTACTAAAACCTATATACGCTCTGTCTTTTCCTGTACATACACACTGATGATTAAATTTAGTTTATCAGTTAGGTACAGTATGAGATTGACAACAATAGCTAATAATAAAATAGAACAATTATAACAATATAATGTAATAAAAATTGTGTGAAAGTAATTTCCCTCTTTCTTTCAAAGTATCTTATTGTATTGTACTCACCTATTTTTGGACTGCATTCGAGTGTGGGTAACTGAAACAGAGGAAAGCAAAACCATGGATAAGTGGAAACTGTTGCATTTATTCCAGGGAGCTGTGTTAGGAGAAGGGAGTATGATATATAAATTATCCATTCTGTGTTCACCTATTGTTCTAGGGCCTTCAGTCTTTCCTAGTCCTGGGTAAGTTGCCGTGGTCTTCCCTTGAAGACCTCCTCCTCTGCCTTCTGCTCTTGACCTTGTCAGGCTTTAACCTCTTCTTTCTTCCTCTGCTATTTTTCAAATGAGTATTTCATGTCCCATGACTTGTTCATGATTATTTGAATGATATCTAATGATATTTTTATATTGCATCCTCTTCTGATATTCACTACCTTTTTTTCTTTTTGTCTTAGATTTGATGATTAGGAAACATTTGTATTAAAATTTCTCATTGTAAATGTATTTCAAATCAAACCATCCTCATACTTTATCTTCTTTAAAAAAAGATTTTAGGGGCTGAGCGTGGTGGCTCACGCCTGTAATCCCAGTACTTTGGGAGGCTGAGGCAGGTGGATCACGAGGTCAGGAGATCAAGACCATCCTGGCTAACATGGTGAAACCCCGTCTTTACTAAAAATACACACACACACACACACACACACACACACACACAAAATTAGTTGGGCATGTTGGTGGGCGCCTGCAGTCCCAGCTACTTGGGAGGCTGAGGCAGGAGAATGGCATGAACTCGGGAGGCAGAGCTTGCAGTGAGCTGAGATCACGCCACTGCACTCCAGCCTGGGCGACAGAGCGAGACTCCATCTCAAAAGAAAAAAAAAAAATTAGGTACATAGGATTCATTAATTGTAATCTTTGATTCCTTGACACATTGTCAGTACTGGTACATCCATGGCTTTCTTTTATTTAATTAATTTATAATAAGCAATCTGAAACTCACATCTTAAACAAGAACTAGAAATTAATAATAAATTACATCTTATTGCTAAATTCAACTTGTGATAATGGATTTTCCCATTATTTTACATAGAGGAATGAATTCTTTCATTAACCAAATTGTACTAAATTCTGGACATTAGAATATTATCTAGATTTCAGTTTGCTATGGGATGTGGAAAGTATGTAGATTGAAAAACTATTTACTTAAGTTTATCAGTTTCACTTTTGTATTTTCTTCTTGTTCAAAGTGTTCCCAATATTTCATGAAGTTTGTTTCATGATTATATAATTTTCACAGCAAAAAATACAAAAAATTTTAAAGGTATAAGTTTCTGACCTGAAATGATGTTTGCAACATAGTAAATCCGGTCTTAGTGATTTTTGTAGGTAAAACAATAAATGAATATGACCTTTGTAAACTAAAAGATTAGAGCAGATTTATGATTTGCATTAGATATATAATCCTCAAATTGACTTAGACTGATAAAAAAATTAATACCAGAATAGTTTTCATGAGACCTAAAATAATCCTGTGTCATGGCAAGATAATATAGACTATTATATGTAGATTAAACTGTGCTGTGATTTTTAGGTAGGTTTTGAAAAGAATAATTATTTCACAAATGACATGTAAATAGTGCTCAATTATTTTTAAAGATGTTAAAACCCTCAATCAATCAGCTACAAATCCCTGGGTATTATTGGATTTCATAAATAAAACATTCAAGATTTAATTTTAGAGTAAGTTGAAAATGCTTAGATAAATCAGAGATTGCATTTTATCTCTTTCAAGGTTTACATAATTAAAATTATAGACAGATTTTTCAATATATCTAAAATTATTTTAGAGATGCAAAATTATAACAAAATTTTATCACAGAAATTTATTTATAAAAAGTCTCCCAGCAAAGAAAAGCCCTGGACCTGATGGCTTCACTAATGAATTTTACTAAATATTTAAAGAATAACTAATATCAATCTTACTCAAACTATTCAAAAAAATAGAGGAGAGAGGAATATTTTCAAAGTCATTCTGTGAGGCCAGTATTACCCTGATACCAAAACCAGACAAAGATACATCAAAAAAAGAAAACTACAGGCCAGTATCCCTGATGAACATTAATGCAAAAATCCTCAGCAAAATACTTGCAAACAGAATTCAACAATATATTAAAAAGATCATTCATCATGACCAACTAGGATTTATTCCAGGGATGCAAGGATGGTTCAACATATGCAAATCAATCCATGTGATAAATCATAACACAATGGTGGACAAAAACTGTATGATCATTTCAATTAATGCTGGAAAAGCATTTGATAAAATTCAACATCCCTTTATGATGAAAACCCTAAAAAAACTGGGTATCAAAGTAACATTCCTCAACATAATAAAATTCATATATGACAGACCCATAGCTAGTATTGTACTGGATGGGGAAAAACTGAAAGCCTTTCCTTTAAGATCTGGAATACAACAAGGTTGCCCACTTTCACCACTGTTATTCAACATAGTATTGGAAGTCCTAGCTAGAGCAGTCAGGCAAGAGAAAGAAATAAAGGGCATCAAAATTTGAAAGGAAGAAGTCAAATTATGCTTGTTTAAAGATGCTATGATCTTATATTGGAAATACCTAAAGACTCCCCCCAAAAACTATTAAAACAGATAAACAAATTCAGTAAAGATGCAGGGTACAAAATCAACATACAAAAATCAGCAACATGTCTATATGCCAACAGCAAACAATCTGAAAAAGAAATCAAGAAAGTAATCTCATTTCCAGTTGCTACAAATAAAATAAAATACCTAGGAATTAGCCAAAGAAGTGAAAGATCTCTATAATGAAAACTATAAAACATTAATGAAAGAAACTGAAGAGGACACAAAAAAATAGAAAGATACTCTATGTTCATGGATTGGAATAATCAATATTGTTAAAATGTCCATACTATCCAAACCAATCTGCAGATTCAGTGCAATCCCTATCAAAATACCAATGACATTCTTCACAGAAATAGAAAAAAAACCTTAAAATTTATGTGGAACCACAAAAGACCCAGAATAGCCGAAGTTATCCTGAGCAAAAATAATAAAACTGGAGGAATTACATTACCTGACTTCAAATTATACTACAGAGCAATTGTAACCAAACCGTCATGGTACTGGCATAAAAACAATCACATGGACCTATGGAACAGAATTAAAAACTCAGATACAAATCCATACATTTACAGTAATTTCATTTTTGACAAAGGTGTGAAGGACTTACACTGGGGAAAGGACAGTCTCTTCAATAAATGGTGCCATTTACTTAAGTTTATCAGTTTCACTTTTGTATTTTCTTGTACAAAGTAATCCCAATATTTCATGAGTTTGTTCTGTGATTACATAATTTTCACAGCAAAAATGCAAACATTTTTAAAGGCATTCTTCTGTATATGGATATCAAGTTTTCAATATCCATATACAGAAGAATGAAACTAGACCCTTGTCTCCCACCATATACAAAAATAAAAATGGATTAAAGACTGAAATCTAAGACCTCAAACAAGGAAACTACTAAAAGAAAACATTGGGGAAAATCTCCAGGGTAGTGGTCTGGGCAAAGATTTCTTGAGTAATACTCCAAAAGCACAGGCAACCAAAGCGACAATGGACAAATGGGATCTCATCAAGTTAAAAAGCTTCTGCAAAGGAAACAATCAACAAAGTGAGGAAACAATCAACAAAGTGAAGAGACAATCCAGAGAATGAGAGAAAATCTTTTCAAACTATTCATCTGACAAGGGAATAACCAGAATATATAAGGAGCTCAAACAACTCTATACAAAAAAATCAAACAATCTGATTTAAAAATGGGCAAAAGATCTAAATAGACATTTCTCAATAGAAGACATACAAATGGTAAACAGGCATGTGACAAGATGTTCAATGTCACTGATCATCAGAGCAACGCAGATAAAAACTGCAGTGAGATATTATTTTACCCCAGTTAAGATGGCTTTTATCCAAAGACAGGCAATAACAAACGCTGGCAAGGATGTGGAGAAAAGGGAACTCTCCTACACTTTTGGTGTTAATGCAAATTAGTGGACTGACTATGGAGAAGAGTTTGAGGTTCCTCAGAAAAACTAGAAAATAGAGCTACCATGTGATCCAGCAATCCCACTGCTAGTTATATACCCAAAAGAAAGGAAATCAGTGTATCCAAGAGATATCTGCACTCCCATGTTTGTGGCAGCATTGTTCACAATAGCCAAGATTTGGAAGCAACCTAAGTGTCCATCAACAGACAAATGGATAAAGAAAATGTGCTACATGTGCACAATGGAGTACTATTCAGCCATGAAAGAGAATGAGACCCTGTCATTTGCAACAACATGGCTGGAACTGGGGGACATTATGTTAAGTGAAATAAGCTGGGCACAGAAAGACAATCTTCACATATTCTTACTAATTTGTGGGAGCTAAAAATTAAAACAATTGAATTCATGGAGATAGAGAGAAGGATGGTTTCCAGAGGGTGGGAAGGATGGGTGGGGAGGAAGTGGGGATGGTTAATGGGTACAAAAACATAGAATGAATACGACCTAGTATTTGACAGCACAACAGAGTGACTACAGTCAATAATAATTTAATGGCATATTTAAAAATAACTAAGAGTATAATTGGATTGTTTGTAACACAAAGGATAAATGCTTGAAGTGATGGATAGATACCCCATTTATCCTGATGTGACTATTATACATTACATGCCTGTATCAAAATATCTCATGTACTGCCTACATATATATATCTACTGTGTACTCACAATAATTAAAAATTAAAAATTTAAGTTATTTAATGATAATCTAGAGATTTTATTTTTGAGAAAATATTTCTTTGCATTTGTCTTTCTCATTTACCAATTACCTAATAAAGTTAAATTGTAGACCAGGAGTTAGCAGACAATGGCCCATGGGCCAACTTCTGCCCACAGTTTTTTTTTGTCAGGTTTTATTGGAACATAGTCATGCCATTTGTTTACTTACGGTTTCTGAGTGCTTTCATGCTACAGTGGCAGAGTAGTTGTGCCAGAGATCATATGGCCTGTGAAGCCTAAAGTATATACTCTCTGGCCTTTAACAGAAAAGGTTTGTTGGTCCTTCTTTTAGACTAAAGCAGGTGCTATTATAGGTCTTTGTAATTGAATGTTTCATTTTATAAAAAATCAAGTTTCTAATAGTTCTTCTGTATTTATAGAACGGCAGAGGTGTGCTCTTTGGATTAGAAAGCTGTGCGAACCTTCAGGAACAGGTGCAGGAATAATGGGGAGGAAGAATCGGAACCTGTATGCAAAATTGTTATTGCATATGCTTAAACGAGGTGTGCTTGAAGGCCCTTTTACACACCGGCCTGAACCGGGGACACTAAAAATTTTACCTTCATACATGGTAGGTATCAATGAACAAAAGATATATATTAGTTTCATTTAAAAAAAAGCGTCAAGTTATCATCCCTTTGGGGAATGGTAATACTATTAGGTTGTATGTGCTAGATAATATATTAAAATTCTTTTTTTCTTCCTGATTCAATTTTTTTCCACCTTTAATAAAATACATATGTTGCTTATAAGGGGAGTATCCTTATTGATTTAGTTATGCCTCGGTATTCAACAATATTTCTAAAAAACTAAAAATGAAATTTTTTATATTGAGCTTTTTGCTAATTTTCACTGGATTATAATGGTAATTTTTATGTAATTCAGTAAATTCTAGTTTTTAAACTCTTTCGTATATATTATTTAAACGTTCATGAGAGGTTGGAGTGCATGATTTGTAAAAGTTCCTTTTTACTCTAATAAAATGACAGTAATAAATTGGAGTTTAAAAGTCATTTTCTGTACTTAATTTCATTGTTAAAATCAGCTTTATTGCAAAGGCAGTTATTATTATGCTGGTGGATAAATTGTCACTGTCCTGGTCCTTGTAACCATAAAATATACCTTGGTTTGTGTGGTATTTGAGTGCCTGTACTTAAGAATTCTGGAGTACTAGGTATTGGTAGCTTTGGTAGTTGCTGTTAGGATATATATGTATTTTTTTAATGAACTACAGAATTCTTGTGTGATGTATTTTAAAACTTTTTATATTTTATCGGTTTACTTAAAGCACAATTTAGTCAAGTGGGACGCTGCACATTAGAGAATAATTCCTGTTTTCCATGGCACAATGCCAAAAGTTTTAATGACTATGTCATTTAAAAAGAAATTTCTGTGCATGTCCCATGTGGAGTGGAGGGTCTTGTGTCATCCTCCCTAAAGAACAGTGCCTTGAGGATTTTGTCTGTAGGATTGGGAGAATTGTTGCAGAGGTGTGCAGTCAATGCAGAGTTTTCTTTAGAAACGTGTAAAGGTAGAACATTTTATGAAGCACATCTAGATGTGAAGATATGAGTATATTGTATCATGTTTTCCCATTCACACTTAATTTCATAGAATCAAAGGGAAGGGCTTTATTTAACAAATAATAATAATGTGAAAGTTTAGAGAACTCTCTTGGGTTTCCCAGCTAGTTAGCAGTGTGGCCAGAACTAAATCCCAGGTTTTTCACTCTGCTGTTCCCACCTTATCAAGGGATTCCTAATTTTAATTCCTGGGTTGCATTGTTTGTGTTCCTCGTCCCACTGATTTCTTTTTTTTTGTGTGTAAAGTAGTTAGTGATTACAGAAAGAGATAGGATAGCACATAATTTAAAAAAAACTTTGTATTTAACTTTTCATGTTTAACTAATATTCCTTTTGTAATATAAACATTACTATCAGATTTATCTGTTATGTACTTCTGTTTATTGTATTTCTTAGACAGTAGAGTGCAACTAAAATGTAAATATGTTATCACTTAATGTATTTTAATATCTCATAATTCAATGTACATTTAATTTTTTAAATGTTTGAATGTAACTGAATTTGAGTATTTGAAAGGCTATTATCAAACTTGAAACTTGATGGAAATTTTAGTGGTTTTATTATAGTACATTTTGAAGGAATAATTTTTCTAATTTTTAAAAATCAGTCCATCTATTTTGATGAACCAAATCCAGCACGAGCAAAAGTTTCAAGCCCAGAGGGATTACCAGCCTGGGTACTGGGTGAGCTGGAGACAAGTGAACACAAATTAAATGAATCATGGAAACTCTCTTCTGGAGAAGATAACACTTTGGTACAGTCGCCAACTGATGTCTACAGGTACGCTAAGAGAATGGGATTTTGAATGTGTTTCACCATTTAGTCTGTCTTTGGAACTGATTTATACATTCTGTTTTTCCTTTTTTTTTATAATGGTAAGTAGTTTACTTTTCCCTTAACTGCACATTCAAGATTATTTTATATTTTTAGCCATTTACTAGATACCTGTTAACTTCATACATATTTTTGATTGCTTGACAAATGGTCCCTGAGCATCTTTAAATGACACAATTATGTATTTTCCTTTATGACAAGCATACATTAAAAGCATTATCAATAACTTGAACAAAATATAATATCCTGCAAATCCACCTTGAACAATATTTGTTTTCACTTAATGATATAATGAATGTAAGCGTAAACCCCATTAGACTGTGCTTTCTTACTAGAGTATTAAACTTAAATAGGTTTTTTTAGTGCAATTAAAAATAAATTTCTGAATTTTTGAAATGTACAAAAAGGCCCTTATTGTGGTAGCATAATTTTTGGCTTTAGGGAAAGGATAGATTTAAATTTGGACTTTTATCAAATTCTTACTTTTCCGTTTGGTCTTATTCCTTGAAATGTTTTAGTAAAATATAGGGCAGTGTCAATTACCATGTACTATACTTTATACTTCACTCCTCACCATTCTCTTGATAATTTTAATTTTAGAAATCTGTTTCTGTTAACAGTATAATCTTTCTTGTCCACTATAAATTTTTTTGGTTTATTCCTTAAACAGATATAGAAATGTTATTAGTAATTTGAAATGTCTCCACAGTTGATGTAGTCTGTTTATATATTTTTCAGACCTGAGATATTATGGTCGAAAAAGATAAACAGACTGGGCGTGGTGGCTCATGCCTGTAATCCCAGCACTTTGGGAGGCCGAGGCGGGTGGATCACGAGGTCAGGAGATCGAGACCATCCTGGCTAACATGGTGAAACCTCACCTCTACTAAAAATACAGAAAATTAGCCAGGCGTGGTGGCGGGTGCCTGTAGTCCCAGCTACTCAGGAGGCTGAGGCGGGAGAATGGCATGAACCCAGGAGGCGGAGCTTGCAGTGAGCCAAGATTGCGCCACTGCACTCCAGCCTGGGCGATAGGGTGAGACTCTGTCTCAAAAAAAAAAAAAAAAAAAGAAAAGAAAAAGATAAACAAAAGTGAGAGATCCAGTCCATATGAAATTATTTCAGTAGAAAGGAGAAACAGAATGGGGAGGCAAAAAGGAAGAGGTGAAATAATTAAGGGCATGTTCAGAAGAGTGAAAAATGAATAAGATGAGTCTGTAGGAAGTGTGGTGTTAAAATACTTATTTTTACATTCACAGGAGAATTAAAATTAGAAGAGGTGTAATTGTAGAATTTTTGTAGCCTTTGAAGCAATCTTTTTATATGGAGGTATAAAGTGATTGTGGTCTGTATACAAAGAAAAATACGATTCTTAGTTTAGCTGCAGAATACATCAGTTGTTTGCCAAAATATCTGCTAAGAGTCCAGCTAAATTCTGGGTTCCTTTCTAAATGTAATGAATGTGGAGTTTACAGTATAAAGGTGAACTAAAGTAGTTTCCTGTATCTTAGAGCTTAAAGCATAGTTTGAAAATGTGTGATCTTCCTGGACTGAATGAATCGTGTGGGTAGATTTGTTTGGTTGGACTTAAACAATGTCTCTAACAATTTTAAATGAGTTGTCAAAATTAACATTTGGGGAATTTCATATAAAAGCTCAACTTTCTGGCTTCTCTTTAAAACTGGACACCTAGAAATCTTTCCAGGAGACAGCCATAGGTTGGAGCTAAGTAGTGCTTGGTTACCTGCCTTAGCATATGCCTTCACGATTTCCTTCTAATTCCTGACACCAAATTTGATGTCTATTGCATCTGTTATTGAGCTTGAGGTTTTTTTTTTTTCCCCTTTAAGTAGGCTTAAGAGGAAAATGAAGTATTTGTTTTTCTATTTTTATGTTCTATTAAGTGAAAGAAGAAAGGTAGAAAAGAGGGATCATGTGATTTAAGAAGGGGAGAGGATTGGGCACAGCCTGTGCGTCTGTGGTCCTAGCTATTCAAGAGGTGGGAGCAGAAGGTTAGCTTGGGCCCAGGAGTGTGAGGCCAGCCTGAGCAATAGAGTGAGACCTCATCTGTGAACAAAAAACAGAAGGGGAGAGACAGACACTATGTCTTTGTAGAAGTGAAGGATATCCTTATATCTGGCAGTATAATCACTCATCTGTTAAGTCCTCCAGACTTTTGATTTATAACCATTGTTTTGGATGAGTGAGGGAGAGAGATGAGCACGTGGATAGTTTCAGTGCAGCGGCTATGCGTAGTCATGGAAGTATCTGCAAGGATTCAGGTGTGTATAAGAGAAGGGTTCAGGATAGGAAATAGACTTGAGATTTCCAGGGAGTCCGGGTGAATAGATTTTTTTCTTCTTTGGAATACAGGATAAAGTTTGAGAAAATACAATGAGAATATCCTTCAACTATTACCCATTGACTTTTCTGAGAAATGAAACCATAGCAAAATCCCCACAACTGTAAAAAATAACTTAATTCTCTTTGTTGGTCACCTATTATTAAATGGCGTTTTAATGCAAAAGGATTGCTAGAGTATGAGGCATTCGTTGTCAGTTATATAATAAGTAATGGGAAAAGCAGGCACTCTGGTGAGTCCTACCCATCCTTCAGAGATCGCAACATGAAAAAAGCCTTATCTGATATCCCAGGGCAGTTTAGGCGACCCTGCTGTTTACTCCTTTAGTACTCTGTGTTTCTTTGCTGCCTTCATCCCATGCGTAGAGGCTTACTATCTGTCCTGTTTGCTAGATTGTAAATTTCATGAGGTAGGAACTTGTGTTTTTGCTGTTTGCTGTATTTGCTATATTTCCAGCCCCTAGCACTGGGAAGGAACATGTTAGGAATTCTGTAAGTATCTATATTCAAGAGTGAATGTATGCATGAACGAGTAGATGGTGTTAGACACTGCCACATATTTAATTTAATCTGTACAAAATCCCTTTGAAATGGGTATATTGTGACAGAGGAAATGGCCTAAAAGGATTTTTTTTTCTTTTTAACATTTCAGAAAACGTTGAGGGGAGCATAAATTTTAGAAAACATGGAGGGAAGCTTGGATGTAGTTTATAGCCATTCCCTTCACACACTGTGAGGAATATGACAATGAAGGAGCTGGAAAGGACATGCTTAAAATATCCTCTGTTAAATGTCAGAATCACTAAGGTCAATTAGGGCTGCCAAAACAAAATATCTCAGGGTATCTTATGTTTCTTTTAATTTAATAGTTTTAACTTGATTATTTTTACAATTTTAATTTGATTTACATTAGTTAACAGATATTTGTAGGTTTTACATACATGAAGACATTTAAAAATAAAACTAACATTTACTTTAGCTAAAGCCAAGAAAACTAATCTTAATGTGAAATATGTATCATGTGTGACATCAGATCACATGTGGTGGTGAATCGGCTATTGATGGTTCTGTCTTCTTATTTCTTTTCTAAATTTCCTCCTTTACTCTGAGTGATCATAGTTTGCTAATGAAAAAGTTAGTATCTGCTAATCTTGACCTAATATATCTAATCAGTTCTGCAAGAAATTGTTTTAAAAAGTTTAAGAGGCTTATAATATTTGACACATGTATGTTTTTATAGTGAATAATTTATTGTTACTTAGAACTGAAGTTTAATGCTGCCTCATAAATTTTACAGCCACTTCAACTTGTCCTTTGAAAAACCTCTTTAATCTTAAAAGATTTCTCCCCCTTAGTGTTTCTTTTTTGATCACTTTATAAAATCCTGCTTTACTTAGACCTTTTTGTATGTGAAGTATTTCTAATGGCATTTTAGATGATGCTGTTTGTGTCCCAGCCTTTTTATATTATTAAAGATGCAGAGTCCTTTTGAAGCCTTTTTGTTAGGACTCCCTATTCAGTAGAGATGGCACCTTTCCTTTACTTTTATTCTTCCTGTAGGAGATGGTATATAGTTTTGTTCCAAACTTCTTAGAAGTATGAAGTCATACTCCATCTGGCTTATTCTCACGCTTTATTTTTTCCACCAAGTATACATTATATACTAGTGTACTTAGCATTTCACACCAAACAGCTTCAACACTTAGCTGGTAGTCCTGTCCTGGTTCTCTTCTTTGCTTTCGTTTTTCATATTTCTTGGTTTAAGATAATCTTATTACCCATATTTTCTATAAGAAAAACTACTGTTCCACATTGCATTGCTATTATATATCTGTTACTGCATTTTTATGTCAAATATCTGCCTATTTTCATTTTCTTTTTCTCTTTCTTTTTTTTTTTGAGATGGAGTCTTACTCTGTCACCCAGGCTAGAGTGCAGTGGCACAATCTTGGCTCACTGCAACCTCTGCCTCCCAGGTTCAAGCGATTCTCCTGCCTCAGCCTCCAGAGCAGCTGGGATTACAGGTGCGTACCACCATGCCTGGCTAATTTTTGTGTTTAGTAGAGACATGGTTTCACCATGTTGGCCAGGCTGGTCTCGAATTCCTGACCTTAAGTGATATGCCCACCTTGGCCTCTCAAAGTGCTGGGATTACAGGCATGAGCCACCATGCCTGGCCTATCTGCCTATTTTCTTGACAATGAAATATTTTAGTTATATTTGAGTTTGGAGCATGACTTTAGAAAATGTTACTAAGGAGACCATAGACTTAGATCTCATGCATGTATAGTTTGGTTAATTTCATTTAGATCTACAATGATGAGCTATATCAATATATATTATCTTTCTGATCAGCCTTCAGATACTTACCATGGAGGTCTGATAAAGACCTTAATTGCCTTGATGGTGGTCTTCATGATCCTCCTTCTGGTGTTCATACCCTTATATAATCCCCTCCCCTTGAGTGTGGGCAGCACCTGTGACTTGCTTCTAACCAATAGATTATGGCAATGGTAATGGGATATTATTCCCAGGATTACATTACTTCCTCTTGCCAGTAGGCTTGCTGTCATTCCGTTTGCTGGTTTTGGAAAAAGCAGCTGCCATGAATCATACATGAATCAGATAGCCATAAGGAACTGAATGCTGCTGACATCCACACGAGTTGGGAAGTGACTCCTTCCCTAGTTGAGCCTCTAGATGAGAACCCAGGTCTGGTCCAATCATGATTGCAGCCTTTTGTGGCCCTAAACAGAAGACCCAGTTCAGCTGTGCCTGGACTTCTGACCCGCAGAAACATGAGAAAATTTATGTGTGTTGTTTAAAGCTGTTAAATTTGTAATAATTTGTTATACAGCAATAGATGACTAGTACAGTCTTTATCCTCATTTTAGAAAAGTATGCAATCTATATATATGATACATGTTTATAAAAACCTCAGTATAGAAATATTTAGAGTAAAAAGTCACAATCCTTCTCTCTATGTCCTCTTTATCCCACTTTCGAGTGGTAATCACCATTAACAATTGTGTGCATATCATTTTACAATAGACATCCACACCTATATAATTAAGAAATTACAGGCCGGGCGTGGTGGCTTACGCCTGTAATCCCAGCTCTTTGGGAGGCCAGGGCAGGCGGATCACAAGGTCAGGAGTTCGAGACCAGCTTGGCCAATATGGTGAAACCCCGTCTCTACTAAAAATACAAAAAAATTAGCTGGGCATGGTGGTGGGTGCCTGTAGTCCCAGCTACTCGGGAGGCCGAGGCAGGAGAATCACTTGAACCTGGGAGGCAGAGGATGTAGTGAGCTGAGATCACACCACTGCACTCCAGCCTGGGTGACAGAACGAGACTCTGTCTCAAAAAAAAAAAAAAGAAATTACAAATTGGCTCATACTGTAATACTGTACATACTGTTCTGAGACTTGCTCTTTTTTTACTCAGCTATGTCTTAAACTTGTATCATGTGGACTTTTAAATTACAGATAATCCATAATGTGGATATACTATAATTTAACCTGTCTCTTCTGCTTTTAATTTTTTATTGTTATAAAGAATGCCTGAGTTTACATCCTAGTAATCCATCATCAGGCGCCTTATTTAAAAATGCACCCACGGTTTGTTTTAATCAGATATTATACGATGACAGACATAGAGACA
The DNA here is from genome assembly GCF_028885625.2 of Pongo pygmaeus. Lineage (NCBI taxonomy): Eukaryota > Metazoa > Chordata > Mammalia > Primates > Hominidae > Pongo > Pongo pygmaeus. The sequence continues at coordinate 84,355,187 of NC_072392.2, read as the reverse complement.
AGCTGGCTTTGAAAGAAGAGTTTATTTCTCACAGTTTCCAAGAGGAGGGAGGCATGCCACACCATGCAGGCCATGTGGAGAAGCACAAGGGTTGGTCAGAAGGCAGAAAGAGCAAGGAGAAGCATGGGCAAGAGCCTTTTTATATAGTGGTGGGATGTTCCCTATTGGACACAAAGTGAAACACCGATGTTGGGGTTTGTAGTTGGAGGGTTTGTAATATAATTTCCAAGTGCTCACAAAAAGACAGGGATGGTAAGGATGTGAACAACTTTGGCTGTTAGTTTGGTCCATGATTTCAAGATGCCAAATTATCAGTTAGAATATCAAGAATGATTGTTATATGCCTGCATCTGTTTTGGGCTATTATGGACTCCTAGATGAGAAATTGCTTTGTTGGTGGGGTTATTAGTTGGTTCAACATCTTGTGCAATGGTTAAAAATATATATATATACACACACACACACGTATGTATACATATATATGTATATATGTAAAAATATACATATATATACACACACATATATATAGGTTATTATGGCAAGATCTAATAGGATAAAGTTAAAAAGAAGTACATAAAGTATAGGAAGCTTCTGTTTGTGTTTGTGTATATGTGTTTTAGAGGCTCTGTGGATACATATGTGTTCGTGTGCAGGGAATCTTTCTGGGTACCACACATGAAACTGTTAAAGGTGGTTAGCTTTAGGGATTGGGACTAGTTTGGAGTGTACATTTAAAAACACTCTTGTAAAAAAAATGTGTCTACGGTATTTCTAATAATCACACTCTTATATTTTGATAGACATTGTCCAGTTGCCTTCTGAAATATCATCTTGTTAAAATGTTTGTGCATACACATTGCAAATTAATAAATTTATATAACAAATATATATACATTTAAACATAAAAATAAAAAATTTTCTAGTAAATAAATGTTTGTGGATTCCACTTGTATTTGTAATTTGTGAAAGCAGAGGCCAAGTGAGGCAAGTCATCCCATTTATGGATCTCCTACTGCATGCTAGGTACTGGTCTAGAAATCTTTTCCAAGTCATCTGATTGAATCCTCTCTACAGTCCAGTGAGGTTGACATCATTGCCCTTTTGTATTTATAGACGAGGTAATAGCTTCAGGAAAGTCCAGTGACTTTTCCAGTGATGGATCCAATATTGGAATGCAGGGCCTTATGATTTCACAGCCACGTTCTTTCTAGTGTATCATATAGGCATAAGTACTTTATGCAGCAAATATGGAAATTTCAGTTTTATCTGTTTTTTCCCACTTGTGCTGCATCAGCAATCCTGGGCAGCTATACCTTTGTTTTTGGTTATTTCTAGGTTGAGCTGAAAGAAAGCAGTTTGCCTTTGTTCACATTCCACTTCTGACACTTGGCAACCATCTGTCCTCAGGCAAGTTACTGAATTTCTCTAAACCCCAGTTTCATCATTTGTAAGTGGAGATAGTGGTAGTACTAACTTCGGGGTTAGTACTACCACTATCTCCATTTACAAATGGAGTTGTAAGGACGAAGTGAAGTAAGACGTGTAGAGCCCTTGACAGAGGGCCTGTTAAGCGTTAGCTGCAGCTACCACCATCATCACTGGTATGGTGATCGTTATTGTAATAGTTCATCAGGGCCTTGCTTGTTAGATTGTTTGACCATTCTTTTGCTTCTCTAATTACTAATCCTCCCAAAGGGTATTGTCTTAAAGTCTGTTGGTCATTAATTATTTTCAATTACTAAAAGTCATTTTGTATTCCCTGAGAAAAATAAATTATGACTCTGCAGAAAGCTTGGGATTGTAAGTATGAATCCTGCACAATATCAAAATAAAGAATGGTAATTGTATTTTAAAAGAGGCTTTATAGGAATCTTTAAACAACGTAACAGGCCTCTTTTTCAAGGATAGAAGGAACAAAGAGTGGCTGGCCTCATTGTTTACATTTTTTCACGCCATATATTTGAAGCTGCGTAAGTAACTGTTTTTGTTTGTTTTGTTTTGTTTTGTTTTTTTGAGATGGAGTCTTGCTCTGTCACCCAGGATGGAGTGCAGTGGCACGATCTCGGCTCACTGCAACCTCTGCCTCCCGGGTTCAAGCAATTCTTCTGCCTTGGCCTCCTGAGTAGCTGGGATTACAGGCGTATGCCACCACGCCTGGCTAATTTTTTTTTTTTTGTATTTTTAGTAGACACGAGGTTTCATCATGCTGGCCAGGCTGGTCTCAAACTCCTGACCTCAGGTGATCCCCCTCCCTCGGCCTCCCAAAGCGCTGGGATTACAGGTGTGAGCCACCATGCTTGGCCAATAACTAATATTTTGATTTTAGTTCACATCATCTATATACTCTTCATGCTTTATCTCAAAGACAGAACACAAAAGTAATACGTTGTATTCTTGCTTTACAATTCTGTGAAAAATGTTTTGAAGCTTCTTGTTAATGGCTTGTAATTATTTTATGTCTTTTCAGTGAAGTATGTGTGGTCTGGTAGCTTATCACCAAAGTGCAGTTAGGTTCTGGGATAGAGGAAGATGTAAAAAAATGATTTAATAGCACTTATTATTTTTACTGAAAACTTTGATTAAAAGTTAGGGTAGGGTGAAGAGGAGTAATGTTAAATAAACCCTGACCTTTAAACACTGCTTTGCAGTGGAAGAAACACGTTGCTTCTGCTTATTTGAGAGGAATTTATTGATTAAAAAAAGGCATTTAATTAGATTTCTTTAGGTGCCATTTTATTAGGCGCCTACACCAGATTGCTTAGGATTTTTAGGAGAGTACAAATAATTATTATTAACTACCTACTATTTTTACCATATCAGATTTAGGCTAATTTTATATAAATTATATTTATCTTCTAACTCATGTTGGGTCATCTAAATAATACATGTGTTCATACCTATAAGATAGAACTTGGAGAATAATTACCCTATTTTAAATGATTATAGAGGACTACAGTTTTTACATCTTTGCTTTAATGAGATTTTGCCATGGGTTATTTGATGCTAGATTTTAGTTTGGAATGAAGATTCTAATTATGGTCCTGCCCTTATGGAAAATGTGACTTGCTTTATAATGATCCTCTTTATGATGTGGTTTTCCAGGAATGCATTGTGGCAAAAAGCTGGGATTCTGTATGTCTTAACCCAATATAGCTAACATTTCATTTGTGTGTGCAGTTTAATAACATGGCCAGCAGAGGGTGATCAAGTATAATGAAAACCCACTTGTGGTTGAAGAAGTTAATCTATGTGAGCAAACATTTTTCACTTTAAAAATACTGATTTAATTTTTTAGTCTGGGCACGCGAAAGAATCTTTTTACTTTGTTAAACTCCATTTTTATATGTAAATGATACTATACTAACATTATAAATTGCTCCTCTTGAAATTGTTGGATAATTTATCAAGGAGCCAATCAATACCTTTCCTTCTTAGTAAAACCTTCTTAAATATTACCTGCCGAAAGTACATTCATTTTATTTGTGAATAACCCTGATGTTTGGGCAGATATGTGTTCTACAGCAGTACTGTTCAATAGAACTTTCTGATGGTAATGTTCTATAGGCGGCGCTGTCCAATACAGTCACCACCAGTAAACGTGACTATTGAACACTTGAAGTGTGGCTGGTGTGATTGAAAAACTGAATTTCTAATTTTAATTAACTTAAATAGCCACATGTGATTAGGGGCTACTGTGTTGGGCAGAACAGTACCAGATCTGAATCTTCTGCTTGGCCGTTGCAAAACCTGACTGACCAGATGGAGAACTGGTGGCCTGTTCTCTGTCTCGGTGGAGATGTGGGGTAGGGATGGGGACTAGGGCTTGGGTGCTGGTGCATAGAAACTGGCTGTGCCACATGGGAGACCTTTCTTCTGTGCTTACTTGCATTTCATGGGCAGCTTCCTTTTCTGGTGATGATCACCCATGATCAACACCTAGTTGCTCTTCTCTTGGTCAATTTCTGCTGTCAGAGGAGCTCCTACTAACAAAAAAGAGACTGTTTATAAATAAATATATATATATACATACACACACATATACACACACACACACACACATATGTGTGTATATATATATATATTTTTTTGAGATGGAGTTTCACTTTGTTGCCCAGGCTGGAGTGCAATGGCACGATCTCGGCTCACCGCAACCTCTGCCTTCCGGGTTCAAGCAATTCTCTGCCTCAGCCTCCTGAGTAGCTGGAATTACAGGTGCCTGCCACAACACTCGACTAATTTTTGTATTTTTAGTAGAGATGGGGCTTTACCATCTTGGCCAGGCTGGTCTTGAACACCTGACCTCGTGATCCATCTGCCTCGGCCTCCCAAAGTGCTGGGATTACAGGCGTGAGCTACCATGCTGGCCATTTTTTTTTTTTTTTTGAGATAGAGTTTCGCACTGTCGCCCAGGCTGGAGTGCAGTGGTGTGATCTTGGCTCACTGCAACCTCTGCCTCTTGGGTTCAAGTGATTCTCCTGCCCCAGCCTCCCGAGTAGCTGGGATTACAGGTGCCCGCCACCACACCTGGCTAATTTTTGTATTTTTGGTAGAGACAGGGTCTCCCTATATTGGCCAGGGTGGGCTCCAACTCTTGACCTCAAATGGTCCTCCCACCTTGGCCTCCCAAAGTGCTGGGATTACAGGCGTGAGCCACTGTGCCTGGCCAAATCTGACTAATTTGACAATCTTTTATACAATGGACACTTGCTGATAGACACTTAACCTTGTACTCTAGAAATAGGACTGCTACATAAATGAGAAGTGAAAACTGCTTCTTAGAGTACTCAATAAAATATAACATTTCACACATATAAAACCACTTAGCTACTCATTAATTTTCAACATTAATGTGCTAATTAAATGTCACTCTTAGGTATTTACTAAGATGAGGCCAAGTGGCAACTATTTGTAACTGGGATGGAGCAGCTTTGAAAGTAATGGTCCTTAGGCCATTTAGGATTTTTCTCCCCCAGTACGTGAGCTTTCTGACAATTTAGTCACATTTCTCTTTTTCTTTCTTTTAATGAGTGAGGCTTTGTAATAACATCTTTTAATTTCACAAACAAGTTTCTGTTTGTCAGGTAATATTGAACAGTTTGGGTTGTCCTTTTTAATAAAAATGGATAACAGCTTATCAGTATATTTTAACATTTAATTTTAATGAAATTTAAATATTGAGCGTTCTAAGTCAGAGATATATTAATAAACAATGATTTAAATGTACGATTTTTAAAATTTGTTTGTATTTTTAAGTTTTAAAATCAAGTGTGCCATTTTAAAGTAAGTAGCTGGAAATACGAAGTCTTAAAGTGTTTATGGATCTGTGCTCACCTTTTTCTAGTTTTGTTAAGCATCTCATTTTTTTTTTCATTTAGTTTTCTTTTTCTTTCTAATAAAGTTCTTTTTGAAAAATTACAATAAGTATGTTGTGGATTATTGGAAGTTATTTTCATTTTTTAATTTTCAGCATTATTTGATACTTTACTGGATTATTAATTGTTATTTATTTTTATGTTTCATAAGTATATTTAGTAATATACCCAAAGAAGACTGTTCTGCAGATGGTATATAACAATATTACCTGCTGCTCAGATAAATGAAAAGACAGGAAATCAGAAGTTCTCATTTTGGTTTTCTGATAATTTGTAATTCAGTAGTTGTATTACTCTTAAAATATTTTACAGCTGTGAAACATAGCATGCATACAAAAAATGTGTACAGTGCACAGGTACAGTTTAAAGAGCCACTAGAAGATAAACATTTCTATACTTTCAACCTAGCCAATAAATAGTATATTACAGTTCTCCAGAAGACCGCTGGGTACCCTTCTCCGATTGCCTCTTCTTCCCTTTGCTTGAGAGGAAATTACTGTCCTGTATTTTGTGTTAATCAGTTATTTACCTCTCTCTTTATTTTGAATTTCATATAAGTGGAATCATACTGTTTATATTATTTTGAGACTTGCTCCTTCAACTCATATTTTTCAGATTTATCCATGTTAATAAATATAGCTATAGTTCATTCTTTGTCTTTTGGTAAACTGTTAAAATCAAAATACAACACACATACAAGACACATCAAAGGGTAAAGCTTGATGAAGTTTTACAAAATGTATATATCCATGAAATCTCTTTCCAGGTCAAGATAGAGAATATAGCCACCTCCCCAGAAACTCTTTCTTGCTTTCTCCCAGTCATTTATCACCTCTTGAAGAAGGAACCACTATTCTGTATTATGTTACCATAGATTTGTTTTCATTGTTTTTGATTCATAAAGCATGTTTGTTTCTGTCTTCTTTTGCTCAACATTATGTTGTGAGATTGATCCATGTTGTTGCATTTAGCAATGGATTTTTAAAATTATTGTATGAATATATCACAATTTATATATCCATTGTACTGTGGTTGGACTTTTGGTTTTTGACATTACAAGTGATTCTACTGTGAATACTCTTTTATGTGTCTCTTAGTACACAAGTATACACATTTTTTTGAGTGTTGACTTAGAAGTGTAATCATAGTAGACACTGCTGATAAAGTTTCTCAAAGTGGCTGTACCAGTTTACATTTCCACTAGCAAGATTGAAAGTTCCCGTGGCTCTCCATCTTGCTGAAACTCGGTTTGTAAGTTTTTAATAATTTTAGCAATTCTGGTATGGCAGATGTATAGTTGGAATTTGCATTTTCCCTCATGACTAATGATATCAAGATCTTTTTTAATGTTTATTGACCATTTGGATATCCTCTTATGTGAAGTTTCTGGTTGAGTCTTTGATCTTTTTTACGTATGGAAGAAATGGTTTGTCTGTCTTTTCACTGTTGATTTGTCTTTGTATGTTCTGGATACTAATTCTTCATTGAATATATGTACTGCAAATATCTTTTTTCACTCTGTGGCTTGCATTTTCACTTTCACTTGTGTCTTGGTCCACTTTGTGCTGCCGTAAGAGAATACCTGAGATTGGGTAATTTATAATGAACAGAATTTATTGACTCACAGTTTTGTATCTGATTTTTAAGAAAATTATACTTTAAGTTTTTTTTTACAGTGTAATGTGATATGTATTTACTTATTTATTTTTAAATTCGTACAGAGTTTTTTAATTCTTTTTTTTATATACTTTAAGTTCTGGAACACATGTGTAGAACGTGCAGGTTTGTTACATAGGTATACACGTACCACGGTGGTTTGCTGCACCCATCAACTCGTCATCTACATTACTTATTTCTCCTAGTGCTATCCCTCCCCTAGCCCCCAATCCCCCAACAGACCCCAGTGTGTGATGTTCCCCTCCCTGTGTCCATGTGTTCTCATGTTCAACTCCCACTTGTGAGTGAGAACATGCGGTGTTTGGTTTTCTGTTCTTGTGTTAGTTTGCTAAGAATGATGGTTTCCAGCTTCATCCATGTCCCTGCAAAGGACACGAACTCATCCTTTTTTTGTGGCTGCATAGTATTCCATGGTGTATATGTGCCACATTTTATTTATCCGGTCTATTATTGATGGGCATTTGGGTTGGTTCCAATTCTTTGCTATTGTGAACAGTGCAGAAATAAACATACATGTGCATGTATCTTTATAGTAGAATGATTTATAATCCTTTGGGTATATACCCGGTAATGAGATTACTAGGTCAGATGGTATTTCTGGTTCTAGATCCTTGAGGAATTTCCACTGTCTTCTGCAATGGTTGAACTAATTTACACTCCCACCAACAGTGTAAAAGCATTCCTATTCCTTCACATCCTCTCCAGAATCTGTTGTTTCTTGACTTTTTAGTGATTGCCATTCTAACTGGTGTGAGATGGTATCTCATTGCGGTTTTGATTTGCATTTCTCTAACAACCAGTGATGATGAGCTTTTTTTTCGTATGTTTGTTGGCCACATAAATGTCTTCTTTTGAGAAGTGTCTGTTCATATCCTTTGCCCACTTTTTGATGGTTTTTTTTTTCTTGTAAATTTCTTTAAGTTCCTTGTGGATTCTGGATATTAGTCCTGTGTCAGATGGATAGATTGCAAACATTTTCTCCCATTCTGTAGATTGTCTGTTCACTCTTATGATAGCTTCTTTTGCTGGGCAGAAGCTCTTTAGTTTAATTGGATTCCATCTGTCAATTTTGGCTTTTGTTTCCATTGCTTTTGGTGTTTTAATCATGAAGTCTTTGCCCATACCTATGTCCTGAATGATATTGTCTAAGTTTTCTTCTAGGGTTTTTATGGTTTTAGGTCTTATGTTTAAATCTTTAATCCATCTTGAGTTAATTTTTGTATAAGATGTAAGGAAGGGGTCCAGTTTCAGTTTTCTGCATATGGCTAGCCAGTTTTCCCAACACCATTTAATAAATAGGAAATCCTTTCCCCATTGCTTGTTTTTGTCAGGTTTGTCAAAGATCAGATGGTTGTAGATGTGTGGTGTTATTTCTGAGGCCTCTGTTCTGTTGCATTGGTTTATATATCTGTCTTGGTACCAGTACCATGCTGTTTTGGTTACTATAGCCTTGTAGTATAGTCTGAAGTCAGGTAGTATGATGCCTTGTAGTATAGTCTGAAGTCAGGTAGTATGATGCCTCCAGCTTTGTTCTTTTTGCTTAGGATTGTCTTGGCTGTGTGGGCTCTTTTTTGGTTCCATATGAAATTTAAAGTAGTTTTTTCTAATTCTGTGAAGAAAGTCAGTGGTAGCTTGATGGGGATAGCATTGAATCTATAATTTACTTTGGATAGTATGGCCATTTTCACTATATTGATTCCTCCTATCCATGAGCATGGACTGTTTTTCCATTTGTTTGTGTCCTCTCTGATTTCCTTGAGCAGTGGTTTGTAGTTCTCCTTGAAGAGGTCCCTCAGATTCCTTATAAGTTGCATTCCTAGGTATTTTATTCTCTTTGTAGCAATTGTGAATGAGAATTCACTCATGATTTGGCTCTCTGTTTGTCTATTACTGGTGTATAGGAATGCTTGTGATTTTTGCACACTGATTTTTGTGTCCTGAGACTCTGCTGAAGTTGCTTATCAGCTTAAGGAGATTTTGGGCTGAGACAATGGGGTTTTCTAAATATACAATCATGTCAGAGACAATTTGACTTCCTCTCTTCCTATTTGAATACCCTCTATTTCTTTCTCTTGCCTGATTGCCCTGGCCAGAACTTACAATACTATGTTGAATAGGAGTGGTGAGAGAGGGCATCTTGTCTTGTGCCAGTTTTCAAAGGGAGTACCTGCAGCTTTTGCCCTTTCAGTATGATATTGGCTATGTATTTATCATAAATAGCTCTTACTATTTTGAGATACATTCCATCAATACCTAGTTTATTGAGAGTTTTTAGCATGAAGGGGTGTTGAATTTTTATTGAAGGCCTTTTCTGCATCTATTGAGATAATCATGTGGTTTTTGTCATTGGTTCTATTTATGTGATGGATTACATTTATTGATTTGCATATGTTGAACCAGGCTTGCACCCCAGTGATGAAGCCGACTTGATCGTGGTGGATAAGCTTTTTGATGTGCTGTTGGATTCGGTTTGCCGGTATTTTATTGAGGATTTTTGCATCGATGTTCATCAGGGATATTGGCTTGAAATTTTCTTTTTTGGTTGTGTCTCTGCCAGGTTTTGGTATCGGGATAATGCTGGCCTCGTAAAATGAGTTAGGGAGGAGTCCCTCTTTTTCTATTGTTTGGTATAGTTTCAGAAGGAATGGTAACAGCTCCTTTTTGCACCTATGGTGGAATTTGGCTGTGAATCCATCTGGTCCTGGGCGTTTTTTGGTTGGTAGGCTATTAATTACTCCCTCAATTTCAGAACTTGTTATTGGTGTATTCAGGGATTTGACTTCTTCCTGGTTTAGTCTTGGGAGGGTGTATGTGTCCAGGAATTTATCCATTTCTTCTAGATCTTCTAGTTTATTTGCATAGAGGTGTTCATAGTATTCTCTGATGGTAGTTTGTATTTCTGTGTGATCAGTGGTGATATCCCCTTTATTATTTTTTGTTGTGTCTATTTGATTCTTCTCTTTTCTTCTTTATTAGTCTGGCTAGTGGTCTGTCTATTTTGTTAATCTTTTCAAAAAACCAGCTCCTGGATTCATTGATTTTTTGAAGGGTTTTTTGTGTCTCTATCTCCTTCAGTTCTGCTCTGGTCTTAGTTATTTCTTGTCTTCTGCTAGCTTTTGATTTTGTTTGCTCTTCCTTCTCTAGTTCTTTTAATTGTGATGTTAGGGTGTCAATTTTAGATCTTTCCCGCTTTTTCCTGTGGGCATTTGGTGCTATAAATTTCCCTCTAAACGCTGCTTTAGCTGTGTCCCAGAGAATCTGGTACATTGTATGTTTGTTCTCATTGGTTTCAAAGAACATCTTTATTTCTTTTTTTATTTTTTTGAGATGGAGTCTCGCTCTGTCGTCCAGGCTGGGGTGCAGTGGCGCGATCTTGGCTCACTACAAGCTCCACCTCCTGGGTTCATGCCATTCTCCTGCCTCAGCCTCCTGAGTAGCTGGGACTACAGGCGCCCGCCACCACGCCTGGCTCATTTTTTGTATTTTTAGTAGAGACGGGGTTTCACTGTGTTAGCCAGGATGATCTCGATCTCCTGACCTCGTGATCTGCCTCCCTTGGCCTCCCAAAGGGCTGGGATTACAGGCGTGAGCTACTGTGCCCGCAAGAACATCTTTATTTCTGCCTTAATTTTGTTATTTACCCAGTAGTCATTCAGGAGCAGGTTGTTCAGTTTGCATGTTAGTTGTGCGGTTTTGAGTGAGTTTCTTAATCCTGAGTTCTAATTTGATTGCACTGTGGTCTGAGAGACTGTTTATTATGATTTCTGTTCTTTTGCATTTGCTGAGGAGTGTTTTACTTCCAATTATGTGGACGATTTTAGAATAAGTGTGATGTGTTGCTGAGAAGAATGTATATTCTGTTGATTTTGGGTGGAGAGTTCTGTAGATGTCTGTTAGGTCCATTTGGTCCAGAGCTGAGTTCAAGTCCTGAATATCCTTGTTAATTTTCTGCCTTGTTGATCTGGTTGATATTGACAGTGGGGTGTTAAAGTCTCCCACTATTCTTGTGTGGGAGTCTAAGTCTCTTTGTAGGTCTCTAAAAACTTGATTTATGAACCTGGGTGCTCCTGTATTGGGTGCATATATACTTAGGCTACTTAGCTCTTCTTATTGCATTGATCCCTTTACTATTATGTAATGCCCTTCTTTGTCTTTTTTGATTTTTGTTGCTTTAAAGTCTGTTTTATCAGAGACTAGGATTGCAACCCCTGCTTTTTTTTTTGCTTTCCATTTGCTTGGTAAATATTCCTCCATCTCTTTATTTTGAGCCTATTTGTGTCTTTGCATGTGAGATGGGTCTCCTGAATACAGCACATTGATGGGTCTTGACTCTTTATCCAATTTCCCAGTCCGTGTCTTTTAAATGGGGCATTTAGTCCATTTACATTTAAGGTTAATATTGTTATGTGTGAATTTGATCCTGTCATTATGATGCTAGCTAGTTATTTTGCCCATTAGTTGATGCAGTTTCTTCATAGTGTCGATGGTTTTTATAATTTGGTATGCTTTTGCAGTGGCTGGTACTGGTTTTTCATTTCCATATTTACTGCTTCCTTCAGGAGCTCTTGTAAGGCAGGCCTGGTGGTGACAAAATCTCTCAACATTTGCTCATGTGTAAAGGATTTTATTTCTCCTTCACTTATGAAGCTTAGTTTGGCTGGATATGAAATTCTGGATTGAAAATTCTTTTCTTTAAGAATGTTGAGTATTGGCCCCCACTGTCTTCTGGCTTGTAGGGTTTCTGCCAAGAGATCTGATGTTAGTCTGATGGGCTTCCCTTTGTGGGTAACGTGACCTTTCTCTCTGGCTGCCCTTAATATTTTTTCCTTCATTGCAACCTTGGTGAAACTGACAATTATGTGTCTTGGGGTTGCTCTTCTTGAGGAGTGTCTTTGTAGTGCTCTCTGTATTTCCTGAATTTGAATGTTGGTTTGTCTTGCCAGGCTGGGGGAGTTCGCCTGGATAATATCCTGCAGAGTGTTTTCCAGCTTGGTTCCATTCTCCCCGTCACTTTCAGGTACACCAATCAGACGTAAATTTGGTCTTTTCACATAGTCTCATATTTCTTGGAGATTTTGTTGCTTTTCATTCTTTTTCTCTAATCTTGTCTTCACACTTAATTTCATTAAGTTGATCTTTAATCTCTGATATCCTTTCTTCCGCTTGATCAATTTGGCTATTGATACTTGTGTATACTTCACGAAGTTCTCGTGCTGCATTTTTCAGCTCCATCAGGTCATTTATGTTCTTCTCTGAACTGGTTATTCTAGTTAGCAATTTCCTCTAACCTTTTTCAAGGTTCTTAGCTTCCTTGCATTGGGTTAGAACATGCTCCTTTAGCTCAGAGGAGTTTGTTATTACCCACCTTCTGAAGCCTACTTCTGTAAATTCGTCAAACTCATTCTCTGTCCAGCTTTGTTCCCTTGCTGGCAAGGAGTTGTGATCCTTTGGAGGAGAAGAGGCGTTCTGGTTTTTGGAATTTTCAGCCTTTTTGTGCTAGTTTTTCCTCATCTTCATGGCTTTATCTACCTTTGGTCTTTGATGTTGATGACCTTCCGATGGGGTTTCTGAGGGGACATCCTTTTTGTTGATGTTGATGCTATTCCTTTGTATTTGTTAGTTTTCCTTCTAATAGGCCCCTCTGCTGCAGGTCTGCTGGAGTTTTCTGGAGGTCCACTTCAGACCCTGTTTGCCTGGGTATCGCCAGTGGAGGCTGCAGAACAGCAAAGATTGCTGTCTGTTCCTTCCTCTGGAAGCTTTGTCGCAGAGGGGCATCCGCCAGATGCCAACCGGAGCTCTCCTGTATGAGGTTTCTGTCAACCCCTGCTGGTAGTTATCTCCCAGTCAGGATGCACCAGAGTCAGGGACCCACTTGAGGAGGCAGCCTGTCCCTTAGCAGAGCTCAAACACTGTGCTGGGAGATCCACTGCTCTCTTCAGAGCCAATAGGCAGGAAGGTTTAAGTCTTCTGGAGCTGTGCCCACAGCCACCCCTTCCCCCAGGTGCTCTGTCCCAGGGAGATGGGAGTTTTAGCTATAAGCCCCTGACTGGGGCTGCTGCCTTTCTTTCAGAGATGACCTGCCCAGAGAGGAGGAATCTAGAGAGGCAGTCTGGTTACATCGACTTTGCTGAGCTGCAGTGGGCTTTGCCCAGTTCGAACTTCCCCATTGTGAGGGAAAAACCAGCTACTCAAGCCTCAGTAATGGCAGATGCCTCTTCCCCAACCAAGCTCGAGCATCCCAGGTCGACTTCAGACTGCTGTGCTGGCAGTGAGAATTTCAAGCCAGTGGATCTTAGCTGGTTGGGCTCTGTGGGGGTGGGATCCACTGAACTAGACCACTTGGCTCCCTGGCTTCAGCCCCTTTTCCAGGGGAGTGAACAGTTCTGTCTCACTGGCGTTCCAGCTGCCACGGGGGTATGAAAAAAAAACCTCCTACAGCTATCTCAGTGTCTGCCCAAACAGCCACCCAGTTTTGTGCTTGAAACCCAGGGCCCTGGTGGTGTAGGCACCTAAGGGAATCTCCTGGTCTGTGGGTTGTGATGACCATGGGAAAAGTCTAGTAACTGGGCCAGAATGCACTGTCCCTCACGGCACAGTCCCGCACGGCACAGTCCCTCACGGCTTCTGTTGGCTAGGGGAGGGAGTTCCCTGACCCCTTGTACTTCCTGTGTGAGGCGTCACCCCACCCTGCTTCAGCTCACCTTCCGTGGGCTGCACCCACTGTCTAACCAGTCCCAGTGAGATTAGCTGGGTACCTCAGTTGGGAATGTGGAAATCAACTGCCTTCTGCATTGATTTCACTGGGAGCTCCTGACTGGAGCTGTTTCTATTTGGCCCTCACAGTTCTGGAGGCTCAGAAATCCAGTATCAAGGTGCTGGCATCTGGTGAGGACCGTCTTGTTGTATCATCCTATGGCAGAAAGTGAGAAGAGAGAGAGAGAGGGAGGGAGGGAGAAAGAGAAGTGGGCCTAACTAGCCCTTCTATAACTAATCCACTTTGGCAATAATTATTTATGAGGGCAAAGCCTTCATGGCCTAACCACCTCTTAAAGGTCACACCTCTTAATATTGTTATAATGGCAGTTAAATTTAAACATGAGTTTTGGAGCAGACAAACCATAGCAACTTGTATCTTCTGTTGAATGTTATTAATTTTAATATAGTTTTGTCACTTGACTCTGTTGTGTTTTTTTGTTTCCTGTTTGAGATTTCTTACCTCACCTGTTACAAGATCAGAGAGTACCCATCTATGTTACTTTCTAGAAGCTTCTTATTTTACCTTTCTCATTTAGGTATGTGGTACATCTGGAATTGATTTTTATGTATGAAGTGAGGTAGGGGTCATGGCTAATTCCCTCTGTCTATCACAATGGATATGTGTTTGATCTAGCATTATTTTTATTTTATTTTATTTATTTTTTCTAGACAGAGTCTCGCTCTGTCGCCTAGACTGGAGTGCAGTGGCACGATCTTGGCTCACTGCGACCTCTGCCTCCCGGGCTTAAGTGATTCTCCTGCCTCAGCCTTCTGAGTAGCTGAGATTACAGGCTCCTGCCACCACACCCAGCTAATTTTTGTATTTTTAGTAGAGACGGGGTTTCACCATGTTAACCAGGCTAGTCTTGAACTCTTGACCTCAAGTGATCCGCCCATCTTGGCCTTCCAGAGTGCTGGGATTAAAGACGTGAGCCACTGTGCCTGGCCTAGCATTATTTTTAAATGTCATTCACACTGCTGTAGTTGGCCCCCCCTTTTTTTTGAGATGGAGTCTCACTCTGTCGCTAGGCTGGAGTGCAGTGGCATGAACTTGGCTCACTGCAACCTCCACCTCCCATGTTCAAGAGATTCTCCTGCCTCAGCCTCCTGAGTAGCTGGGACTACAGGCATGTGCCACCACGCCCGGCTAATTTTTGTATTATTATTATTATTTTTAGTACAGATAGGGTTTCATTCTGTTGGTCAGGCTGGCCTCGAACTCCTGACCTCAAGCAGTCCACCTACCTCTGCCTCCCAAAGTGCTGGGATTACAGGTGTGAGCCACCACACCCGGCACTTGGCACCATTTTTGTAAACCAGGAGATCTTGTTTGTGTGGGTTTTTTCTGGTCTCTAGTTTCTTTCATTGGCCTGTTTATCTATGTGCTAATACTACACTGCCTTAATACTGTAGCTTTAAAATAAATCTTGATATTTTATAGTGTAGTGTAGGCCCTCCAGCTTTCTTTTTCTTCCTCAAGATTGCCTTGGCTGTTCTTGGTTCTTTGCATTTCCATATACATTTCGGGATTAGCTCACTAGTTTTTACTTGCATATAAATGTGATGTGTACATGTGTACATGCATGTTGAGATATTTTATTATGAATGCATTGAATCTATAGATGAATTAAGAAGAATTGGTATCTTTATAATATGGAGTTATACCCAGAGCCCCAGGCAAGCAATTATCTTTTTTTTTTTTTTGGCCTTTTCTAGAAATTTCATGGGTAATACATAGTCCTATGTATCTAGTTCTTCCACTTACAATATTGTTTTTGCAGTTCATATTGTTTCTTGTATCGGTAGTTCATTCCTTCTTGTTCCTGAGTGGTATTTCATTGATGAGTATACCATATTTTGTTTATCCATTCACCAGTTAATGGATATTTGGATTGTTTTCAGTATTTGGCTATTATGAATGTTGCTGTTTTGGACGTTCATTGCAAATTTTTATTCGGACATATGTTTTTCATTTCTTTTGGACAGATATCTAAGAGTGGGTTGTGTGGTAAATTTATTTTTAACTTAAAAAATCATCAAACTCTTTTCCAAACTGGCTGTTCCATTTTATATCCCCATTACCAATATTCCAGTCTCTTCACATGAGTATTCTTGTCTCTTCACGTCCTCATCAACTCTTGGTATTGTCAGTGGCTTTGATTTTGTGCATTTTAGTTGGTATGCAGTGGTATCTCATTGTGGTTTTAATTTGCATTCCCCCAGTGACTAATGACACTGAGCATCTTGTCATGTGCTTATTAGCCATTTGTATATCTTCTTTGAAGAAATGTCTGTTCTAATAGTTATCTGCTCCTAACACACCCAACATACAATGGGCCAAGCAGAGGATAACCTGTACAGACATTTCTAAAAAGTCAGTAGTTCATAACAATTCTGAAATCCAGATAGGCAAGTAGTGGAATTTTCTTAGTTAAGTCATTCTTAAGTTTTGTAGAGGCCCTCTTGTTTGATTGAGAGGATCTGTCAGGCATACTCTTAATCTTTTTAAGGGGATCTGTGGATGAATGCATAGTACTCTGAGATATACCATCTTTTATCTTTTCGATCTTCACAAAATATTTTACATTTATACCCTTGGCTTTATATCTATGCAGTGTCCAAAGTTTGCTTGGACTTTCTTAATTTAGGATATTTTGCCATCTAGAGAGCCCGAGAATTTTTAGAAACATGAAGTCTTAGTTCCATTTTCTTTAACTTTCCTTGACTCAATTTTACTCTACTCTTGCACCTAAGAGCAACAGCACTTAAAGCAATAGCAAATACTTTGTAAATCTTAGCTATATTACTCACTTAGTTCATCAAGCATATTTTCTAATTTTCATGTTACTGAAGATGATCGTATAGCTTTCTATCTCTATGTAAAAGGATCCCCCTTCTTTCCATTTCCGATGACAGGTTTCTTACTTCCTCTTGAGCGCCACTGGCAATATCCTCAAATTCCAGATTCCTACTGATGACCTCTTCAAATCAACTTTGTCTTTAGCATGCTACACACAAAGATGTTTCCATGTTCTTAGGCTGTACTTTACTTTCAGTTACTAAAATCTGTATTATCTATAATACAGATATCTGCAGTTATCTATTGCATGTCTTTCTAGCTATACCTAGCTATAAGTCTTTTCATTATATGCTTAGTATTTATTCTAAGTATGTGCTAGGCAACATCTAAGAGAAATTGCATTACAAATTACTCTAAATCTTAGTAGCTTAAAGCAACATTTATTTTTTATTTTTTTTAAATTTTTAAATTTTTTTCTCATGGGCATGGCTTAGCTGGGTTTTCTGGCTTAGTTTCTCCTATAAGGTTGCAAACAAAGTATTGACTGGGGTTGTGGTCCCAACTGAAGTCTAGATTGGGGGAGAATCCACTTCTATTCTCACTCAAATGGTTAGTAGGATTCAGGTCCTTGCTGGGGTATTGCTCTGAGGGCCTCAGTCTTTGCTGGCTGCCATCCAAAAGTCTCTCTCAGTTTTTTCCTATTCGGGCCTCGCTATAGGATAGCCTACAGCATGGCAGCTGGCTTCCATCAAAGTGAACAAGTAAGAGAGCAAGAGAGAGGTAAGTATGATGGAAGCTAGAATCTTTTTGTAAGCTAATCTTGGAAATTATAGCTTATCACTTTTGTTGGATTGTTTATTAAAAGCAAGTTTCTAGGTCCAGACTATACTCAAGGGAAAGGACATACCACATGGGCATGCATACCAGGAGTTGGGGAAAATTGGGAGCCATATTAGATGTTGCCTAGCACATACCTAGAACAAATACTAAGCATATAATGAAAAGACATATAGCTAGGTATATCTAGAAAGATGTGTAACTAGAAGGATTAAAATGGAATACTATAAAATATTCAGTGAACATAAAAGAAGGCAGCAAAGGAAAAACGAGGAGCAAAGAAGATCTGTGACAAAACCAATAGCAAAATGACAGACTAAATAGAACCATAAATAATTACATTAAATATAAATGAACTCAACACTGGAAGCCAAAGACAGTGATTTTTAGATTGGATAAAAAAAGCAAGAGCCAACTTTATATTATTTATTTATTTATTTATTTTATTATTATTATTATTATACTTTAGGTTTTATGGTACATGTGCGCAATGTGCAGGTAAGTTACATATGTATACATGTGCCATGCTGGTGCGCTGCACCCACTAACTCGTCATCTAGCATTAGGTATATCTCCCAATGCTATCCCTCCCCCCTCCCCCCACCCCACAACAGTCCCCGAAGTGTGATGTTCCCCTTCCTGTGTCCATGTGTTCTCATTGTTCAATTCCCACCTATGAGTGAGAATATGCGGTGTTTGGTTTTTTGTTCTTGCGATAGTTTACTGAGAATGATGATTTCCAATTTCATCCATGTCCCTACAAAGGACATGAACTCATCATTTTTTATGGTTCTCCTTGAAGAGGTCCTTCACATCCCTTGTAAGTTGGATTCCTAGGTATTTTATTCTCTTTGAAGCAATTGTGAATGGGAGTTCACTCATGATTTGGCTCTCTGTCTGTTATTGATGTATAAGAATGCTTGTGATTTTTGTACATTGATTTTGTATCCTGAGACTTTGCTGAAGTTGCTTATCAGCTTAAGGAGATTTTGGGCTGAGACAATGGGGTTTTCTAGGTATACAATCATGTCATCTGCAAACAGGGACAATTTGACTTCCTCTTTTCCTAATTGAATACCCTTTATTTCCTTCTCCTGCCTAATTGCCCTGGCCAGAACTTCCAACACTATGTTGAATAGAAGTGGTGAGAGAGGGCATCCCTGTCTTGTGCCAGTTTTCAAAGGGAATGTTTCCAGTTTTTGCCCATTCAGTATGATATTGGCTGTGGGTTTGTCACAGATAGCTCTTATTATTTTGAGATACGTCCCATCAATACCTAATTTATTGAGAGTTTTTAGCATGAAGGGTTGTTGAATTTTGTCAAAGGCCTTTTCTGCATCTATTGAGATAATCATGTGGTTTTTGTCCTTGGTTCTGTTTATATGCTGGATTACATTTATTGATTGGCGTATATTCAACCAGCCTTGCATCACAGGGATGAAGCCCCCTTGATCATGGTGGATAAGCTTTTTGATGTGCTGCTGGATTCTCTTTGCCAGTATTTTATTGAGGATTTTTGCATCAATGTTCATCAAGGATATTGGTGTAAAATTCTCTTTTTTTGTTGTGTCTCTGCCAGGCTTTGGTATCAGGATGATGCTGACCTCATAAAATGAGTTAGGGAGGATTCCCTCTTTTTCTATTGATTGGAATAGTTTCAGAAGGAATGGTACCAGCTCCTCCTTGTACCTCTGGTAGAATTCGGCTGTGAACCCATCTGGTCCTGGACTTTTTTTGGTTGGTAAGCTATTGATTATTGCCACAATTTCAGCTCCTGTTATTGGTCTATTCAGAGATTCAACTTCTTCCTGGTTTAGTCTTGGGAGGGTGTATGTGTTGAGGAATTTATCCATTTCTTCTAGATTTTCTAGTTTATTTGCGTAGAGGTGTTTGTAATATTCTCTGATGGTAGTTTGTATTTCTGTGGGATCGGTGGTGATATCCCCTTTATCATTTTTTATTGCATCTATTTGATTCTTCTCTCTTTTTTTCTTTATTAATCTTGCTAGCGGTCTATCAATTTTGTTGATCCTTTCAAAAAACCAGCTCCTGGATTCATTAATTTTTTGAAGGGTTTTTTTGTGTCTCTATTTCCTTCAGTTCTGCTCTGATTTTAGTTATTTCTTGCCTTCTGCTAGCTTTTGAATGTGTTTGCTCTTGCTTTTCTAGTTCTTTCAATTGTGATGTTAGGGTGTCAATTTTGGATCTTTCCTGCTTTCTCTTGTGGGCATTTAGTGCTATAAATTTCCCTCTACATACTGGTTTGAATGCATCCCAGAGATTCTGGTATGTTGTGTCTTGGTTCTCGTTGGTTTCAAAGAACATCTTTATTTCTGCCTTCATTTCGTTATGTACCCAGTAGTCATTCAGGAGCAGGTTGTTCAGTTTCCATGTAGTTGAGCGGTTTTGAGTGAGATTCTTAATCCTGAGTTCTAGCTTGATTGCACTGTGAGCTGAGAGATAGTTTGTTATAATTTCTGTTCTTTTATATTTATTGAGGAGAGCTTTACTTCCAAGTATGTGGTCAATTTTGGAATAGGTGTGGTGTGGTGCTGAAAAAAATGTATATTCTGTTGATTTGGGGTGGAGAGTTCTGTAGATGTCTATTAGGTCCGCTTGGTGCAGAGCTGAGTTCAATTCCTGGGTATCCTTGTTGACTTTCTGTCTCGTTGATCTGTCTAATGTTGACAGTGGGGTGTTAAAGTCTCCCATTATTAATGTGTGGGAGTCTAAGTCTCTTTGTAGGTCACTCAGGACTTGCTTTATGAATCTGGGTGCTCCTGTATTGGGTGCATATATATTTAGGATAGTTAGCTCTTCTTGTTGAATTAATCCCTTTACCATTATGTAATGGCCTTCTTTGTCTCTTTTGATCTTTGTTGGTTTAAAGTCTGTTTTATCAGAGACTAGGATTGCAACCCCTGCCTTTTTTTTGTTTTGCATTTGCTTGGTAGATCTTCCTCCATCCTTTTATTTTGAGCCTATGTGTGTCTCTGCACGTGAGATGGGTTTCCTGAATACAGCACACTGATGGGTCTTGAGTCTTTATCCAATTTGCCAGTCTGTATCTTTTAATTGGAGCATTTAGTCCATTTACATTTAAAGTTAATATTGTTATGTGTGAATTTGATCCTGTCATTATGATGTTAGCTGGTTATTTTGCTTGTTAGTTGATGCAGTCTCTTCCTAGTCTTGATGGTCTTTACATTTTGGCATGATTTTGCAGTGGCTGGTACCGGTTGTGCCTTTCCATGTTTAGTGCTTCCTTCAGGAGCTCTTTTAGGGCAGGCCTGGTGGTGACAAAATCTCTCAGCATTTGCTTGTCTGTAAAGGATTTTATTTCTCCTTCACTTATGAAGCTTAGTTTTGCTGGATATGAAATTCTGGGTTGAAAATTCTTTTCTTTAAGAATGTTGAATATTGGCCCCCACTCTCTTCTGGCCTGTAGGGTTTCTGCCGAGAGATCCGCTGTTAGTCTGATGGGCTTCCCTTTGATGGTAACCCGACCTTTCTCTCTGGCTGCCCTTAACATTTTTTCCTCATTTCAACTTTGGTGAATCTGACAATTATGTGTCTTGGAGTTGCTCTTCTCGAGGAGTATCTTTGTGGCGTTCTCTGTATTTCCTGAATCTGAATGTTGGCCTGCCTTGCTAGATTGGGGAAGTTCTCCTGGATAATATCCTGCAGAGTGTTTTCCAACTTGGTTCCATTCTCCCCGTCACTTTCAGGTACACTTATCAGACGTAGATTTGGTCTTTTCACATAGTCCCACATTTCTTGGAGGCTTTGCTCATTTCTTTTTATTCTTTTTTCTCTAAACTTCCCTTCTCGCTTCATTTCATTCATTTCATCTTCCAGGGCTGACACCCTTTCTTCCATTTGATCGCATCGGCTCCTGAGGCTTCTGCATTCTTCATGTAGTTCTCGAGCCTTGGTTTTCAGCTCCATCAGCTCCTTTAAGCACTTTTCTCTGTTGGTTATTCTAGTTATACATTCTTCTAAATTTTTTTCAAAGTTTTCAACTTCTTTGCCTTTGGTTTGAATATCCTCCCGTAGCTCGGAGTAATTTGATTGTCTGAAGCCTTCTTCTCTCATCTCGTCAAAGTCATTCTCCGTCCAGCTTTGTTCCGTTGCTGGTGAGGAACTGCGTTCCTTTGGAGGAGGAGAGGTACTCTGCTTTTTAGAGTTTCCAGTTTTTCTGCTCTGTTTGTTCCCCATCTTTGTGGTTTTATCTACTTTTGGTCTTTGATGATGGTGATGTACAGATGGGTTTTTGGTGTGGATGTCCTTTCTGTTAGTTTTCCTTCTAACAGACAGGACCTTCAGCTGCAGGTCTGTTGGAGTACCTGGCCAGCCGTGTGAGGTGTCAGTCTGCCCCTGCTGGGGGGTGCCTCCCAGTTAGGCTGCTCGGGGGTCAGGGGTCAGGGACCCACTTGAGGAGGCAGTCAGCCCGTTCTCAGATCTCCAGCTGCGTGCTGGGAGAACCACTGCTCTCCTCAAAGCTGTCAGACAGGGACATTTAAGTTTGCAGAGGTTATTGCTGTCTTTTTGTTTGTCTGTGCCCTGCCCCCAGAGGTGACTTTATATTATTTATAAGAGACATACTTTAAATACAAAGATAAATAGGTTGAAAGTAAAAGTATGCAAAGAGATGTATCATGGAAACAATAAGCATAAAAAAGCTGGAATGGCTATACTGAATATCAGATAAAATAGACTTTCACAAGGAAAAATTAAGACAAATAGTCATTTTGTAATGGTAAAGAGTCTATTCATAAGCATGATATAATGATTATAAATGTGTATTTAGCAAACAAAAGAGTTTCAAAAATACATGAAGCAAAAACTAATAGTGCCAAAGGGAAAAACAGACAAATGCATAAACATTATTGCATTTATTATTCCTTTTCTTGGGAATTGATGGAGCAACTTGATCAAAAAGTCAAAAAGGATATAGAAGATTTGAGGAATACTCTGAACTACCACAGCCTAATTGACATTTATAAAATAATCCATCCAATAACTGTAGAATGCACATACCCCAGTGTGGGGAACTTTAATACGCCAGATAGAACAAATGACAGAAGGTTGATAAATAGAGGACTTGAACAATTCAATAGACCAGTTGAACCTAACAGACATATAAAGAACACTCCAGTGGCTGGGTGTGGTGGCTCACACCTATAATCCCGGCAGTTTGGGAGGATGAGGCAGGCAGATCGCTTGAGGTCAGGAGTTCAAGACCAGCCTGGCCAACATGGTGAAACCCCGTCTCTACTAGGGGTATTGTACTGTATTTTGTATTGTAAAAATACAAAAAAAATTAGCTGGGCATGGTGGCACATGTCTGTAGTCCCATCTACTTGGGAGGCTGAGTCACAAGAATTGCTGGAGCCTGGGAGGTGGAGCTTACAGTGAGCCAAGATCATGCCACTGCACTCCAGCCTGAGTGACACAGTGAGACTCCATCTTAAAAAAAAAAAAAAAAAAAAAAGAATGCCGGGCGCGGTGGCTCACGCCTGTAATCCCAGCACTTTGGGAGGCCGAGGTGGGCCGATCATGAGGTCAGGAGATCGAGACCATCCTGGCTAACCGGGTGAAACCTTGTCTCTAGTAAAAAAAAAAAAAAAAAAATTAGCTGGGCATGATAGCATGCGCCTGTAGTCCCAGCTACTCAGGAGGCTGAGGCAGGAGAATCACTTGAACCCAGGAGGCAAAGGTTGCAGTGAGCTGAGATGACACCACCACACTCCAGCCTGGGAGACAGAGTGAGACTCCATCTCAAAAAAAAAAAAAAAAAAAAAAAACCTAAATTTACAGCTTAAGGAACTAGAAAAAGAACAAACTAAACCTAAAGCTAACAGAAGGAAGGAAATAATAAAATACAAAACAGAAAAACAGTAGAGAAAAATGAAACTAAGAGTTGGGTTTTTTAAAAGATCAGCAAAATGAGCAAACTTTTAAATACATGGGATAAGAAAAAAGGAAACAAGACTCATTAACTAAAATCAGAGAGAAATTTAACAAAAAGTAAAAGGGTTGTAAGAGAGGACTATGAGCAACCGTATGTCAATACATTTGATAACCTAGGTGAAATGGACAAATTTCTCACAACACACAACCTACCAAGACTAAATTATGAAGAATAGAATGTCTGAACAGACCTTTAGTAAGCAGATTGAATCAATAATCAAAAACCTCTCAACAGACAAAAACTCAGGACCAGGTGGCTTCATTGGTGAATTTACCAAACATTTAAAGAAGAATTAATGCCAATCCTTCTTCAAACTTTTCAAAAACATTGAAGAGGAAACACTTCTAAATTTATCACGTGAGGCCAGCATTAAGTTGATACTAAAACTAGACAAAGGTGGTACAAGGAAAGAGAACTATAGGCCAATATCCTGACAAATATTTGCTGCAAAGGCCTCAGGAAAATACTTGTAAACTGAATTCAACAGCACATTGAAGGTTTACACGTTATGACCAAATGGGATTTATTCGTAACTTGCAAGAATGGTTCCACATATGAAAACCAGTAAGTGTGATATACTACATTAGCATTAACAGAATCAAAGGAGAAAACCCTCACACAATCATCTTAATTGATGTAGAAAAATCTTTTCACAAAGTTTAACTCCCTTTTTTGATAAGAAGAAACTTAAATTGGGAAGATAAGGAAATTACCTCAGCAAAATAAACACCATCTATTTAAAGCCTATAGACATATTATTCTTATAGTGAAAGACTGAAAGCTTTTCCTCTAAGATCAGGAACAAAGAAAGGATGCTGTCTTTTGTCTTGTGTATTCAGCATAGCACTGGAGGTCCCAGCCAGGCAATTCGCAAGAAAAAGAAAAAAAGTCATCAAAAATGAAAAGGCAGAAGGAAAATTATCTTTGTTCACAGACATGATCTTATATGTAGAAAACCCTAAGGATTTCACAAAAGCTGTTAGAACTAACAAATGGATATAGCTTAGTTGCAGGATACAAAATCAGTGCAAAAAATTAATTAAATTTTTATATGCTAACAATGAACAATCTGAAAAGCAAATTAAGAGAATAATCTCATTTATAATAGCATCAAAAAGAATAAATTACTTAGGAATAAGCCTAACTAAGGAGGTGAAGGACTTGTACACTGAGAACTACAAAACCTTGATGAAAGAATCTAAAAAGACACCAATGAATGAAAAGCATCCTGTATTCATGGATTGGAAGACTTAATATTATTAGGCGGTTAATACTACCCAAGATGATCTACAGATGCAATACAATCTCTGTCAAAATTCCAACAGTGTATTTTTTTTCAGAAATAGAAAAATGCATCTGATATGGTTAGGCTGTATCCCCACCCAAATCTTACCTTGAATTATAGCTCCCATAATTCCCACATGTGGGAGGGCCTCAGTGGGAGATAATTGAATCATGGCTGTTTCCTCCATACTGTTCTTGTGGTAGTAAATAAGTCTCACGAGATCTGATGGTTTTATAAGGGGAAACCCTTTCTCTTGATTCTCATTTTCTCTTGCTGCCTCCATGTAAGAAGTGCCTTTTGCCTTCTGCCGTGATTGTGAGGCCTCCCCAGCCATGTGGAACTGTGAGTCCATTAAACCTATTTTTCTCCCCATTCTGGGTATGTCTTTATCAGCAGTGTGAAAACGGACTAATACAGTATCCTGAAGTTCATATGGAATCACTTGGGACATTGAGTAGCTAAAACAAATTTAGAAAAAAAACGAAGTTGGAGGTCTTACACTTCCTGATTTGGAAACTTGCTGCAAAGCCGCTATTATCAAAACAGTGTGGTACTGGCATAAAGACAAATATATAGACCAATGGAATACAATAGCCCAGCAATAAACCCTGACATATATGGTCACATAATTTTCGATAAGTGTGCTATGACCATTCAGTGGGAAAAGGACAGTCATTTCCACAAATGGTGTTGGGAAGAAAGGATATCCAAATGCAATAGAATTAAGTTGGACTCTCACTTTACATCATATATAAATTAACTAAAAATGGATCAAAGGCCTAAATGTAAGAGCTGTAATAGGGAAACATAGGGAAGACATAGGGAAAAGCTTTATGACATTGGTCTTGGCAGTGATTTCTTTTTTGGATATGAGACCAAATATACAGACAAATAAAAAAAAAGATACATTGAACTACATCAAAATTAAAAACTATGTACATCAAAATTAAAAACTGTACATCAAAGGACATAATCAACTGAGTGAAAAAGTAGTCAGTGGAATGGAAGAATATATTTGCAAAGCATATATTTGAAAAGGGATTAATATCCAGAATATATAAAGAACTCATCTCAACAACAATAAAAAAAACTAGATTAAAAGATGGGCAAAGGACTTGAATAGACATATCTCCAAAGATGATATAAAAATGGCCAATAAGCACATGAAAAGTTGCTCAACATCACTAACCATTAGGGAAATAAAAATCAAAACTATGATGAGATGTTACCTTACATCCATCAGGATGGCTACTATGAAAAAAAAAGTGCTGGTGAGAATGTGGAGAAATTGGAACCCTGTGCACTGTTGGTAAGAATGTAAAATGGTACAGCTGCTGTTGGAAATGACATGGTAGTCCTCAAAAAATTAAAAATAGAATT
The DNA here is from genome assembly GCF_028885625.2 of Pongo pygmaeus. Lineage (NCBI taxonomy): Eukaryota > Metazoa > Chordata > Mammalia > Primates > Hominidae > Pongo > Pongo pygmaeus. The sequence continues at coordinate 84,329,106 of NC_072392.2, read as the reverse complement.
ACATTATCCAACATATCCACTTCTGGGAATTCTTTTTACATCCAAAAGAATTGAAAGCAGGGTCTTGAAGAGATATTTGCATATTCATGTTCATAGTAGCATTATTTGCAATAGTCAGGAGGTAGAAGCAACATAAATGTCTATCTACAGATGAATAGATTAGCAAAATGTGGTACATTTAGAATGAATAATATTCAGCCCTAAAAAGGAAGAAAGTCTTGTCACATGGGACAACATGGATAAATCTTGAAGACATTATGCTAAGTGAATAAACCAGTCACAAAAAGACAAATACTGTTTAACTTATATGAGGTCTCTAAAGTTGTCAAATTCATAGAAACGGAAAGTAGAATGGTCGTTATAGGGGCAGTGGGAAGCAGGGAATAGGGAGTTATTGTTTAATGACTGTAGAGTTTCAGTTTTTCAGGCTGAAATCTGGAGACAGATGGTGGAGATTATTGCACAACAATGTGAATATACTTAATACCACTGAACTGTATGCTTAACAATGATTAAGACTGTAAATTTTGTGTTATATGTATTTTACCACAATTGATAATAAAACATTTTAAAAAGAAGGTATAATAATATTGGGAATGAAAGAAGGGACTTGACACAGATCCTACAGATGTTAAGAAGATAAGAGAATGTTATAAACCACTTTATACCAGTGACATTGTTGATGAAACAGACACACTGCCTGAAAGACACAAAAACTAAATACTGACTCAAGAAATGGGAAATCTGAATAGCTCTATATATACCAAAGAAACTGAATTCATAATTAACCACCTCACAAATCTCTTAAGCCCAGATGGTATCACTGGTGAATTCTTTAAGGCTTTTATGGAAGAAATTTTATCAATCTTCCCTGAGTTTTTTTTCCTACATGAAATAGAGAAGGAGGGAATGCTTCCCAAGTCATTTTGTTAGGTCAGTATTACTCTGATTACAAAAGAAGACAAACCTTACAAGAACAGAAACCTACCTAGCAGTATTCCCTTATTAACATAGATTTTAAAATTCTTAATTATCAAATCAGATCTATTAATATATGGAAAGAATATTATATTCTGAATAATTTGAGATTAACATTTGAAAATTTGTGTATTTCATCATAGTTTTAGAAATATAATGTAATCATCTCACTAGATACAGGAAAAGCATATAACAAGATGCAACACTCATCCATGATAAAAACTCTCAGCAAATTAGGAATAGAAAGGAACTTCCTCAGCCTGATTCATTATCCATGAGAAATGAAAGCAATTATAGAAAAGAAAAGAAAGTTAGGGGACTTAACTTTCCTAATTTTTAGGCTTAAAATCAAGCTATAGTAATGAAGACAGTAGTATTGGTGAAAGGATAGATAGATTTATAGAATAGAATAGAAATTCCAGAAGTGAGCCCTCATATACAGGGTCATTTGATTTTCCACAAAGATGGCAGTGGAATTGAGGGAAGGAAGGTCTTTTTATCAAATTATGCTGTAAGAACTGAACATCCACTGGGGAAAAACTGAAATGAGTTATAGGCCTAAATGAAAATGCTAGAAGTATAGAGTTTCTAGAAGAAAACAGAAAATCTCTGTGACGTTGGAACAGGCAAAGATTTCTAAAATAAGATATAAAAAACCACAAAACAATGAAGAAAAAATTTACAAACTGAACTATCAAAACTTTTTTTTTTAAAAAGGCACCATTCGGAAAATTACCTGGCAGGGTACAGAATGGGAGAAAAATTTTCATCACATATATCTGATAAAGGACTTGTGGCTAGAATACGTAAAGGATTCTACGTATTCTACAACTTAAGGGAGCACACAATCCAGTTAATGTGCAAAAGAGTTTACAGACACTTCACAAGAGAAAATATGTAAATGGCTAGTATACATACATGAAAAGATGGCCAACAGCATTCTTTATCAGGGAAATGCAAATTATAAAGCACAGTGTGATACCACTGCCTACCCATTAGAATTATAAAGACTAAAATTTATAAATGGCTAAAATTATAAAGACTGAGAAAACCAAGTATGGTGGTGAGGTGATGAAGCTGAAAGTCTCATACACTGTTGATGGGAGTATAATATTGTACAGCCACTCTGGAAAACAGTTTGGCTATTTCTTATAAATTTTAAGGTAACTTACCACATGACCCAGCAATTCTATTCCTAGATACTTGGTAAAGAGAAATGAAAACATATGTCCACATAAATACTTGAATGTTCATAGCAGCTTTATTCATAATAACCCAAATGGGTAAACAATGTAAATGTCTATCAACACATGAATAGAAAAGCAAATTATGGTTTATGTATATAATGGAATACTACAAAGCAATAATGAACTTTTTTTTTTTTTTTTTTTTTTTTTTAAGATGGAGCCTTGCTCTGTTGCTCACACTGGAGTGCAGTGGTGTGATTTCAGCTCACTGCAACCTCCACCTCCTGGGTTCAAGAAATTCTCCTGCCTCAGCCTCTGGAGTAGCTGAGACTACAAGTGTGCAGCACCATGCCTGGCTAAATTTTGTATTTTTAGTAGAGATGGGGTTTCATCATGTTGGCCAGGCTGGTCCTGAACTCTTGACCTCAGGTGATCCGCCTGCCTCTGCCTCCCAAAGTGCTGGGATTACAGGTATGAGCCACTGCACCCGGCCAATAATAAACTTTTGATATGTGCAACAACATGGAGAAATCTCAGAAATATTCTTGGCCAGGCCAAGCCAGACATAAACGTATACATACTGTTTAATTTCATACATATGAGACTCTCGAAAATACTGCTTGTCTGGAATTGGAGGAAGAGGTAAGTTGACTCTTACCTCTCAGGCTCAAAGAATTTTTGGGTGTGATGGAAATAATATGTATATTTATTGTGGTGGTTACACAGGTGTGTACTTTTGTCAAAACTCATCAAACTCTGCATTTTACAAGGATATGGTTTTATTGTATGCAAGTTATACCTCAGTAAACAATAAAAATCAGGTACAGGTGTGGCTGAGTCTTCCATGGTGTGGCTTCTTTCAGCCTGAACCTGTGAACTAAAGGAAGACATTATTCTTTCCCACACACTCACCTACACAGCCAACAATGGTGAGAGAGGGGCCGGAGAACTGCAGTAAACTTTCCCATTCAAAGAGCAGAGAAATGGGAGGCAGATTGCAATGATAGTTTATAGCAGTTCTGAAATCTAGCCAGGCATTTGTTGCCCATTTCATGATAGGTCTTAGTGCTGCTTCTTGGGAGTGGTTCTTCATGGCTGTTTGCTCTGTTTTTCATGATCTTGGCTCTTCCCTCTGAGCTATCTTTCTGTTACCATAAGAAATAATTTGCTTTCAGCTGAATAGTTTTTTCAGCCTGCTTTCTGTTTGTATGAATTCGGGAAACCAAATGCATATTTTCATTTTCAACTCTTTCAAATGAAGCTATAATTCCTTTAAAAATTTTGCAGCTTTCTGTGTATCAAATTGTAATCCATTCCATTAGACAAACACCATATTTACAAATTTCTTTGAGACAGACTTGCTCTGTTTTGGTCCAGGAATCAGGATGCTGTGGTACAACACTCTTATGATTCTTAGAATCCCTCTTATCTGTCAGAGAGCTTCTAAGAGGTACAACATGGAAACGTTTAGAAGCCTTTTTGTTTTGCTTTTTTCAGGCATTGCCCAAATCTTTCTGAGGTCTTAACCAAGTGTTTAAACATGTGTCCTTGGAATTTTGATCCTGAGTCCATATTTTACTGGCAAAACCTTGGATTTGATCTTTGCCCTCGAATTGTTTCTTCCTTCAGAGCCTTTTGCTAATGGAAGAGGCTGAGAATGAAAAATAATTTGCTTTTACCATCTTATATGTCCTATGTTGGACATATGAATATATCTCTGGACCCTGCTTGAAATCTGAGCCTTGTCTTCTCTACTTCATTTCTCTTGATTTCTTCTGTTTCATACACAGCTAAAATAATCCATTTGGCAACAAAAATCAAATAAAATGCCTAGGAATAAATTTAACCAAAGGTGTAAAAGATCTATACACAGAAAACTATAAAACATCAATGAAAGAAACTGAAGACACAGATAAATGGAAAGATATCCTGTGCTCATGGATTGGAAGAATTAATATTGTTAAAATGTCCATACATAAAGCAATCTACAAATTCAATGCAATCCGTATCAAAACTCCAATGGCTTTTTTCACAGCAATAAAAAAAATCTGAAAATTCATATGGAATCACAAAAGACCCTAAATAGCCAAAGCAATCTTGAGCAAAAAGAACAAAGCTGGAAAAATGATACTTCCTGATTTCAAAATGTATTACAAATCTATAGTAATTGAAATGGTATGATACTGGCATAAAGACAGACATATAGACCAATGGAACAAAATAAAGAGCCCAGAAATAAACCCATGCATTTACAGTCAACTGATCTTTGACAAAGGTACCAAAAACACACAATGGTTAATGGACAATCACTTCAATAAATGGTGTTAGGAAAACCGAAGTCCATATGCAGAAAAATAAAATTTGGCCCTTATCTTGCACCGTACACAAAAATCAACTAGAAATGGATTAAAGACTTAAACATAAAATCTGAAACTGTAAACGACTAGAAGAAAACATAGGGGGAAATCTTCTTGACATTGGTCTAGGCAGTAATTTCTTAGATATAACCCCAAAACACAGGCAACTAAAGCAAAGATAGACAAATGGGATTTTATCAACTTAAAAATCTCCTGCACAGCAAGCAATCAACAGAGTGAAGAGACAAGCTACAGAATCAGATAAAATATTTGCAAGCCACATATGTGATAATAGGTTAATATTCAATCTATATAAAGTACTCAACTGCCCCAAAACAACCCAATTTTAAAATGGTCAAAGAACTTGAATACACGTTTCTCCAAAGTGGACATACAATATATAAAATGTTCAATATCACCAATCATCAGCAAAATGCAAATCAAAACCACATGAGATATCACTAACACCTGTTAGAATGACTATTATCAAAAAGACAAAAGATATCAAGTGTTGTCCAGGATTTGGAGAAAAGGGAATATTTGTCCACTGTTGGTAGGAGCATAAATTGATATAGCCATTATGGAAAACGTATGGAAGTTCCTCAAAAAATCAAAAATAGAACTACCTTATGATCCAGCAAATCCCTCTTCTGGGTATAAAGCTAAAGAAAATGAAATCAGGATCTCAAGAAGCTATCTGTACTCCTGTGTTCACTGCACCATTATTCACAATAGTCAGGATGTAGAAACAACCTATATATTCATCTACAAATGAATGGATTAACAAAATATGGTATATACATAAAATAGAATATTATTCAACATTAATAAAAGGAAATGCTATCATATGTGACAAGATAGATGAAGCTGGAGGACTTTTGCTGAGTTAAATAGCCAATTACAGTAGAATAAATACTATATTGTAGTCAAACCCATAGAAGAGGAGAGTAGAATGGTAGCTGCCAGGGGCTTACAGACGGGGAAAATGGGGAGTTGCTGTTCAATGCATGTAAAATTTCAGCTACAGAAGATGAAAACATTCTAGAAGTCTGCTGCACAACACTGTGATTATAGCTACAATACTGTGCTGTACACTTAAAATCTTAAGTAGATCTCATGTTGTGTATTTTTACCACAATAAATAAAAGAAAAAACTATTTTAAAAAGGGAAATTTCTAAAACGTTTATTTAATTTTTGTTTTCAATATGATTCAAGTAGACATTTCATTTGTGAAAAGGGGATGAACAGTCTGATCATAAAAATGTGCTTACAATTGAAAAACATGGTTACTAAATCTGAAAATCGCAATGGAAACAGAAAACAGCAGATTAAATATTACAGAAAATCAAATCAGTGAATTAGAAAACCAGCTCAAAAAATTCTCTGAGAAAACAAAGGAAAAAATAAAAAGATGGCTATAACAAATGGAAGTGTAAGAGATGAAGAATATAGATTCAAAATCCCCAATACAGAGATAATATCAATTCCAAGGGGAAACAAACAGAAACTGGAGAAGCAATAAAGAAATAGTACTCACAATGCTCATCAAGATTATATCGAAAAGAGCCTTAAAGAATGAAGTTAGGGCTGGGCACGGTGGCTCATGCCTGTAATCCCAACACTTTGGGAGGCTGAGGCGGGCAGATCACTTGAGGTCAGGAGTTTGAGACCAGCCTGACCAACATGGTGAAACCCCAACTCTACTAAAAATAAAGATAAAAAAAAAATTAGCCAAGCATGGTGGTGTGTGCCTGTAATCCCAGCCACTCGGGGAGGCAGGAGAATTGCTTGAACCCAGGAGGTGGAGACTGCAGTGAGCCAAGATTGCACCATTGCACCCCAGCCTGGGCAACAAGAGCAAAAATAACAGTAAATGGGATTGCTCTCTTGATTTCTTTTTGGATAATTCATTGTTAGTGTAAAGAAATGCTACCAATTTTTGTATATTGGTTTTGTATCCTGAAATTTTACTGAATTCATTTATTAGTTTAAATAGTTATTTAATGCAGTCTTTAGGGTTTTCTGCATATATGATTATGTCATCTGCAAATAGAAACCATTTTCCTTTTTACTTTCTGATTTGGATGCCTTTTTCTTGCCTGACTACTCTGGCTAGGACTGCTGTACTATTTAATAGGTGGTGACAGTGAGCCTTCTTGCCTTGTTCTTGATCTTAGAGGAAAAGCTTTTTTTAGCTTTTCACTGTTCGAGTATTATGCTAGGTATGGGCTTTGTCATATATGCATTTTATTATTTTGATGTACATTCCTTCTGTACTGAATTTATTGAGTTTTTATCATAAAAGAATGTTGAATTTTGTCATGCTCTTTCTGCATCGATCCAAATGATCATATAATCTCTATTCTTCATTCTGTTAATGTGGGGTATCACATTTATTGTTTAGTATATATTGTACCATCCTGGCATCTTAGGGATAAATCCCACTTGATTATGGTGTGTGATTCTTTTAATGTGCCATGGAATTCAGTTTGCTAGTATTTTGTTGAGGATTTTTGCATCTATATCATTCAGGTATATTGGCTTGTAATTTTCCTTTATTGTAGTGTCTTTGTCTGGTTTTGGTATCAGGGTAATGCTGGCTTTGTAAAATGAATTTGGGAGTATTCCCTCTTCTTCAGTGTTTTGAATGGGTTTGAGGAGGATTGTCATCACTTCTCAAATGTTTGGTAGAATTCACCAGTGAAGTCATTTGGTTCTGGGCTTTTCTTGGTTGGGAGATTTTTAATTACTGATTCAGTTTCCTTACTAATTATTGGTCTGTTCGTATTTTCTATTCTTCATGATTCAATCTTGGTAAGTTTTGCATTTCAAGTAATTTGCTCATCTCATCTGGGTTATCCAATACATTGGCATACTGTTGCTCATAGTACTTTATTACAGTTCTTTTTATTACTTTTTTTTTTCTCTTGAGATAGATTCTCACTCTGTCACCCGGGCTGGAGCACAGTGGTGCAATCACTGCTCACTGCACCCTTGACCTCTTGGGCTGAAGCAATCCTACCTCATCCTCCCAAGTAGCTGGGACCTCAGGTGTGTACCACCACATCCAGCTAATTTTCATTATTATTATTTTTTTGTAGAAATGAGGCTCACTATGTTGCTGAGGCTGGTCATGTACTCCTGGGCTCCAGCAGTCCTCCTGCCTCAGCCTCCCAAAGTGTTGGGATTACAGGCATGAGCCACTGTACCCAGTCATTCTTTTTATTTCTGTTAAATTGAGTGTAATGTCTTATCTTTCATTTCTGATTTTAGTTGTTTAGTCTTCTCTCCTTTTTTCTTATTCTGTGTAGCCAAAGGTTTTTCAATTTTGTTGATCATTTCAATAAATCAACTCTTAGTTTCATTTTCTCTATTGTTTTTCTATTTTCTGTTTTATCCCTGCCCTAATCCTTACTATTAATATTTACTTCCTTCTGCTGGCTTTGAGTTTAGTTTGTTCTTTTTTTAGTTCCTTAAGGTGTACATCTAGGTTGTTAAAGAGTTTTTTTTTCTTTTTTAATATAAGCTTTTACAGTTGTAAATTTTCCTCTTAGCACTGCTTTCACTGAATCCTACACATTTTGGTATGTTGTGTTTTTGTTTTCATTTGTCTCAAGATATTTTCTAATTTCCTTTATTTTACTTTCTTATTTGACTCATTGATTGATGAGATTTTGTTGTTTAATTTTCACACATTTGTGGACTTAATAAGTCATTTTGTTAATTGCTTTCTGACTGTTATATAGTTCCTTTGTGCATTTCTTCCTTATATTTCTTTGTGATTTGATGATTTGTTTGTTGTTATTGTGGTTTGCTTTCTTTTTTTTAATATTTTATGTACCTACTATATTTAAAGAATTTGTGTTACCATAAGGCTTACAAAAATCACCTTATAGTTGTAACAACCTATTTTAAGCTGATAACTTTGATTGCATTAAAAAATTCAATACTTTTACTCACACACTTTGTTATTAATGTCCCAATTTTCACCTTTTAATATTCTATATTCATTAACAAATTATTTTGTGGTATGAAACCATCCAAGTTGTCCCATAAAATGGATGTTTATGGTTTCTTTGAATAAACATAGAAATTAACCCACCCAGTCTTAACACTGGAGAAACTTAACATTTGTCTTATTTGAGTTCCTTTCTCTGGAAACCAACCATCAGGTATCCCAGATAGTATCAAGGAACTGAAACTTACCAGATCACTGCATCTAGACAATGTTATGCCAGACCCCTCACCTATCATGATTGCCTAACCAATCACCTGCTTCCTGTTGACGAACTCCTCTTCCTTACGACTCCCTAATTCCTGTTTTCCCACAGGTAGTTACATTTCTTCCCCCTATATAAACTAATTTTAGTTGGGCGAGGAGATGGATTTGATACTGATCTCCCATCTCCTTGGCTGAAGTGCCCAAATAAAGCCTTCTTCCCTAGCAATACTCATTGTCTCATTGATCTCATTGATTGACTTTCTGTGTGGTGAGCAATGGGACCTAGACTGGACTCCTGGTGTTTCAGTAACTGTTATAGTTATTTTTAAGACTTTCATCTTTTCATTTTTATGTTGAAGTTGAAAATGATTTATGCACCACTGTTACATCAATAGAGTAATCTGTATTTTATATATAATTACTTTTATCAGTGAGTTTCATATTTTCATGCTACTAACTAGTGTCCTTTCATTTAAGCTTGAAGAACCCCCTTTAGAATTTCTTTTAAGTCAAGTGTAGTGGTGATGAACTCCTTCAACTTTTGTTTGTCTGGGACCGTATCTCTCTTTGATTTTTAAAGGACAGATTTGCATGATATATAATAATATTCTTGACTGGCAGTTTTTCTCTTTCAGTACTTTGAATATATCATCCCATTCTCTCCTGGCCTATAAAGTTTCTGTTGAAAAATCCTTTTACAGTTTTATGAGTCTCCTTTGTATGTAGTGAGTTGCTTTTCTCTTTTTGATTTCAAAATTCTTTGTCTTTGACTTTTGGCAATTTGATCATAGTGTGTCATGGTGTAGATCTCTTTACATTCAACCTACTTGGGATTCTTTGAGCTTCATAAATCTGGATGTCCATTTTTCTCCTCAGATTAGTTCTTTAAATAAGCTTACTGCTTTTCTCTCTCCTCTCTTTCTCTGACTTTAGTAATATGTAAATTGGCCTGCTTGATAGTGTCTCATAAGTTTCTTATGTTTTCTTCAGTCTTTTAAAAACATTTTTGCTCTTGTGGAATGTATAATTTCAAATGTCCTGTCTTTGAGTTTACTGATTCTTTCCTGTACTTGATCAAGGCTGCTGTTGAGCCCCTTTAGTTAAGTTTTTAGTTCAGTTACTGTATTCTTCAGCCCTCAAATTTTTCTTTTTAAAAATATTTTGTTTGTTAAAATACTCATTTTGTTTATGCATAATTTATCCTAAGCTTATTGAATATTTTGATTATGGTTATTTTTAATTCTTACCAGCTAATCCATTTACCTTCATTTTTTTAGGGTTGGTTTCTGGAGATTTATTTTGTTCCTTTCTTTGGGCCGTTTTTCATTTTCCTTGACCCTTTGTGTTAAAGTCTGCATATTTGAAAAACAGCCGCTTCTCCCAGTCTTTATGGATTGGCTTTGTACAGGGGCAGACCTTCAAGAATCGGCCTGAGTAGAGATTCTGGGATCCTCATCAAACTTTTTCTGTGGATATGTCTTCTCTGGACTTCTGTGTGTAAATTTCTAAATAGTGGGATTTGCTGGTTTCTGTTTTTAGGAGATCATAATCTCTTTTTCCTTTTTATTCTGTGTCTTGTACTATTGGGCTTCTGGAGCTAGTAGCACACTGGCTCAATCCTTTTTTGGTTATTACTTGCTTTTTTATTTTCAGCTGCCCCTAGGCACTTAGTTTATGCTGCGTCCCACCAGTGCTTCAAGACAGATGAGACAGAAACAAGTTCCTTGGTCAGTCCCCCAAGAGTCTGAATGTTGAATATATGCTTTAGTCTTCTCTTTCCCTCCCCAGGGAGAAGCTGTGGACCATGAGTTTTTCTAATTGTGTCATGCTGAGCCAGGGGTAGGAGCTCTGGCCGTGAGTGCTTACTAGTCCAAACCAACACCTTTGTTCTCAGTGGTCCCCAGGCATTTAGAGAATACCAGTCCTGTGAGTGCTCGCAGAATCCGGTCCCTTAGGCAGCCCCTTCCAAAAGCCAGAATGTTGGACAGATGCTTCAGCTTTTTCCTTCCCCAGGGAGAAGTTGGGACTGGGGGTTTCCACCTGCTAGTTCTGAGCTGGTGGGAGGGACTATGGTCAGTTACTGCATACTAGTCCAAACTGAAGGCTTTGTTCTCAGCAGTTCCCAACCTGGGACCCTTTCCTGTCAGAGCTAAGATTTAGGCAAGACAGCAACAAGTCCCTTAAGTAACCTTGCTTATGGTGCAAGAGGATTCCACAAATTTTCCTACTGGCTTCAGTGTGGTTGGTTTCATGCTTGCCTGGGGTGCAGGAGCCTCTCATCTGGTCTCTGAATGTCTCATAAAGGGAATTTTGGTCTATGTATTGTTGTTGAATTTATGTGTCCATTGAGAGAAGGAGAGTCTTGCTGACATCTGACATCACCCCTTAAAGTAATTTTCTTTTACAGGAGGACATTTGATTGGTCTTCCTTTAGGCTTTATATCTTTATATATATATATACACATATATATGCATATATATGTGTATATATATATACATATATGTATATATTATATATAAAATATCATTCCTTATTTCTTTATCTGTACAGGGATAAGTTTATATTTTTCTAGTATTAAGAATCAGCATTGATACTTTGAGAGTGTTTGTGAATTCCTGTTGAAATATTTTCTCATTAGGAAAAAGTGAAAGGGAAAATTTATATTCTCCTAGTTTTATTGCTTAAGAGTAGTAAAGGGCATGTCAGGGAATGTTACAAATGTACTGAATTTTTTCTTTCCATGTTGGTTTTGGCATCCTGAAATTAATTGAGGCACAATACCGCTTTTCTGCTGGCCCATATTATGAGCTCACTGTGATCAGGTCCCCTGTACCAATTGTAGGTTGTCCTTATAAGCACCAGGACTTGCTATTCTGTGTGGCGTGTGGCACTTGTTATTCATAAAAAGGCTTTTAAGGTTGAACTTTTCTCCCACTTTCTGTTTCACTGTTCACCCAGACCACCAGCGCCATCACTGAATTTCAGCCTTTGTACTTACTTAGAGTTTAAGTTGTTTCCAGCTGGAGACAGTCTTATGGCAGAAAATGAAACTTCTGTACCTAATGTCCTGTTTTTCTTGTGCCAGCCAGATTTTAACAATGATACCGACCTTCTCCTTCAGTTGGCTCAAATGCCTTCACAAGAAGCTGGCTTCTGCAATGCCTCTCCATTACTAGGCCTTAATTGGAGCACGTATTAGGGGTAACATAGTAAGTTTAGTTAATAACAATGGACATGTTGAATTGGAAGTAGGGCTATTCGATTTGTATTTGTAATGGGTTTGGAGGCCAAGAGAGCAATTTGGACTACAGATGTAGATTTTGTAAGCAAAACTTATTATTTGAAAAACGAATACATTGGATCATCCAGAGAAAGCATGTAAAATGAAAATAAATTAGACACAGAACTCTGGGATCACAGCATGTGTGGGATGGGCAAAGAAAGCTAGTGAAGGTTACTGTGAAGGAGGTCTCTGAATGACAGGATGAGAACCATGGAAAAATGGTTTCTGTTTGTTCGTTTGTTTTTAGACAGGGTATCACTCTGTCACCCAGGCTGGAGTGCAGTGGAACAATCACAGCTCACTTTAGCCTCAACCTCCCGCTGGCTTCAAGTGACCCTCCTACCTCAGCCTCCCAAGTAGCTGGGACCACAGGCATGTACCACCACACCCGACTGACTACTTTTTGTCGCATGTTGCCCAGGCTGGTCTCAAACTCCTTAGTTTAAGCAATAGGCTGACCTTGGCCTCCCAAAGTGTTGGGATTACAGTTGTGAGCTACTGCACCTGGCCAGAGAATGGTTTTATGGAGCCATTGAATGCAGCATCTTTAAACTACTGTCTCTAATGTGTTAGTGAGATCAACTAAATTAAGGGCAGATTATGACTCATTTGCTTGAGTGTCTAGGAGACTGCTGATGACCTTAGTTATAGCACTTTTGGGATGAATGCAAGTCATATTGTAGTTGATTGAAAAATATATGACAAGTTAGAGCATGGACCCAATAACATTTTTGAAAATTTATTGTGAGGGTAAAGAGGTTGGTCCAGAAGGACAGCTACAGTGAATCAAGAAGGTGTGTTGTTTTATGTATGCAACCCTGTGCAATAAATAGATAAACATTTCAGGCTCATTTTTAAATTAGTATTTTTTTATGAGAAGAATTTTAATGTTTAAGCACTTTTCAGTTTTTAAGTATAGATCTTTTTATGATTATTTAATCTATTCTTAAAGAAGAATAGGCCACTGCTTAGTATGACATATCAGGTTACCTCTCCTCATAGAGTTTTAAATGCTTGTATCAGTTGATGCACATTGGCTGGTACAATTATACTCAAAATATTAACTTTGCCCATTTTTCTCATTTGCTTTTAACTATTTGGATGTTTGTGATACTGAATAGGGGTATAAAAAATAAACAGCTCTCTTTAAAACAGCTTTTTCAGCCATTTTACGTTGCTTATTAACTAGTCTAAGGAATGTTATTCTATCAGTTTTAATTACAAAATACATTCATTTTAATATTGTCTTTTGAATTAATATTCTGTCTTTTGGAAATACTTAGTGTAGGTCACAGTTTATGAGGGAAATCCTGATATGGTTTGTGGTTGAATGTTAGTGACTTTAATTCATTGTATAATGGTTATTTTCCATTTAATATATCTTGAAGCAGTTGTTCAGAGAATAGGTGTTCATAATCATGGAACTTTCATTGAAGTGGTTTGAATAAAATCATAGAAGAGAGACTCCAGGCTAAAGGAGGCCATTTAAGAATGTATTTTATATGATATTTATATTAGAGACGAGTCTTTTTGATGAAGTCCATTTAAACTCGTTACCTACTTACTCTGAATTTCACATTTTACCTAAATTAACATGGTGTGTTTTTAAATAGAAGACTTTGATATATCTGTGGTTTCTGACATGCTTTCAAATTAATTGAAACTTTAAACTACATGAAGGTTTTGTTATTTTATATATTTTAAGGCTTCATGTTGATGTGGAACATGAATCCAACCAAGTTTGCTGACCTTAAAACAATGTTCTTCCCGTAGAATATATGCTTCATTTTCTCTCTTTTTACACTTGGGAAAAATGGGAAAGGAGGAGAAAAGATTTAAATACAGGTGATTTATTATAGTCTGACTTAAAAATAGCATTTGCATAAGCAAGTCTGTGGCATTCATGTAACCTCTTATAATTTAAATGAAATGAAATATAAATAAAAAGGTTATTATTTGTATTTCTTTTCTTTTTTTTTTTGATGTGGAACATCATTTTTTGTGTGTTTTTTGTTGTTGTTGTTGTTGTTTGAGATGAGTCTCGCACTGTCTCCCAGGCTGAAGTGCAGTGGCACAATCTCAGCTCACTGCAACCTCTGCCTCCCAGGTTCAAGTGATTCTCCTTGCCTCAGCCTCCCAAGTAGCTGGGATTACAGGCACTCACCACCACGCTCGGCTATGGAACATCATTGTTAATACAAACTATCATCTCATTTCCAAGGGAAAAAAAATGGTAATCCTAGATTCTAATACTGTGTGTCCTCTGAATTCTCCAAATTGTGATTGCGATTATTTTGGTCTCTTAGCAGGGAACAGTACACTGGGAAGCTCCGAATGAGATCACATTCCTTGAGTCCAACTCACAGTGAAGATGGACAAAATATTACCCCAAAGATTTGTGTAAGATTAGATTTTACTTTTGTTTGGTTTTTGCTTGTTGTTTTAAAATAGCTGAACAAAGTTTTAATTTCATTTGTTGAAGTGCCAATGATTGCTTCAAAACAGAATAAAGTTGGATGATACTGGTGAACATCCTGATGTTAAAGAAAGTGGGGTGTTTGGTATATAGTGTAGTATCCCTTCTACTTCCTTAATGATTCTGAGGTGTTATATTCATCAATCTGTTGTTTCTCCTGTGTATCAAATAATAACATTTTCCCTTTATTCAGAATATATGTGGAAATGATTATATACCCGGTGATCATAAAATTAAGAAGAAACCGGAATTAACTTGTAGTGAAGTAGGGAACACTGCTTTTCTAATGAAGGTAAACTGTGTATATTTTGAAATAAGAATGTCTGTCTTGCATCTATTTGTTCAACATAGATTTGGTTTGGACAAGGTGCTAATGAGCACTCCAGTTAGCTTTTTTTTTTTTTTTTTTTTTTTTGAGATGGAGTCTCACTGTTGCCCAGGCTGGAGAGCAGTGGTGCAATCTTGGCTCACTGCGACCTCCGCCTCTCAGGTTCAAGCCATTCTCCTGCCTCAGCCTCCCAAGTAGCTGAGACTACAGGCATGCGCCACCATGCCTGGCTAATTTTTGTATCTTTAGCAGAGACAGGGTTTCACCATGTTGACTAGGCTGGTGTTGAACTCCTGACCTCAAGTGATCTGCCCGCCACAGCCTCCCAAAGTGTTGGGATTACAGGCATGAGCCACTGTGCCTGGCCCCAGTTAGCTTTGAAAAGAGAAACACTGTGCCTGCTTATTCCAGTCTTTATTGCCTAACTCTGGCTGTCTTGAGTTAAATGACTTTTAGTTACAAGAGAAAGCATGTGTAACACATGACTGTTCTTGCTTTTGTTTTTTTGAGACGGAGTCTTGCTCTGTCACCCAGGCTGGAGTGCAGTGGCACCTGCATGATCTTGGCTCACTGCAAGCTCCGCCTCCCGGGTTCACGCCATTCTCCTGCCTCAGCCTCCCGAGTAGCTGGGACTACAGGCGCTCGCCACCACACCCGGCTAATTTTTTGTATTTTTAGTAGAGATGGGGTTTCACCGTGTTAGTCAGGATGGTCTTGATCTCCTGACCTCGTGATCCACCCACCTCGGCCTCCGAAAGTGCTGGGATGACAGGCGTGAGCCACTGCGCCCGGCCAACACATGACTGTTTTAGCACATAGCACTATAAACATAACTCATTGCATTTTATCGAATGATAATTCGGAATTAAAAAAATATAAAGGGCAGCATATTTTAAATAGTGATAAACTACAATCATTATATTTACTCAGAATAAGCAAGGCAGGTACATTTTCTTATTTAAGAAATTCTTGTTCATGAGAAAAACATACAAAAAGCAGAGGACCACTAGTAGAAGTGATAATGAATTTTAATATAGTATTATAAATAATAATGCAGTATTGTATTGAAAAGAAATGTAGAAACTCAGTAAAATATGAAGAACATTTTAGTGCATTTAAAAAAATTACTTCATAGTAATTTAAATGACTATAGATATAAATAGGTACATTTGTTAGCAATTAAGCCTTCTAAAAGCATGAGAATGCTGTATCAACAAATCTAATTTTAGAATATACTTTCTGGGCTGTAAGATAGCCATTCTTTTCCACAGACTTACCTTTCTAAGTTTTTAGGGTTTTCTGGTCATTGTCAATTTCTGGGTACAGATCTTAGGTTGTCTCTGGTTCGTTATAGTTTTAATCTGGGCTGATAAATGTGTAATACAAAAATTATACAAGAGGGAAAAAAGCATGGAATTGTTATGTTTTAAAAAGTGAAGAATCAGCATAATTTTTTTTTTTTTTTTTTTTTTTTTGAGACGGAGTCTCGCTCTGTCGCCCAGGCTGGAGTGCAGTGGCGTGATCTTGGCTCACTGCAAGCTCTGCCTCCTGGGTTCACACCATTCTCCTGCCTCAGCCTCCTGAGTAGCTGGCATTACAGGTGCCCACCACCACGCCTGGCTAATTTTTTTTATTTTTAGTAGAGACGGGGTTTCAGTGTGTTAGCCAGGATGGTCTTGATCTCCTGACCTTGTGATCCGCCCGCCTCGGCCTCCCAAAGTTCTGGGATTACAGGTGTGAGCCACCGCGCCCGACCAGAATTGTGTTTTTATGATGTGAGTCCAAAGATTATTTATCTTTATATTCAATGTATGAGTGAGAATTAATTTAAGAACAAAGAGCTTCTTGGACATCAGCACAAAACTTCCCTGTTAACTAATTTTTATGAGAATAATTCATCTTTTCACATCGCCCCTGCCCCCCACAACACACTTTAAAGCTACTGTGGTATACCACAATTAAAACTTTTTGTAAAAGAACTTAAAGAGAAGAGCCTGGATTAATTTTTAATTTTTTTTTTTGAAATCTAGTTGCTGTGTGAATATATTGTTAAGGCAGCTCATAGCCCTAAGCAGTCATTACTTAGAACTGAGAACCCTAGTTCAGTTGTAACCTAATCCTTTCCTCTGAGGCCAAACAGCATTACCAGACAAGCACACAAAACTCTCATTGCGCTGAATGACATGTATTTTGTCCTTTTTTTCTCCCTCCCTTCCCACTTCTTTCTCTTCTTTTCCTCCCTCCCTTCCCCCCCTTTCCCTTCTTTTACTCCCTTCCTTTCTTCCTTCTTTCCTTTTTTCCTTCCTTCCTCCCTTCTTTCCTGTCCTTCCTCTTTATTTCCCCTTTTATCTCTTCTGTCTTTTCCTCTTTTATCTATTCCATCTTTTCCTTTTATTTCTTTCATCTTTCCTTCCTCTCCTCTTCCTTTTTCCCTTTTGTATTTCAGGAAGTTTATTCGAAAAAATCTCCTGTTTCTTTGGATGATAGTGACATTGAAGCTCGCCTTAATAGTTGGAATCTTGGGGTAAAAAAAAGTATTTGCTTTATGTATATATAGATGTGTCAAAATCATATTGTATGTGGATAATATCTGAACTAATTTGATTTTATTCAGTGAACGTTGGATGTTAGACATATGTTACTGTGTGGCCTTGAGAAGGGCTTAAGTATAGGAAATAAATAACATTCTGAACAAACATAAAATAGTCCCTGTCCCCAACAAGCTAACTTTCTTAGGTGTGAAATAAGAGATATACACATAAAATAGTTAAATAATAATAAATAATAATTAAAGATAGTATATGGTAGAATACCAAGATGAGTTATATGAGTCACCTGAGGTGGAGGGGAGGGAAGGGAGAACTTGAAGCAACACAGCCATTTGGGTTAAAAACACTCAAGGGGACCCCATGGATGAGCAGCTGTTACGGAAAACAGTTTATAGAGGCTGAGGGTCATGAAAGTATTTGGAGAGGTAGAGAAGTGGGAATTGGAGGCAGAAATAGGCACGAAGAAAGATGTGGTGGGGTAAGTGAGCTGTCGTGATTGGGTGTTTGGAATTTATGTATGGAATCTGTGGGCACTGTGTCAGGCTGCGTTGCATTGGAGCTTTGAATGCTAAATTGAGAAGTTTAGCTTTTAAATTTTAGGCAATATTGAGCCCTGGATTTTTTTTTTTCTCATTTCACTTTACATAAATGCTAACTGTTTAAATGCTTTGAGGAAACAACAAAAAGTGCTTAAAATGATTTTAGAATATGTTTTATTATAAAAATAATTTGTAATTTGAAAAATGTAGAAAATCAGAGGAATAAAAATCAACAGAGACCTGTGTTAACATTTTGTTATATAACATATCTTTTCCTCCCTTTTTTCTGTGTTTTTTTAAAAGATTCAACAAAATTTATTATAAATACTATCTTATATGCAATTTAACATTTTATATGAGTTTATAAGAATTCTATATAAATGACTGTGAATGGTAGCATTTATTTTTCTTTCAGATGGATATTCCATAAACTTTTTAAGTGTTCTGCTATTTTTGGACATCTGAATTGCTCCCAGTTTGTTTAACACAAATAATTATGCAGTAAAATTCCTTATAAGAATCTTTTTATACATATTTGGTTGCTTTCTTAGCTTACGTTACATCTTTGGTACATTGTCTTCCAGAAGGTTTGTACCAATTTCAACCAGCAGTATCAGTTGTCCATTTTCTTCAACCAGCAGTATATCAGTTGTCCATTTTCCACCCATTCACTGACATTAGGGATTGTTATTTCAAAAAACTTAAAAACTTCCTACTAATAATGGTCTTTAATGAAAGCAGTGCTTTAGGGAAATTGACTTGGTGGGATTATGAAAGTTCTATTGGATATGAGTAGAAATGGAGACAAGGTCCTGATTATCTTTTAGGTCTTTTTTTTTCTTTTTCTTTCTTTCTTTCTTTTTTTTTTTTTTTGAGACAGAATCTTGCTGTGTCACACAGGCTGGAGTGCAGTGGTGCTATCGTGGCTCACTGCAACCTCTGCCTCCTGGGTTCAAGCAATCCTCCTGCCTCAGCCTCCCAAGTAGCTGGGATTACAGGTGCGTGCCACCATGCCTGGCTAATTTTTATATTTTTAGTAGAGACGGGGGTTTCACCATGTTGGTCAGGCTGGTCTCGAACTCCCGACCATCAGGTGATCTGCCCACCTCGGCCTCCCAGAGTGCTGGGATTCAAGTGTGGGCCACCGTGCCTGGCCGTTTTAGGTCTTTATCATGGACTCCATGTTAGTGTGATTACTGGGAGGAGGGAAAGGTAAAAAGGAAAAACTTTTGAGAGAGTAAAATGTGCTAAGTGACTGATTGAAAGGCTGAACTGAAGGGCACCTAAAGGCTTGGTTCCGAGAAACGGAAATGTTGGCCTTTTGTCAGTTAATTGACTGTCAGTTGAGGGCAGACCCATTTTAAAGGTTTTAATTTAGACAGTGGAGTTTGAAAACTGGTAAGGTTAAATGGGGTACTTCAAGGCCTAGAGCTTCTTGAGAGTCAAGAGCTGGAGGTATACGTTGGAGTCACACTGTTTGAGGAGGCAGCTGTGCCCAGAGACTAGAACAGCTCTAATCTTTGGAGAGCTCAGAGAGTCAGGAGGTCTGGGTGGAGAGCAGAGTGAGGGAGGATGTCTGGCTTATGGAATGGGCACAGTTAGAAGATTGGGAAATGGATAGAAAATTAAAGTAATGTGGGCCTTCTATTAATTTTGGGAGTTTTCTAGAGAAAGAGAGAAGTAGAATTGATGAGAGGAGGATAATAAATCAAAAGAAAAACATTTTCATGTTTTAAGGTGCAGGGGAAGTTGCCATTGGAGGGAAGTCCTGTTACCAGTGTGGGAGAAGAGCACAGGAAATCCTTCAGAAAGACAAATTCCTTTTGCCAGAGAGCAACATCAAAGTAGAAAAGAAAATTCTGGAGCTATCCTTTTAAACTCGCCTTTGCCCTTAGCTACTTGAAACATGATATACATTACTTAGCACATAGAGTACTTTTCACGGTTGTTTAACTGTTCTGAGAATTAAATCTTTCCTTGGTATAATAAAATTAAAATAAAACATTTAAGATATTGTGAGGTAATACCTTAAAAGTAGGTCTGTCTAGGGTTTTGTTTCACATTTTTATGGTTCAAAGAATACACTAACAGTGTAAAATAGAAAAGTCTTGCATTTTTATATATTTATACCATATAGGCATTAATCAGGCTGAGCTATAGCTCTTTAAATAGAATAATTTAAGTATTCAATTTATTAGAAAGCTTAGATTTTGCTTTGATTTTAGTTTTGTATGAGAATGTGTGACTGGCTTGTTTTCTTTCTTCCTGTGAGTGATCCATTAGTAGCCAGAGTTAATTTTTGTGCTCTGGACTACGGATACATTTTTTATATTACTGGTGTTACTGTCAACACCTTCATTCTGATGCCTTAGATGTTGTAGAATTTGAATTTTCTAGTTTTTGTTAAAAAATCAAATTTTTCCCAAATATATTCTTTATTTTCCCAGAAATCAAATTTCCAAATATATTCTTTGTTTTCCCAGGAATATGTTAGTATTTTTTTTTCTAGGAATACATAATTCAAATAGATATTTATTTATTAAAAACTAGCAATGATATTTTTCTCTTGTATTTTTTCTTAATACCTTTTCAACGTTTAGTTTTTGTGATGCTTTCTTGCTTTTTCAATATATTTTATACCTATTTTGTGTCTGACTCTCTAAGTCACAAGCTGAATGTTTGTGCTGTGGGTATTCACTATTTGTAAGTTCATTTGAGTACTTGCATGGATGGAGGCTTTGGAACATTCTCCCTTTAGTGACTCATGGATCATTGTGAAACACTCTATGTGTACCCATTTGAAAAAAAACTTTAAAAATTATGTCTTATTTGGTTTTTCAAGTTTTAGATTCTATTTATTTTGCGATTAATGTAATATCTTAAGATCTATGTCAGGAATATTGGAAGTTTTTGATGCTGACTAGGAATTATTTGTAGCTTCCTTTTTAAAGTGCTACAGTTTTAAGGTAGTAGGAAAAAAGTCATAAGTATGTTCATTCTGGTTTCTAGAATGTGCTTGTGAATTTTCTTTGATAAATGAGGCATATAATATTAACATTCAATGAAAATCACAATCATGAAACAAGTTAAGCATCCTGTTTCCCTTTGAATTTAAATCCCTTTATCTACTTTATAGGTATAGAAATGGATGGGAAAAATTAGCTTGCTGACACAATTGAAATCTTCCATTGAATGAAGCTTTTAAATTGTAGCACTAAATATCATGGTCATTACTGACTGATGGTTTAAAAGAAAAATGGCCATACATAGAAAGACCAACTTTTATCCTAAGAAAATTATGTTATTCTTACTCTTGTGTGGTAATTGAATTGATAATATTTTATTTGCAATTCTAATTACACAGAGATTTGTAGTCTCTTTTCTTATTTTTTCCTTTTTCTCCTTTCTCTTCTCTTTTTTTCTCTTCTTCTTTTCTTTTCCTCTTCTTCATGGGTCTTTATTGTAATTTTACTTAAGGTTACAGAGAAGGGAAATATGTTGTGTTCATTAATAGGGTAGTTTGTGGTATGATTAGTTGGGACAATTCTCATTAAGTATGCATCTAATTTTAGCTGTCTTGTCTAGTTTTATTTTAGGCAATTTCATGGTGTTTTTTTTCATGTAGGTTAGAAACCTGCCCATTTTCTTTTTTTTTCTTTTTTTTAGAGACAGGGTCTTGCTCTGTAACCAAGGCTAAAGTGCAGTGGCATGATCATAGCTCACTGCAGCCTTGAACTCGTGGGTTCAAGTGATCCTCTTGCCTCAGCCTCTTGAGTAGCTGGTGGTGCACACCACCATGCCTGACTCCTGTCCATTTCATACTACACAATGGTCTGGGAGAGAAACTGAGCTGAACATTCTGATATTTTAGGCTTCTCATTTGGCTGTAGTTTTCCACAAATGAGTGAAAGTGTCAGATTTTGAGACTAGGACAAAGTTACCCAAATGAAGAAGAGTTATGAGAGTGGTTTACATAAAAAATTAATACTTTGATAAGACAAATTCTCTTTGTCTTTCTCTAGAGTATAAAAATATCTGGAAGTATCTACTCAAAATGGTAACTGATAATTCCACATGGTAAAATATCAGCACTTATTTTCTTAACATTTTAAGTGTTTTTTTAAATAGTAAGTATTTATTATTCATAAAAACCAAACAAAGCCATAACAGTATTTATAGCATTTTCCCCAAAGCTTGCATTTGGGGAGTGTCACTATATTCAGAGTTTTATTTGAGAAGTTGACATTTATTTCTTTTAAAAGTGAATGTAAACTTCTGGCCATGAGTAAATCTATTACAGCCAGGTTCTCCCACAACCAAGAATTCTGGACAAAATACAAAAAGCAAACCAACTGGGGACTCCGAAAAGTCAATAATAACAGGCCGATTGAGAGGGAAGTTGGAATATGAAGAATCACTGATACAGTGGCAGGAAGTTTCCTGGTTTTCTGTTTGTGTTTTTCTCTTCCTTAACTCCCAGCTTTGACTCCAGGGTGGGCCAGATTGAGGGACTGTGTAGCAGGCACGGACGGCGGAAGCTTGCAGAGCAGCCCGTCTTTTTCTTAACTCCCAGCTTTGACTCCAGGGTGGACCAGATTGAGGGACTGTGTAGCAGGCACGGACGGCGGAAGCTTGCAGAGCAGCCCATCTTTTTCTTAACTCCCAGCTTTGACTCCAGGGTGGACCAGATTGAGGGACTGTGTAGCAGGCACGGATGGCGGAAGCTTGCAGAGCAGCCCATCTTTTTGGCCAGAGAAGTAGGAGAATGGAAGAATGTGAGGGGATTTTTTTTTCTTTCCTGGCCCTGCCTCTAGACCAGCCCTAGTGGAAAAACTATGCTATCGTGGTATAAGGGCAGCAGTTAGCGCCCATCTGTTTGGCTAGATCAACAGATAAAAGAAACCTCTCTTCATGCAAAGAATATGGGAGGAACATTTTATATACTTTTTTTCCTATGTATTTTCGCTTGCTATTATACTTTCCTCTGAGAGTATGCCTAGTCATATGAAACTGTACAATAGTGCAATGAGGTTCCTTCAGAGTTTGGCCAGCGGGACTGAGAAAGAAGCTCTCAGAGCCAGAGAGTATGCAGGGAAATCCAGGAATGGAAAGAGTGGGAGAAGGGGATTGCTAGTCTGTGTATGAACCATACAAGTTCCAGTCTTTCTCCAAGGTGGACATGTGTGGAACATACCCCACAAATCATAGTCTCATAGAAGTCTTAGAGAACTGAACTGTGATGTAAACTATTGCCCTCGTCCCAGACCACCCCCTGAGTGGTACATGTCAGAGGCAGACTCAAATGACAGTAAAGACTTCAAACTTGGAACTGACACCAGACCTACTGTCCGTAGGAGAGATGGAATTTGCAGACTGATCTGAATGCAGTTGATTGTCCACTGAGACAAATGAACAAGCATCGCCATTTTTCAGAATCTCACAATATAATTATAATGATTAAGATAATAATTTTTCAGATCATAGAGAATTAAACTAGAGATTGGTAACAAATTATTTGGGAAATCCACAAATATTTAGAAATTAAACAACACACTTCTAAATAATCCAGGGGTAAAAGAAAAAATCTTAAGGGAAATGAGAAAATATTTTAAAATGACAATACAACATATCAAAATGTGTGGGATGTAGCCCAAGTAGGTTTCATTGGGAAATTTACAGCATGAAATACTTATTTTAGAAAAGAAGAGGGGGGTTCTATTTCTAGAATGGTAGCATGAGGAGCTCCACAGATGTGCTCCCTAGCAAAACAAGTATAATTGGTAATTGGTAATTAAAAGTATCTGAAAATTGTCCTAAAGGCATAGAGCAAATAAAGACATTTATTCAAGAAAATCAACTACAGCTTGGTAAGAACAGCAAGAGTTTTTGGCACTTGAACCATGACTTGCT
The DNA here is from genome assembly GCF_028885625.2 of Pongo pygmaeus. Classification (NCBI taxonomy): domain Eukaryota; kingdom Metazoa; phylum Chordata; class Mammalia; order Primates; family Hominidae; genus Pongo; species Pongo pygmaeus. Next base: position 84,305,275 of record NC_072392.2, on the reverse strand, counting down.
TTCACTTTTCCCTGTTCCTCCTCCAGCTCAGCTTCACAGAAATTCCTTCCCAGTGGGTGTGGCAAAGATGAAGTTTCTCTCCCCTCAGCTCCCAATCAAGGGATACAGTATTGTATTGGGAGGGGCATGCTGCCAGCATTTCTTATCCCTTTGAAGTCTGAGTGGAGGTGGCTAAATTCCTGGTGAGTGCAGCTTAGTGGTTGGGGGAAAGGGTTCTCTTCCTCCACTCAGCCAAGACTGATAGGGCAGAAGCTCTACCCCAGACACAGTAGGTCAAGAATACTGTGGCCTTCATTGTCCTTACCTCGACTTGTTCATAGGATAGAGATTTCACTCAAAGAGATGCAAGCCGGGAACAAGAAAGCTACTCCCTCTGCACAGTGCCCAGTGTAGTAGCTCGTAGATTTTTGCACAGGGGGAGAGGCAATCTGAAGACCAGTGAGATCAGAAGCTCTCCTCAAAGAAATGGACTAATGGAAACAGTGTTGGGAAGTTCAAACCTAAGGATGCTGTAGAAAACAATGGAGATTTTAAAGAGGAGTCTGGTAGTTCCTACTAATTAACAGCAGTAAGCTAAACCACAGGCTAGTACATTCACCAGAGAGAACCAGGGACAGAGACAGCTAAGGAGAGTCCTCCTGGGGTCAGAACAATCCTCAGAGACTACCTCAGCATCTACCTCTGCCTGAATTTAATTGGATCAGGCTATGGAGCAATTTATGACCCAGGGTATTGTTGAAAATAATAGAACAAACATCCAGCAATTAGTAGACATAATAGCTGGCTGTCATATCAGATTAGATATACAGTTTAACAAAAGGATAAGGGGAAAAAACAGAGGAGCCCTGCTAAATCCACTGTCATCACAGGTGACTGTATGCATGCCCAAGGCTGCATACACTGAGGGGTGATTCCAAAGTCTTCACCCTGTGGGAGAAATATACTTTATGAAATAGTCTAGCCAAGCCACTAATCAAATAAACAAATGAAAACAACTAAAATTACTCATGGAGAGGGGAATCAGTGTCCAAAGTTGCTACATTGTATTACCTAAAATGTCCAATTTTCAAGAAAAAAAATTATAAGACATGCAAAGAAACAGGAAAGTATGGCCCTTATACAGAGAAAAATTATGCAACAGAAACAGTCTGTGAGAGGGCCGAGAGACCAGATTTAACAAAGACTTCAAAATAGCCATTATAAATGTGTTCAAAGAACTAAAGGAAACGATGTTTAAAAAAGTAAAGAAAGCTGTGATGGGCCAGGCTCAGTGGCTCATGCCTGTAATCCCAGCACTTTGGGAGGCTGAGGTGGGCGGATCACAAGGTCAAGAGATCAAGACCATCCTGGCTAACATAGTGAAACCCCATCTCTGCTAAAAATACAAAAAATTAGTTGGGCATGGTGGCGCACACCTGTAGTCCCAGCTACTTGGGAAGCTGCGGTGGGAGGATCGCTTGAACCTGGGAAGTGGAGGTTGCAGAAAGCCGAGATTGCACCATTGCACTCCAGCCTGGGCAACAGAGCGAGACTCCATCTGAAAAAAACAAAAACAAAAACAAAAAATAGAAAGCTGTGATGACCATATCACATCAAATACAGAATATCATAAAGAGATTTAAATTATGAAAAAGAACCAGAGCTGGGCACAGTGGCATGCACCTATAGTTCCAGCTTCTCAGGAGGCGTAGCCACTGTACTCCAGCCTAGGCAACATAGTGAGACCCCCATCTCTAAAAACAAAAAGCAAAAAAAAAAAGCAGATGGAAATTATAGTGTTAAACCATATAACCGAAGTGAAAAATTCACCACAGGGGCTCAGCAATAGATTTGAACTGGCAGAAGATTCAGTGAACTTGAAAATAGATTGATAGAGATTATGCAGGCCAAAGAAGAGAGTGAAAAAAGAATGCAGAAAAATGAACAGTGCCTCAGGGGAATGTGGAATATCATTAAGTGCACCAACATATGTGTAATGCAGGTACCAGAACAAGAGGAGACAAAGGAGCAGAAAATATGTTTGAAGAGTGATTGGCTGCAAAATTTCTAGTTTGATGAGAAACATCAATTTGCACATACAAAAAGCTCAATGCACTTCAAGTTTAAATACAAAGAGTCACACCTAGCCACAGTACTAAAATTGCTGAGAAACAAAGAGAAATCTTTTTTTTTTTTTTGAGACGAAGTGTCGCTCTTGTTGCCCAGGCTAGAGTGCAATGGCACGATCTCAGCTTACCGCAACTTCCGCCTCCCAGGTTGAAGTGATTCTCCTGCCTCAGCCTCCCAAGTAGCTGGGATTACAGGCATGCGCCACCATGCCCGACTAATTTTTTGTATTTTTAGTAGAGATGGAGTTTCTCCATGTTGGTCAGACTGGTCTCAAACTCCCGACCTCAGGTGATCCACGCACCTCGGCCTCCCAAAGTGCTGGGATTACAGGCATGAGCCACCGCACCCGGCCGAGAAAGAGAAAATCTTGAAAGCACCAAGAGAGAAAAGAAGAAAGTTCTAAATTATGAATCTAAGCCCCCATCTAAAGAAACTGGCGAAAGAACAAGTTAAACCCAAAGTAAGCAGACGAAGGAAATAATAAAGATTAAAGTAGAAATCAATGAAATTGAACACAAGCAATAATGAAAATCAGTGAAACCAAAAGCTGGATTTTTAAGTGATGAATGGAATTAATGAACTTTTAGCCAGACTGACAAAGAATGAAAAGAAGAATGGATTTGCTAATGTCAAGAATGAAAGAGAAGATATTACTACAGACACTGTAGATACTCAAAGTATAATAAGAGATTACTGCAAGCAACTCTTTGGGCATACATTTGACAATGTAGATGAAAGGGAAAAAGTCCTTGAGCAACACAAACTACCAAAAATTCACTTAAGATGAAATAGATAACCTGAATAGTCCTATAGCTATTAAATAAATATAATTTATATTTTAAAACCTCCCAGCAGGCCGGGTGCAGTGGCTCACACCTATAATTCTAGCACTTTGGGAGGCCAAGGCGGGCTGATGACCTGAGGCCAGGAGTTCGAGACCAGCCTGGCCAACATGGTAAAACCTCGTCTCTACTAAAAATACAAAAATTAGCTGGGTGTGGTGGCATGTGCCTGTAGTCCTAGCTACATGGGAGGCTGAAGCAGGAGAATTGCTTGAACCCAGGAGGTGGAGGTTGCAGTGAGCTGAGATCACGCCACTGCACTCCAGCCTGGGCGATGGAGAGAGACTCCATCTCAAAAAACAAAAACAAAAACCTCCCAACCAAGAAAACTTCAGGCCTGCATGGTTTCACTGACAAATTTAGTTAAACAATTAAGGGAGAAATAATACCAATTCTATACCATCTCCACCGGAAGAGGGAACACTTTCCAATTTGTGTTGTGAGGCCAGTTTCATCTTAGGGAGATATTCACATATCTGGCAAATACCTTTATCCAGAATATATAAAGATTCTTAAATCTCAACAATAAGAAAACAACCTAATTAAAAGATGGGACAAAAGATGCTATGATGAGATACCACTACACACCTATTATAATGGTGAAAACAAACAAAGACCTGACAATACAAAATGCTGGTGAGGATGAGGAGCAACTGGAACCCTCACCTCTTGCTGCAAAATATTACTTGGAAAACAGTTGGCACTTAAAAAAAATTAAAACACATTTATCATATGACCCACCAATCTCACTCCTAAGAATTTACTCGAGTGATGAAAGTCTGTGTTCACACAAAAACCTTATATGCAAGTATTTATAACAGCTCTCTCTCTCCCTCTTTTTTGGTAATTGTTCAAAACTGCAAATAGTCCTTTGGTAATTGTTCAAAACTGCAAATAGTCCTAAATGCCCCTCAACTGGAGACTGGATAAACAAATTATATGTACATCTATACAATGGAATACTTTTTAGTAATGAAAAGGACTCAATTATCAAATCACACAATAAAGTGGATGAATTTCAAATATATTATATTGAATGGAAGAAGCCAGACTAAAAAGGCTGTTTTTTTAATTGCATTTATATGGTATTGTGGAAATGGTAAAACTATAAGGATGGAGAACAGATTAGTAGTTTCTAGGTGTTGGGCTAGAATTTGGCTACAAGGATATAAATAGCACTAGGGATTTTTATTTTATTATTTTTTAAGTTCTGGGGTACATGTGCAGGATGTGCAAGTTTGTTATATACGTGTGTTATATACGTGTGTTATATACGTGTTATATACGTGTTAATAGGTTTGCTGCACCTATTAACCCATCACTTAAGCCCAGCGTGCGTTAGCTCTTTTTTCTAATGCTCTCCCCACAACCCTCTAGCCTCCCCTGACAGGCCCGAGTGTGTTGTTCCCTTCCCTGTGTCCATGTGTTCTCACTGTTCAGCTCCCACTTATAAATGAGAACGTGTGGTGGTTGGTTTTCTGTTCCTGCATTAGTTTGCTGAGGATTACGGCTTCCAGCTTCATCCATGTCCCTGCAAAGACATGATCTTTTTTCTTTTTATGGCTGCATAGTATTCCTTGGTGTATATGTACCACATTTTCTTTATCCAGTCTATCATTGATGGGCATTTGGGTTGATTCCATGTCTTTGCTATTGTGAATAAGCACTAGGGATTTTTTTGTTTGATGGAACTGTTTCGTTATTTTAAAATTTTTAATTATGGATACATATTAGTTCATATATATGGGGATGTGATATTTTGGTACAAGCATACCATGTGTTATAATCAAATCAGAGTAACTGCGATATCATTTACCTCAAACATTTACCATTTCTTTGTGTTAGGAATATTTCAATGCCATTTTTCAGTTATTTTAAAATATACAGTAAGTTATTGTTAACTATAGTTACCCTACCATGCTACTGAACACTAGATTTTATTCCTTCTATCTAGCTATATTTTCATATCTATTTACCAGTCCCTATTTAACCCTCACTCCCCACTACCCCTCCCAGCCTCTGGTAACCATCATTCTATTTTATACCTCCATGAGTTCATTTTCTTTTTTATAGCTAGCACATTAGCACATATGAGTGAGAACATGTGATATTTGTCTTTCTGTGCTTGCCTTATTTCATTTAACATAATGTCTTCCAGTTCTATTCATGTTGTTGCAAATGACAGTATTTCATTCTTATGGCTAAATAATATTCAATTGTGTATATATGCCACATTTTTTTTATTCATTTATCCTTTGATGGGCAATTAGATTGATTCCATATCTTGGCTACTGTGAATAGTGCTGCAATAAACATGGGAGTTTACCATAAATGCAATAATCTGTCCCATGTTTACTACAGCACTATTAGATATCTCTTCCATATACTGATTTCCTTTCTTTTGGTTGTAGACCCAGCATTGGGATTGATGAATCTTATGGTAGTTCTATTTTTAGTTTTTTAAGAAACCACCATACTGTTCTCCATAGTGGCTGTGCTAATTTACATTCCTACCACCAGTGTCTAGGGGCTCCCCTTTCTCCACATCCTCGTCAGCATTCTTTATTGCCTGTCATTTTGATATAAGCCATTTTAACTGATGTGAGATGGTATCACATTGTGGTTTTGATTTGCATTTCTTTGATGATTAATGATATGAGTATTTTTTTCATATACCTGCTGGCCATTTGTATGTCTTCTTCTTAGAAGTGTCTATTGAGATCTTCTACCCATTTAAAAATGAGGGTTTTTACCCCCCATTAAGTTGTGTGAACTTTTTATATATTTTGGTCATTAATCTCATGTCAGATACTTTGTTTGCAAATATCTCCCATTTTGTGGGTTGTCTCTTCACTTTGTTGATTGTTTCCTTTGCTGTGCAGAAGCTTTTTAGCTTGATGTGGCCCCATCTGTCCATTTTTGCTTTGGCTGCTTGTGCTTTTGAGGTCTTACTCAAATAATCTTTGCAGAGACCAATATCCTGGAGTGTTTCCCCAACAGAACTGTTTTCATTATATTTTGCTGGTTATACCACTGTATTCTTTTGTCAAATCTCACAGAGGCATAGAGGGAATTTAAATTTAAAAAATTTAAAAAGTTAATATATTCTGCTGTTTTCCATGAGGAGTCAGCCATGAGCAACATTTTATTTTTTTTGTCTTGTGTTTCATTTATTGTTTTAAGGAAAAAGAAAGAAATTATTTGTGCTCCTGACCTGCAAGGATATATGCCATTTATAACTATAGCTAACGATGGGTAAAAGAGCTGAAGCCTATCAGAATGACTAATAATTTCTGTTTTTCTATGTAGTATGTTTGCTTTTAAAAATCATGATTCACCTAGAGTTACCTTTTTGAAAGAACTGAAAAAAATTTTGAGGCTGGGTGCGGTAGCTCACACCTGTAATCCCAGCACTTTGGGAGATTGAGGCGAGTGGATCATGAGGTCAACAGATCCAGACCATCCTGGCCAACATGGTGAAACCCCGTCTCTACTAATTTTTGTATTTTTGTAAAAATTTTTGTAAAAATACAAAAATTAGCTGGGCATGGTGGCATGTGCTTGTAGTTCCAGTTACTCAGGAGGCTGAGGCAGGAGAATTGCTTGAACCCAGGAGGCGGAGGTTGCAGTGAGCCGAGATCGCACCACTGCTTTCCAGCCTAGCAACAGAGCGAGACTACGTCTCAAAAAAAAAAAAAAAAAAAGGAGATTGGAGAAATTACCATGCTTCATGTATTGTTTTTAAAATGATATGGCAGTTTCTAAAAGTGAATAAAAGGTATGGTTCCAGAACAAAGACCAACTAAAAGAATGGGATATGGATTTATAGACTTTTCACATAGTCATGGGATAGTTATAAAACTGATTTAACTGGGGCATAAAGAAATTCTAATTAAATGAGTTCATTTGAATAAAGCTAGACAGTAACATCAAAAGGATAATTCCCTTTCCATGTTTTTACCTGAAAGCTTAAAATGAAGTACAAACACACTCCTGAATAGCTTTGTGTAAAAACAGTAATGAAAACCAAGTGCAGACTAAAATAAATAATGGTAAAATTTGACAAAACATTCTGTGATGTGCCCAAAGTGATATTGAGGATCAAAGATCCCTTATTTAATTTAATCAATTAAAAAAACAAACAAAGCCAAAATAAAAACAAAAACCTACAAGAAACAATCAAAATTTCCCCCAAAGCATTAGAACTAATCAATGAAACAAGCTGGATCTTTGCAAAGAACAATAAAACGGAAAACTTTATGGTGTCTTCAATGTGATCTAGAAACAAGAAAGAGGACAAAAAAAATGTTAATTGTTGAAAAGAGATCATAATGGTAGATACAGAGCTCTCACAGTTATAGGTAAGCACTGTATCTGCTGGTATATAAAATGCATCAGTGTGTAAGGAACGTTACAAATTTCAAGGAAAAGTTGATAAATACTTTTTCATTACTTACCCTTCCCTTGTCTTGTAGCTGGGTCAAATTTTTTCTAACCCTCTGCTGGGTCAAAATTTTGTTCATCTGTTCTTCCTGTAAGAAATGTGGGAAGCCTGGCCACAGTGTGGCCTTGACCTGCTTTAACCTTCGTTTTGGAGCTTATTGAGGGCACCTGTCACACTGGCATAGCCAACAGACAAGGAAGTCCAGCTGAGATTGTTGCTGAAACACCAGGGGTTCAGTCTAGGCCCTGCTGCTTGCTGCACAGAAAGCCAATCACTGAGACAACAATTATTGCCAAGGAAGAAGGCTTTAATTGGGTGCTGCAGCCAAAGAGATGGGAGATCAATCTCAGATTAATCTCTCTGAGTGACTAAAATTAGAGGTTTACATAGCAGGGAAGAACTGTAACAATGTGTAAGAAAACAGGAACTAGGGAGGAATAAAGGAGCAATCATGGTGAATGAGGGGTGCAGCATTGCATTGTCTGGATGTGGTGATCTGGTCAGTTTCAGTTCTTTGATAATTTGTTGAGATGCCTGAGGAGGGAACTCAGATAAAACAAATGCAAGTTTCAAACTTTAAGACCAGAAGAGCCCATTTCTATGTTTATCCAAAAGAACTGTCTATGGGACTGTTGGGTCGATTTCAGGAATGCACTGTCCCAGTAGATGAGCTGCCCAAGTTGCTGACTCACAGAATTGGGTGCTAAATAAAATGGTTGTGGTTTTAAGCCATGAAGTTTTGGGGTGATCTGTTATGCAGCAAAAAGCTAACTGATATGATAGATGTTGCCAGTTTTCCAAAGTGGCTGTGCCAATCTACCTTCTCAGCACACTGTGTGCTAGAGCCCATTACTCTGCCTGTTCTCCAATACCTAGTATTGTCAGGGTTTTTTTTTGTTTGTTTGAGACACAGTCTCTGTCACCCAGGCTGGAATGCAGTGGCATGATCTCGGCTCACTGCAACCTCTGCCTCCCAGGTTTAAGTGATTCTCCTGCTTCAGCCTCCTGAGTAGCTAGGATTACAGGTGTCCGCCACCATGCCCGGCTAATTTTTATATTTTTAGTAGAGACAGGGTTTCACCATGTTGGCCAGGCTGATCTCGAACTCCTGACCTCAGGTGATCCATCTGCCTCAGCCTCCTAAAGTGTTGGGATGACAGGCATGAGCCACTGAGCCTGGCCAGGTAATTTTTTTTTAGTTAAAAAAAAGTAGCCATTCTTGAGAGTAGTTAGTGACATTGTATTGTGTGGTTTTAATATGTGTTTTCCTGATGACTAATACAGTTAGGTGCATTTTAATATGTTTATTTTCAATTTGGATAGCCTCTCAAAGTAAAGTGTTTACTGAAAGCTTTGTCGGTTTTCCTGTTGTCTGCCCTTTTCCTATGCCTATATAAGAGCTTTTTCTCTATTCTGCATGAGAGTCCTTTTGGAATATAGTATCGTAAATTTTCTGTGGAAAAATGGTTTTAAAGTTCTAAAATATTGACAAAGACATAATTTTGGAGCATATTCAATTCGGTGTTGAAGAGTGAATTTATTTTGTTTTATGGAGAGAGTTTTGGCACTTCTGACTGATGCTATGATTTAAAAACATTTATTTTAGTTGTGTTGCTGGTGATATATTGCTTGACAATGTCCTTCTCACTAAGATAGTATATCAGATAAAGTGCCTTTTAATTTTTCTGGAAATGTAAAACTTCTCTATTTGATAACCATTAGTTTATAAGAGGTTCTTTGCTTATGTCAGTTTGACCAAATGCCAAGTAATTTTAAAAAACAAGTGGACAGAAAACCCTAACAACCAACAAAGAAATCTGCTAAAAAAATAAACAAAATAAAATGTCAAAAGCCAGTTTTCATTAAAAAGTATTCAGATGTCTGTTTTCATGTCTATCCTAAGTTATTACATATTTTATTATTGCGATTCTATTTGCCTGTTAAGCAAGAAATGGGCAAACATGTTATTTATTCGTGCCATTGGAACTTAATTATTTTCAGCTTTGCTTTCTATACAATATTTTCTTTGACTTCAGTGTTTCATTTAAGACTTTTTTATTTTCCATTTTGGACATTTATTGTGGTATTCTTTTTTTGAGGTAGTATGAGAGAACAAGAACTTTTCTAAAAGAGCATAAAAAAAGTAAATGTTAAGACTGTTTACAGATTGCTTCAAGTTCCATGTTACTTGTGGATTACAAAGTGGGAACATTGAACTTCAAAGCACATCTGGCTGCTGTTACAAAATCAGAAAATAGATTGCTTATTTCCCCCAAATAGACTCAAGAACATGCTTTACCATGAATAATTCCCATTGCATATTAAAATTGGTTATGAGACAAACTCAGTGTATTGTAAATGAATAACAACATAATTCACTGTTGTTTACAGTGTTCATTGTTGCTTTAAAAAATTAGAATAGACATTTTCTAGTTATTTGTCAACTTGAGAAAGGAAATTTATGATGCTAGAAAGAGTCTTTAACTTCTTTATTTAATGGCTTTTAAAGATGAAGAGGATGAAATAGGAGTTACTTCTGCATAGTTGAAATGCTACATTGTAATTAGCTGAACCAATATTTTGTACCCTGCTTGTAAATGTAGAGCTGAATAAAAATAAATCACAGATGGTTTTCTTGGCTTTTGGTTTTAAATTTTAAACTTAATTAGAGCTTGAGCATCTTTGGAAATTCCTGTTTCCTCTTTATTTTTTCCTTTATATTTTGATTCTGTTTCATGAATTGGGTTTTGTATATTTGCAGAATTGCATGTATCTTTGAAGAACTTACTTTCTATGCTGCTTTATACAAAACCCTGCAACATTCCAAAAATAAATTATTACCTAACATATGTATATATATACACATATATGTATACATATGTATACGTATATACACACATATACGTATACATATGTATACGTATATATACACACATATACGTATACATATGTATACGTATATATACACACATATACGTATACATGCGTATATATATACACATATACGTATACATATGTATATATGAAGATGTATATTTATACCTTCAGCTGGTACATATTTAATTGCATGTACTTTGCTGCCTGCTGGAAATTTGCTGCCTCTATTTTTCAAGTTGCAGTATGTATATGGCACTGCGCTACTTATTTTTATTTTATTTTATTTATTTACTTTTTTTTGAGATGGAGTTTCACTCTTGTTGCCCAGGCTGGAGTGCAATGGTGTGATCTCAGCTCACTGCAACGTCTACCTCCCAGGTTCAAGTGATTCTCCTGCCTCAGCCTCCCGAGTAGCTGGGATTATGAGACAGAGTTTCACTCTGGCACCCAGGCTGGAGTGCAATGGCATGATCTTGGCTCACTGAAACGTCTGCTTCTCGGGTTCAAGCGATTCTCCTGCCTCAGCCTCTGAAGTAGCTAGGATTACAGGTGCGCACCACCATGCTCTGCTGATTTTTTTGTATTTTTAGTAGAGACAGGGTTTTGCCATGTTGGCCTGGCTGGTCTCGAACGCCTGACCTCGAGTGATCCACCTGCCTCGGCCTCCCAAAGTGCTGAGATTACAGTCGTGAGCCACCATGCCTGGCTGGCACTGTGTTATTTACTGAAGAATATGCACATTTCTCTGGTACCATGTTGAGGTAGATTGTATTATTGTCTTAATAATTGTTTCCCTGAGTAAAAGTACCAATTCATGTACCCACTAGTAGTGTTTCACATCTTGAACATTTTTATTGTAAATTTTTAATTTATGCCAATCTATAAAATTGTAAAATATCACTTCATTGTGATATTAGTTTATTTTTTTATATTTCTAAGTATATTGACCATATTTTATATGTTTATGAGCCATTCATAATTCCTCATCAGTGAAATGTGCCCCAAGTTGTTTTCCTCATTTTTTTCAAGTGTGTTGACATCTTTTTTTTCATTGTTTTTTTAATTTTTTTATTTTTTTGAGACAAAGTCTCACTCTCATCCACCAGGCTGGAGTGTGATGGTGCAATCTTGGCTCACTGCAACCTCTGCCTCCCGAGTTCAAGTGATTCTCCTGCCTCAGCCTCCCGAGTAGCTGGGACTACAGGTGCCTGCCGCCATGCCTGCCTAATTTTTGTATTTTCAGTAGAGATGGGGTTTTACCATGTTGGCCAGGCTGGTCTCGAGCTCCTGACCTCAGGTGATCCGCCCACCTCAGCCTCCCAAAGTGCTGGGATTACAGGTGTGAGCCACCGCACCTGGTCTTTTCATTTATTTTTAAAGGCCTTGTTTACACGTTTTGGAGACTAATCATTTGTGCAAACATCTCTCAGTTTATGACATGTTTTTATCATTTTCTTGATGATATATTTTTTGGAGAGGTTCTTAAAATGGTCAAGTTTATTAATTTCTCTCTTATTGATGCTTTTTAAAAACTTTTATTTTAGGTTTGGGGGTACATGTGAAGGTTTGCTACATAGGTAAACACATGTCATCACCCAGGTATTATGCCCAGTACCCAATAGTTTCCTTTTCTCTCCTCTCCCTCTTCCCACCGTCTCCTCTCAAGTAGACTCCAGTGTCCGTTGTTTCTTTCTTAGTGTTCTTATGTTCTTGTCATTTAGCTCCCACTTATAAGTGAGAACATACAATATTTTGTTTTCTGTTCCTGAACATAAAATATCTGGTTTTAATAGTTTGCTAAGTATAATAGCCTCTAGCTCCATTCATGTTCTTGCAAAAGAAATGATCTCATTCTTTTTTATCACTGCATAGTATTCCGTGGGTATATGTACCATATTTTCTTTATCCAATCCGTCATTGATGGGCATTTAGGTTGATTCGATGTCTTTGCTATTGTGAATAGTACTGCAATGAACATTCGCGTGTGTCTTTACTGTAGAATGATTTATATTCCTCTGGGTATATATGCAGTAATGGGGTTGCTGGGTCAAATGGTAGTTCTGCTTTTAGCTGTTTGAGCAATGGCCGTACTGCTTTCTGCAATGGCTGAACTAATTTACATTCCTATCAACAGCATATAGGTGTTCTCTTTTCTCCACAACCTTGCCAGCATCTGTTATTTTTTGATTTTTTTATAGTAGCCATTCTGACTGGTGTGAGATGGTATCTCATTGTGGTTCTGATTTGCATTTCTCTGATGATCAGTGATATTGAGCTTTTTTTTCCGTATGCTTGTTGGCCACGTCTATGTCTTCTTTTGGGAAGTGTCTGTTCATGTCCTTTGCTCACTTTTTAATGGGGTTGTTTTTATCTTGTAAATTTGTTTAAGTTCCTTATTGATGCTGGATATTAGACCCTAGTCAGATGCAAACATTTTCTCCCATTCTGTAGGTTGTCTGTTTACTCTCTTGATAGTTTCTTTTGCTGTGCAGATGTGCAGAAGCTCTTCAGTTTAACTAGATCCCGCTTGTCAATTTTTGCTTTCGTTGCAATTGCTTTTGGTGTCTTTGTCATAAAATCTTTGCTAGGACCTATGTCCAGGATGATATTGCCTAGGTTCTCTTCCAAGGTTTTTATAGTTTTGGGTTTTACATTTAAGTCTTTAATCCATCTTGAGTTGATTTTTTGTATTTATGCTTTTTTTTTTCATTTCTTGTTTAGCAAATCTTTTCTAGATTGAGGCCATAACATCATTCTTCTAAATTGTCTTCTGAAAGTTTTTGTAGTTCTGCTCTTAATGATAAGATTTAATCCATTGGGAATTTATTATATATGGTGTGAGGAAGTGATCTGATTTTATATTCTTCTATTTATTGAACATTCCCTTCTTTTCTCAAAAATTGGCAATGCTAGATTTTCCACAAGTCACATTATCAAATAAGTATACTTGAGTTTCTTTCTGCCAATTTCCAGTTGGTTCAATTGGTTTGCCTACATTACTATAGTTTTATTGTATCTTTTCTTTTCTTTTTTTTTGAGCTGGAGTCTCATTTCATTGCCAGGCTGGAATGCAGTGGCGCAATCTCTGCTCACTGCATCCTCCACCTCCCAGGTTCAAGTGATTCTCCTGTCTTAGCCTCCCGAGTAGCTGGGACCACAGACGTGTACAATCACGCCTGGCTAATTTTTCGTTTCTTTTTTTTTTTTGAGACGGAGTCTTGCTGGTCACCCAGGCCGGAGTGCAGTGGCACAATCTCGGCTCACTGCAAGCTCCGCCTCCTGGGTTCACACCATTCTCCTGCCTCAGCCTCCTGAGTAGCTGGGACTACAGGTGTCCGCTACCACACCAAGCTAATTTTTTGTATTTTTAGTAGAGACGGGGTTTTACCATGTTAGCTAGGATGGTCTCAATCTCTGGACCTCATGAGCTGCTCCCCTCGGCCTCCCAAAGTGCTGGGATTACAGGCATGAGCCACCATGCCGGGACGGTTTTATTATATCTTTATAAATTGCCAATTGCCCCACCTTGATTTTTTAATCAGGCATGTCTTGACTACTTTTGCCCTGTTTTTGTTTATATACATTTTATAAGGTCATTATAAGTTTTACAAAAACCCTGTTGGAATTCTGGTTTGGATCACATTTAAGTGCTAGATCAACTTAAGAATTGACATTTTTTGCAACATCAAGACTGTCCAAAATGGATTCTACTCTCTATTTTTTTTTTCAGTCTTTAGCCCTAATCTTTTGATGAAGCTTATTTGCTCTATAAAGGTCTAGGGTATCCGTTTGTCAGTTTATCTAGGAATTGTACAGTATATTAGAAATTATATCTTTGTAAACTTCTCCTAGATGATTTTTACTCATTTCAGAAATGCAGTTGATTTTTTTTTATTATTATACTTTAAATTTTAGGGTACATATTAAATGTAAAAAAAATTTAAATTTGTATGGGAGCATAGTAGGTATGTATATTTATGAGGTAAATGAGATATTTTGATAACAGGCATATGATACATAATAATGACATCAGGATAAATGGGGTATCTGTCATCTCAAACATTGATCCTTTATTTGTGTTACAAACAATCCAATTACACTCTTATAGTTATTTTAAAATGTTCAATAAATTATTCTTGACTGTATCACCTTATTGTGCTATCAAATACTAGATCTTATTCATTCTCTCTAACTGTATTTTTGTACCCATTAACCATCCCCACTTTCCCCAACTCCCTCTATCCTTCCCAACCTCTGTGAACCATCATCCTACTGTCGATCTGCAGAGTTCAATTGTTTTAATTTTTAGCTCCCACAAATAATCGAGAACATGTGAAGTTTGTCTTTCTGTTCCTGGCTTATTTTGCAGAACTTAATGATCTCCAGTTCCATCCAAGTTTTTGCAAATGACAGGATCTCATTCTTTTTTATGGCTGAATAGTACTCCATTATGTATAAGTAACACATTTTCTTTTTCCATTCATCTGTTGATGGACACTTAGCTTGCTTCCAGATCTTCACTATTGTGAACAGTGCTACAACAAAGATGGGCATGCAGATATCTCTTTGATATACTAATTTCCTTTCTTTTGGGTATATACCTAGCAGTGGGATTGCTGGATCATATGTTAATTCTATTTTTAGTTTTTTGAGGAAGCTCTACCCTGTTTTCCATAGTGGCTGTACTAATTTGCTGTACTAATTTGCATTCCTATTAACACTTTATTATTGCCTGTCTTTTGGATAGAAGCCATTTTAACTGGGGTGAGATGATATCTCATTGTAGTTTTGACTTGCATTTATCTGATGATCAGTAATGTTAAACATCTTGTCATATGTCTGTTTGACATTTGTATGTCTTCTTTTAAGACATGTCTATTCAGATCTTTTGCGCATTTTCAAGTCGGATTATTGGTTTTTTTCCTATAGAGTTGTTTGAGCTCCTTTGCAAATATTTTCTCCCATTCAGTGGGTTGTCTTTTCATTTTTTTGTGATTGTTTCCTTGGTTGTGCAGAAGCTTTTTGACATGACAAGATCCCATTTGTTTATTTTTGCTTTGGTTGCCTGTGCTTGTGGGGTAATTATTCAAGAAATCTTTGCTCACTCCAATGTCCTGGAGAGTTTCCCCAGTGTTTTCTTTTAGTAGTTTCCTAGTTTGAGGTCTTAGATTTAAGTTTTTCCTGCATTTTTATTTGATTTTTGTGTATGACAAGGGATGGGGCTCTAATTTCATTGTTTTGCATGTGGATATCCAGCTTTCCCAGCATCATTTATTGAGAAGACTTATCCTTTCCCCAGTGTATGTGTATTCTTGTGATCTTTGTCAAAAATAAGTTCACTGTAAATATATGGATTGACTTCTGGGTTCTCTATCCTACTCCATTGGTGCGTGTGTCTGTTTTTATGCCAGTACCATGCTGTTTTGGTTACTGTAGCTTTGTACTATAATTTGAAGTCAGGTAATGTGATTCCTCCAGTTTTATTCTTTTTACTCAGGATAGCTTTGGCTATTCTCAGTCTTTTTTTGGTTCCATATAAATGTTAGTATTACTTTTTTCTATTTTTGTGAAGAATGTTATTGGTATTTTTATAGTAATTGCATTGACTCTGTAGATTGCTTTGGGTAGTATGGACATTTTAACAATTTTGATTCTTCCAATCCATGAATATGGAATATCTTTTCATTTTTTTGTGTCTTCTTCAAATTCTTGCATTAGTGTTTTATAGTTTTTGTTGTACAGATCTTTCACTCTTTTATTTAAGTTAATTTCTAGGTGTTTTATTTTATTTGTGTCTATTGTAAATGGAATTATTTTGTTGATTTCTTTTTCAGGTTGTTTGCAGTTGGCATATAGAAATGCTGTTAATTTTTGTATGTTGATCTTGTGTTCTGCAACTTTACTGAATTTGTTTGTCAGTTCTTATAGTTTTTTGTTGTGGTCTTTAAGTTTTTTTAAGATATAAGATTATATAATCTGCAGACAGCATAATTTGACTTCTTCCTTTCCAATTTGCATGCCGTTTATTTCTTTCTCTTGTCTCATTGCTCTAGCTAGGACTTTCAGTACTACTTTGAATAACAGTAATGAAAGTGGGCATCTTGTCATATTCCAGATCTTATAGGAAAGGCTTTCAGTTTTTCCTTATTCAATATAGATATGAGCTGAGGGTCTGTTGTATATGACTTTTGATGTACTGAAGTATGTTTCTTCTTTCCCAAAATTTTCAAGGCTTTTATCATGAAGGGATGCTGAATTTTATTAAATGCTTTTTCAGCATCAATTGAAATGA
This sequence comes from Pongo pygmaeus, assembly GCF_028885625.2. Lineage (NCBI taxonomy): Eukaryota > Metazoa > Chordata > Mammalia > Primates > Hominidae > Pongo > Pongo pygmaeus. Next base: position 84,288,711 of record NC_072392.2, on the reverse strand, counting down.
TCATACAGTTTTTGCCCTTCATTGTGTTGTTATGATTTATCACATGGATTGATTTGCCTGTATTGAACCATCCTTATATCCCTGGGATAAATCCTACTTGGTCATGATGAATGATTTTTTTTATGTGTTGTTAAATTCAGTATACTAGTATTTTGTTGAAGATTTTTGCATCAATGTTCATCAGTCATATTGGCCTGTAGTATTCTTTTTTTGATGTGTCTTTGTCTGATTTTGGTATCAGGGTAATACTAGCCTTGAGAATGAGTTAGGAAATATTCCTTCCTCCTCTGTTTTTTGGAATAGTTTGAGTAGGATTGATATTAGTTCTTTTTTAAATGTTCGGTAAAATTCAGCAGTGAAGCCATTGGGTCCTAGGCTTTTCTTTGTTGGGAGATTTTTTATTAAAGCTTCAATCTCATTACTTGTTTTTGTTCTGGTCAGGTTTTGGATTTCTTCCTTATTCACTCTTGGTAGGTTGTATGTGTCTAGGAATTTATCCATTTCTTTTCAGTTTTCAAATTTCTTAGCATATGGTTGCTCATAGTAGCGTCTAATGATTTTTTGATGTCTGCCATATCAGTTGTAATGTCTCTTTTTCATCTCTGATTTTATTTATTTGAATCTTCTCTCTTTTTTTCCTACTTCATCTGGTTGAAGGCTTGTTGATTTTATCTCTTGAAGAAACTTTTTGTTTTGTTGATTTTTTGTGTGTTTTTAAAATTTTCATTTCATTTATTTCTGCTCTGATCTTTATTATTTCTATTCTACTGATTTTGGGTTTGGTTTGCTCTAGCTTTTCTAATTCTTTAAGATGTATCATTAGGTTGTTTATTTGAAGTTTTTCTACCTTTTTCATATTGATACTTCTTGCTATAAACTTTCTTCTTACTACTGCTTTTACTGTATCTCATAGATTTTGGTATGTTGTATTTTCATTTTTATTTGTTTCAAGAAAATTTTCCTTCTTTATTTCCTTCTTTATTTCTTTATTGACCCATGGGTCATTCAGGAGCATATTTAATTTCCATGTGTTTGTATAGTTTTCAAAATTCTTCCTGTTATTGATTTCTAGTTTTATTACCTTGTGGTCAGAGGTAATAAAACTTGATGCAATTTAAATTCAAAAAAGTTTTTAAAGACTTATTTTGTGGCCTAACATACAGTCTGTCCTTGTGGATAATCCATATATGGATGAGAAGAATGTTTACATCCTTTGGATGAAATGTTCTGTAAATATTTATTAGGTTCATTTTTTTGAGGTGGGCTCTGGCTCTCTTACCCAGGCTGGAGTGCAGTGGCGTGATCTTGGCTACTGCAACCTCTGACTCCTGGATTCAAACCATCCTCCCACCTCAGCCTCCCAAGTAGCTGGGACTACAGGTGCACGCTACAATGCCCAGCTAATTTTTGGAATTTTTGTAAATACGGGGTTTTACAATGTTACCCAAGCTGGTCTTGAACTGCTGAGCTCAAGCAATCCACCCACCGTGGCCTCCCAAAGTGCTGGGATTACAGGCATGAGCCACTGTGCCTGGCCCAGGTGTGTTTTCATTTAGCTACTCTATGTCTTTTGATTGGAGAGTTTAGTTCATTTAAATCGAATATTATTATTGATAAGTAAGGACTTACTCCTGCCATTTTATTTGTTGTTTTCTGGTTGTTTTGTGGTGTTCTCTTCCTTTTTCCTTCCTTCTTGTCTTCTTTTTAGTGAAAGCCATTTACTCACGTGGTATGTTTTAATTTCTTGGTTTTTATTTTTTGTGCATTTGTTGTAGGTTTTTTGGTTTGAGGTTACCATGAAGTGTGCATGTAATTTAATGCATTATATTAAACTGCTGATCATTTAACACTGATTGCATAAACAAGCAAAGAGAAAACTAATAAAAACTCTACACTTCAGCTTCATCCCCCCCTTTTTAACTTTTTGTTGTTTCTGTCTTATTACACTATGTCTTGAAAAATTGTTACAGTTATTTTTTTTGAGTGGTTCATCTTTTAGTCTTTCTATTTCAGATATGAGTAGTTTACACCCCACAATTACAGTGTTATAATAGTAATATACTTACTATACTAAGTATAATACTATTACCAGTGACTTTTATACCTTTAGATGATTCATTATTGCTCATTAATGTCCTTTCCTTTCAGATCAAAGAAATTCCTTTAGCATTTCTTGTAGGATAGGTCTGATGTTGATCAAATCCCTCAAGGTTATTTTTGCTGGATATACTATTCTAAGATAAAAGCATTTCTTCCTCAGCACTTTAAATATGTCATGCCCCTCTCTTTTGGCCTGTAACATTTCCACTGAGAAGTCTGCTGCCAGAAATGCCTACCAGGACCCAAGGCCTGGAATTGGTGACCCCAGGAGCCTGCTTGCTGCTCTTCCCTACTGTGGCCAAATTGGTATCCAAAGTTGAAAGACAGTGTTCCCTTTTGTCTTCCCTCTCCCTTCCTCAAGCTGAGGGGATTTCTTCCCATTGACACCACATCTGGGAATGTGCTGGATCATTCTTGAAGCTAGCATGACACTAAGTCTTACCCCAGGCCCACGCAAGTACTGCCTAGCTGTCACTGCTGAGTATTCAGAGACCAAGGGCCTTTAGTCAGCAGATGATGAATTCTGCCAGGAGTGGGTCCTTTCTTTCAAGGTAGTGGGTTCCCCTCTGACCCAGTGTGTGTTTAGAAATGTTTGGGAGCTAGGCCCTGGACTGGGGGCCTTGGGACTCTGCCTGGTGCCATAGTCTACTGTGGCTGAGCTGGTATCCAAGTTGCAAGACAAAAGTCTTTTTACTCATCCCTCTCCTCTCTTCAGGCAGAGTGAAGGAGTCTGTCTCTCAGAGCTGCAAACTGTGTTGCCTAGGGGTGACACCAGCACTCTCTTGGCCACCCTGGCTGGTGTCTCACTATGTCACATGCACCCCCAAGCCCACTGGCTTTGAGCCCAGCACAGCATCAGAGATTGCCTAGGACTTGCAGTCCTTGTGATCTAGACTGCCTTTCAAGTTTATTTAGGACTCCAGTGCACTTTAGCCCATGGTGGTGGTGGAGTTCGCTAGAACTAAGGTTCCGACTGCTGGGATGAATGATTTGCCTTTGGCTAGAGTTGGTCTAAATGTTCCTCTGTGGGTGCAGGCTGAATTCTGCCTGCTGTTTCTTTCTGCTGTGACAGGGCAGCACTGAGTTTCAATGCAAAATCCCACAATCACTGTGCTCTCCCTTCCCCAAATACACAGATTCTCTCTTCATGCCACGTAGCCACTGCTGGGGGATAGGAGAAGGGTGATGCAGGTGATTTACGACTGTCTTTCCTACCTTCTTTGGCGTCTCATTCCTTAATATGCTAAAACCAGGTACTGTGATCACTCACCTGATTTTTCCTTCTTATGAAGGTGCTTTTTTATGTGAATAGTTGTTCAATTTGATGTTCATGCTGTGGGGAAAATTGCTAAAGGCTTCTATTTGAACATTTTGCTCTGGCTCTTTGATCGCAGTTGACTTTTATATGTTGGTTTGGCATCTGGCAACTTTGCCAAACTCTTATTAGTTCTATTATTTACTTGTTTATTTATTCATTCATAGAGTTCTATGTAAATAGGTATCTGCAAATGATGAGGTGTTCTAGTTTTTACTTTCTAATCTTGTACCCTCTTCTTTCTTTCTATCCTCCTTTTTCCTTTTCTTCTCTTTTTTAAAAAAATGCTGTTTAGGATTCCACTACAGTGTTGAATAGGAGCATGTTCATAGTGGGTGGTACTCATTGTATCATTCCCAATTTTAAAGGAAATGCTTTCAGTTTTTCATGGTTTTTTCTTTTGAGATGGAATTTCGCTCTTATTCACTCAGTGCAATGGCACTATCTCGGCCCACTGCAACCTTCATCTCCTGGGTTCAAGCAGTTCTCCTGCCTCAGCCTCCCGAGTAGCTGGGATTACAGGTGTATGCCACCATGCCTGGCTAATTTTTTGTATTTTTAGGAGAAACAGGGTTTCACCATGTTAGCCAGTCTGGTCTCGAACTCCTGACCTCAGGTGATCCGCCCAGCTCAGCCTCCCAAAGTGCTGGGATTACAGGTGTGAGCCACCGTGCCCGGCTAGTTTTTCATACTTGTAGTTTTTTCTTACTTACAGTTTTTTTGGTAGATTCCATTTATCAAATTAAAAATGTCTCTATTTTGTCAGGATATTTTAAAAAATCATGAATGGTTGCGGAATTTTTGAATTCTTTTTTTTTTTTCTTTGAGATGGAATCTCGCTCTGTCACCCAGGCTGGAGTGCAGTGGGTGATCTTGGCTCACTGCAAGCTCTGCCTCCCAGGTTCATGCCATTCTCCTGCCTCAGCCTCCCGAGTAGCTGGGACTACAGGCGCCCACCACCACACCCGGCTAATTTTTTTGTATTTTTGGTAGAGACGGGGTTTCACCATGTTAGCCAGGATGGTCTTAATCTCCTGACCTTGTGATCTGCCCACCTCGGTCTCCTAAAGTGCTGGGATTACAGGCGTGAGCCACCACACCCGGCCTGAATTTTTCTTTAACTTTTGAGAGGATTATATAGTTTCTTCCTTTAATCTATTAATGTTATAAACTCCACAATATATTATTTTCATTATATTATGTTTTTGTTCATTTTCCTTTAAATAGTTATATATTGATTAAATGGATTGAAAATATAAAATTAAAAGCCTTATCTATTTATGCAACCATTTACCATTTATGGCCTATTTATTACTTTATGTAGAGTTTCCATCGGGTGTTATTTTCAGGTGTTTACAGTTCTTTTTCTCACAGCTTGTCATAAACGTCTCTCAAAGTACCTGGCACATGGTAGATGTTTAGTAAATAATTGTTGAAAGAATATGATATAATCCCAGGTGTGACACAAGAAATTATTTCTTTGAAGGATCTCTGATATTGTTTTCTAGTTACTTACGTACTCTCAGATTTTTTGTCTTCTCAAAACTACCATGCTTTTATGTATATAAGATGGAAAAATAACTGTTGAGATGGTGAAACTTTTCTCAGCTTGATATTTTCTAATCTACACAAAATAATTTTCACATTTTTCTTAAAAAATAACCATCTCTTCTTTCTAAAATACATTTATAGCTTCTAATAGCTTGTATTATTTTAAATTCCATGGTGATTTCATTTAGCTAGTCCCAAATAACCACTAAGTTTTTTGCAGTGTCTTTTCACAAAAACTCAGCATGATTGTTTTTTTTTCTCAGAATTAACATTACTTAAAAAGCATTTTTTTCCAGCATGTATTTAAACTATACAGTAATCAGAAACTGCCATTTAACTGGACTAATCAATAGTATTTGGTTTCCCAAAATTAAAATATAAGATAATTATCAATTTGGTTTGTGCTATCTTATTAAAGAAACCAGTTTTTTTTTTTTTACAATTTTTATGATGAAAATATTCAAGTAGAAAAAGAATAGTACAACAATAACTTATTGCTGCTGCCTTTTAAATTTTGTGATTTTGCCTTATTGGAACTATTTGAAAGTAAATTGCAAATGTTATAATACTTAATCAGGAAACATCAGTCTCTTGACTGAAGGTTCCTTGATTATCTTTTTTTTCCCTCTTGATTATCTTTTAACTAAGATAAAATGTTCATGCTCTAGTAGAGTCTACTGAAGGGACCTTGTGATACAGTGTTTTCTGAATTCTTGCATGTTTCAAATGGTTTCTTATGGTCTTGATTCTTGGAGGAAATCTAGATTGTATGTAAAATATTTGATTTGCATTTTCTTTACCTGAGTTCCTTAAATATAATGTTTTACATGATGTATGTTACAGTTGAGAAATGTGATACATACTTTTCATTTTTCATAAATATATAAATAAATAAAGTTATAAATGTCTTATCTTTTTGACTGAGGGTCCAGAGAATTTTTTAAAAATATTCATAAAGTTTAATATTTGGACTTTTATATTATACTCTGAAAGATATTCAGTATATCACATTGGATTTTATTCAATATATTGTACAGTCATCTCTCAGTATCAAGAGTTGATTGGTTCCAGAACATCCTCCTTCCTTCCCACAGATACCAAAATCAGCAAATGCTGATGTTCCTTACATAAAGTAGTGCAGTATTTGTACATAACCTATGAATCATTAAATGATCTCTATATTACCTATAGTACCAAATACAATATAAATGATATGGAAATAGTTGTTATACTGTACTATTTTCTTGTTTTCTAATTATTACTTTGAATATTTTCAGTTTGGTTGGTTGAATATGTAGATGTAGAACCCATGAATATGGAGGGCCAACTGTTTCTGTTTCAGTCGATGGTCTTAGGTCAGTTTTCCAAGGTAAAGAGTGAGAATATTTAATATGATTCAGGTATTATTTTATTTAAGAATATTTTCTTAATAATTTAAAATATTTAGTTGCATTTATTTTATTTTCTTCAGGGAATCCAATTATACATTTATTGTATTCTTGTTTCTCATTTTCTTTATCCATTTCTCTTGGATCCTTTTTAAATGCGTTTTTATGTCAGTTTTATTTCCTGGTTTTTGGCTTCAGGTCCTATCTTTATCTCTTGCTGTTACTTTAGTTATCTTTTCTCTCTTGCACAACTCTTTTTTTTTTTTTTTTTTTTCTGTTTTTTGAGACGGGAATCTCACTCTGGAATCTGCACTCCAGGCTGGAGTGCAGTGGCGCGATCTCGGCTCACTGTAAGCTCCGCCTCCAGGGTTCACGCCAGTCTCCTGCCTCAGCCTCCCGAGTAGCTGGGACTACAGGCTCCCACCAGCACGCCCATCTAATTTTTTTGTATTTTTAGTAGAGATGGGGTTTCACTGTGTTAGCCAGGATGTCTCGATCTCCTGACCTTGTGATCCGCCCGTCTCGGCCTCCCAAAGTGTTGGGATTACAGGTGTGAGCCACCACGTCCAGCCTCTCTCTTGTACAACTCTTAATTTAGTCTTCATTTCTTGGATGATTTTTGTTACTCTTCCATGTTTTTTTTCCTGAATCTAGTCACCTCCTATTTAACATCTTTGTATTTTTGTCTTTATTTTGATTTGTAGTATTTTTATGCCTGAAGTTATTTAAAAGTTATATTTGAATACCTGTTGTCCTAGTGGTGGTGGAACAAAAATATTATGAAGTATTGACATGTAGGAGAGCGTCCTATTTTAAGTGGGTTGCACAAAAACCCTGATGTATGAGAGTAGGGAGACATGGGAATCAAAAAGAAGCCTGTATTACTGTTTTCCTGTATTTTAGCTTTTTAAAAAAGTGTTCCTTCTGCTGTCAGGTTTTGATTTTGATCTTCTATTTTATATAGTAAGTTTTTGTGGATATTTTCTGTTCATGATTATCTATTAGATTTTTCTGAACAAGTAATAGCCAGTGATTGTGTGGGAGGTGGTAGTGGGTGGCTTACTTTATTTCTTAGTTCTGGACAGCCCTCCTCCTCTGCTACACTGAAGTTTAATTTCTTTAACAAATGGTACCTTTTGTGGTTGTCAGCCTGGCTTGTCTTCTTCTTCTTCTTCTTTTTTTTTTTTTTGGAGACGGAGTTTCGCTCTTGTCACCCAGGCTGGAGTGCAGTGGCATGATCTCAGCTCACTGCAACCTCCGCCTCTTGGGTTCAAGAGGTTCTCCTGCCTCAGCCTCCTGAATAGCTGGGATTATAGTCACCTGCCACTATGCCCAGCCGATTTTTGTATTTTTAGTAGAGACGGGGTTTCACCATGTTGGCCAGGCTGGTCTTGAACTCCTGACCTCAGGTGATCTGCCTGCCTTGGCCTCCCAAAATGCTGGGATTACAGGTGAGAGCCACAGCTCCTGGCCATGGCTTGTCTTCTTTTGATTCTTTGATTCTGTCTTGTTTCTGCAGGGCCCTTATCTTCAGCTGCTCTTTTATCTCCCTTTATAATGAACAACCTTCCTTCAAAGGTGCTTCTCTCTACCTCAGAAGTGATTCCTTCCTAGAACTGCGTTTCTGGTTCTTCATAGTTTCCAAGCCCCTTCTTCTGTGCCCATCTCTGGCACTCTGAGCCATTAAGTTTTTTTGTGTGGCCCACTTAAGGTAGGCCACTCTTCTTTGACGGGTCAGTTTTTGATGATATTTAGTTCCACCACTACTAGGACCCTGAGGTACTTCCTTTTTTCCCCATGCTACCACTCTGGTTTGGTGCAGGATCTAATTCTGCTGATTTGGTGTCTTTATCTGGCCACCTACATGTTAATCCAGGGATTTGTATTCCCTTTCTCCTTTTTATGATGTAGTCACGGATGATGGGCATTTTTATTTGGTCTCTTTATCAATCTGTATGAGTCTTTGGAGGATGGGGAGAGACATTTAAATTCATACAGTTGCCATTACTTTATAGGATCTGGTGTCCACACGGAAGAAAATTGTTTTGTGTATTTCCTTTAACCTGGATGCTAAAATAATTACACTTTATATCCTGTCTATTGCTATACTCTTTTTTTTTCTTTTTCTTTTTATTTATTTATTTATTTTTTTTCTTTTATTATTATTATTATTATTATTATACTTTAGGTTTTATGGTACATGTGCCCAATGTGCAGGTAAGTTACATATGTATACATGTGCCATGCTGGTGCGCTGCACCCACCTATACTCTTTTAAGTTTTACTTGATTGGATTCTATTATAAATGTTATGACTTCTACATTTTTTGACTAATTGATTCTTCATTCACCCTTATCTTTATTGTCAAATTGGGTGTGGATTGTTCATTTTCAAGAATTATTAACCGTAATAAATCGTTTGGGGGACTTTTTGAAAACACAATGGGATTTTGGAGAAGTAGAATCCAATAATTTATATTTGAAATGTTTATCACTTGATCCTCATAGTACACTCCAGGATGTTAAAAGAAAAACCTTAAAGAAATTAAATCAAACAGAGTTTAGTAGGCAAAGAATGATTCATGGATCAGGCAGCCCCGGAATCATAATAGGTTCAGAGAGGCTGCAGCACTACTGGATGATTGAAGATTTATAGACAGAAGAAGGATAGTGACATACACAAAATGGAAGCGAGGTACAGAAACAGCAGGATTGGTTACAACTCTGTGTTTGCCTTATTTGAATCTGGTTTGAACGATTGATTGCCTTTAATTGGCCAAAACTCAGCGAGTGGCACAAGAGTAAGCTGTAGTCTGTTTACACATCCAGTTAGGTTATGGTTCACCACGAATGGAGAAACCTTTCAGCTGAATTAAAAATATGTGAGGAGGCAGCTTTAGGTTAATCTTAGTTTAACAAGTGTAAGAACCACTACCCTAGGTTGAAGTGATAGTTTGTGTTCTTGTACTTTGTGAGATTATCCATGTAGTAATTTGTGGGTTTGTGATATGAAGAAATTAGACTTTCATGGTAAAGATTTTTAATTATTACTTTATTTGTGAGTGAAATAGTAGAGATAACTATCAATGTGTCTACTTTATCATATAGTATATTCATGCAATAAATACTTTATTGGAAGGCTACTATACATTAGATATTGTGCTAGGTCCCAGAGATACAAAACTGAGAAGACATTATCCCAGTACTCCTTCTGTTCAAAGAGAGATGTGGAGACATACTGATAAACACTCAAAGTATTACATAAGGGCTATGAGAGAGTGGACACAGGATACTTTAGGAGCTGATAAGAAGGTGGAATCAGGTACAGGTTACTCCTTTCTTTCCTCTTGTTTCTTCCTTCTTTCTGAAGAAATATTCATTGGGCACTGAGTTGGGTGCCAGGGATAGAGTGGTGAACAGGGCAGTCATGGTCTCTGCTTTCAGAGTCCACACTGTTTTGAAACAGGGAGATGCCAGATTGTAAAAGGGAACTAACATCAAGGGTACTACTGGAGTAGTAGGAACTAAGTTTCCTGGGGGAGATGATTTTTAAACTACGAGTCTTGAGTAAGTTAACCATGTGTAGAAGTTGGGGGAATGATCTTACAGGTTGCATAGACTCAGACATGGGAGACAGTATAGTGCTTTTAAGTTAAAACAAATTGTCTGGTGTCCTTGGAATGTGGGGTATGGTGGAGATAAATGAATCTGAAAGGGAGATTTAGGGGGAGTCCCAAAGGAATTTTGTGTTCTCTTTGCTATTAGAAAGGTATGTTTAAGGATTCATATACCAAATACATCTGGGAGTGCAGTGATTAAATTGAGACTCTAAGAACAAATACGTGTGTGCTTACAGGGTTTGGAGGGCTGGGCAGAGAAATTCAGAGGTGGACAGGCGTGAGAACATCTGCCATGTTCTGGTAATATAAGTCATTGTGGATCCTGGGAGCCTAAAATGTGAGGTGAAGGGTAATGGAAGATGAGAGTGGGCAGTTAGGCAGTGAGAAGATCATGAAGGTTCATTTTGGCATGCAAGGGAGTTTATGTTTTACATTTTATTTGTAGGGAGCCACTAAAAATGTATCATACAATACCCATTCTAAAAATGAATTAAATATTAAGAAATCTAGAAAATGTTTCATGTGGCAACTTAATTCTATATTTTATCAAATAATAATTAAAACTCCAAAATTAATAAATCCTTATTTTGTTTTATTTTTAAATTTTCAGATAGAAAATCCTCGATACCTGAGACAGAAGCCTATCCCAGTTTCTCTGGTATGTGAGAAATCCATTGTACTTTTTCTAGGGGCAAGTATTTTAAAATAAAATAATCACTAAGTTATTTATAGAAAATAATGCAGATCTACATTAGGAAACATAATAGTTTTTGAATTTTATCACTTGGAAGTGATTTTTTCCTGCAATGTTAGTACTATTTTGGTACGGGCCTCGGGCAATTTAGAAGTTTTCTTTGGGGTTAAGGATAAACCAGATCTGAAAACATGTTAAATAACTCCTGTTCATTCAGCAGATGACACCAAAATTCAGCCTGAGAAAATCCAGCAGTTTCCATGATGATCATTTTCTCTCTCGAGTACGTGAGAAAGAGGTAGGAATGAGATATTGCTGATAAACCCATTGATAATACAGTTTTAATATTTTATGTAATCTAGGTTTTCAGGTTTTAGTTAAAATAATGGTATATTCTAGGAAGAGGTTGCACTTGAAACAAATATAAAACATGATGCATGGTAGGCAGGGTTTGTCTTTCTGTTTTGTTTTTTGTTTTTGTTTTTCCAGAGATAGAGTCTCTCTCTTTTGTCCGGCTGGAGTGCAGTGGTGCGATCAGAGCTCACTGGGATCAAGCAGTCCTCCCACCTCAGCCTCCTGAGTAGCCAGGACTACAGCTGTGCCACCATGTCCAGCTAATTAAATTTTTTTTTTTGGTAGAGATGGGATCTTACTGTTTTTCCCAGGCTGGTCTTGAGCTGTTGGCCTCAAGTGATTCTCCTCCTGCCTTGACTTCTCAAAGCATTAGGATTACAGGCATGAGCCACCACACCTGGACAAAATTGTATATGTTTATTGTGTACAACATGATGTTTTTAAATATGTATACATTGTCAAATGGCTAAATTGAGCTTGATACATGAATCACCTCATGGACTTATCATTTTTTTTGTAATGAGAAGAGTTAAAATGTACTCTCATAGTGATTTTTGAAATACAGTCCATTGTTATTAACTAAAGTCACTATGCTGTACAATGGATCTCTAGAACTTATTTCTCTCATCTAACTTAAATTTTGTATCCTTTGACCAGTATCTCCCAACTCCACTCCTTGTCGCCTGGCCTCATAACCACCATTTCTCTACTTTTGTGAGTTCACCTTTTTTAGAATCCACATATAAGTGAGATCATGTGGTATTTGCCTTTCTGTGCCTGGCTTATTTCACTTAACATCGTGTTCTCTAGGTTCATCCATGTTGTACTCAATGACAAGATTTCCTTCTTTTTAAAAACTGAATAACATTTCATTGTGTGTGTGTGTGTGTGTATATATATATATCACATTTTCTTCATTTATTTGTTGATGGATGCTTTATATTGATTCTGTATCTTGGCTATTGCTGCAGTGAACATGGGGGTGCAGATAGCTCTTCAATATACCAATTTCATTTCCTTTGGATTTATACCCAATAGTGAGATTGCTGGATCATACAGTAGTTCTATTTTTAATTTTTCAAGGAACCTTCATACTGTTTTTCTATAATGGCTGCACTAATTTACATTACTGCCAACACTGGGCAAGGGTTCTCTTTTCTCCACATACTGATCTTTTTTCTTTTTGTTGATAGCCGTTCTAATAGGTGTGACGTGATATCTCAATATTGTTTTAATCAGCATTTCTCTGATGATTAGGAATGTTGAGCAGTTTTTCATATATCTGGTGGATATTTGCATGTCTTCTTTTGAGAAATGTCTATTCAGATCCTTTGCCCATTTTAAAATCAGGTTATTAGTGTTCTTACCATTGAGTTGTTTGAGTTCCGTATATATTTTGAGTGTTAACGCCTTATTAGATATATGGGTTGCAAATATTTTTCTCATTGTGTAGGCTGTCTTTTTACTCTGTTGATTGTTTCCTTTGCTATGCAGAGGCTTTTTAGTTTGATATAATCTCATTTGTCTATTTTTTCTTTTGTTGACTATGCTTTTTGGTTCATATCCAAAACATCATTGCCCAGAGCAATGTCATGGAGCTTTTCCCCTATTTCTCTTATAGTAGTTTTAAAATGTCAGGCCTTACATTTAAGTCTCTGTTTTAAATTGATTTTTGTATATGGTGTGAGAGAAGGGTCTAATTTCATTCTTCTGCATGTTGGATATCCAGTTTTCCGAGCATCATTTATTGAAGAAACTGTCTTTCCCCATTGTGTGTTCTTGGCATCTTTGTCAAAAATCAGTTGACCCAGCCAAGCATGGTGGCTCACGCCTGTAATCGAGCACTTTGGGAGGCTGAAGTGGGCGGATCACTTGAGGTTAGGAGTTTGAGACCAGCCTGGCCAACATGGTGAAACCTCGTCCCTACTAAAAATACGAAAATTAGCCAGGTGTGGTAGGGCATGCCTGTAATCCCAGCTACTCAGGAGGCTGAGGCAGGAGAATCACTTTAACCTGGGAGGCAGAGGTTGCAGTGAGCCAAGATTGTGTCACTGAACTCCTGCTTGGGTGACAGAGCAAGACTCCATCTCAAAAAATAAAAATAAAAAAAAATAATAATAATAAAAATCAGTTGACACTAAATGTATGTGTTTATTTCTGGGTTCTCTATTCTGTTTCATTAGGTCTGTGTGTCTGGTTTATGCCAGTTACTATGCTCTTTTGATTACTATAGCTTTATAGTGTATTTTGAAGTCAGGTAGTGTGATGCCTTCACTTATGTTCATTTTGCTCAAAATTGCCTTGGGTATTCAGGGTCTTTTTGGTTTCATATAAATTTTAGGGTTTTCTTTATATCTGTGAAAAATGCCACTGGAATTTTGATAGGGATTGCATTAAATATATAGATTGCTTTGGATAGCATGGACATTTTAACCATTATTAGTTCTTCCAGTTCATGAACATGAGATATCTTTCCATTTATTTGCATCTTCTTTAATTTCTTTTATCAGTGTTTTACAGTTTTCATTATACTGGTCTTTAATCTCCTTGATCAAATTTATTTCTAAGTGGTTTTTTTTTTTGGTACCTAGTAAGAAAGGGATTGTTTTCTTGATTTTGTATGGTTCATTGTCAGTGTATAAAATGGCTACTGATTTTTGTATGTTGATTTTGTATTCTGTAACTTTAGTGAATTCATTTATTAGTTCCAGCATTTTGGTGGAGTCTTTAAAAAAATTTTTTTTACATATAAGATCTTGTCGTCTGTAAATAGAGACCATTTCGCTTGTTCCTTTCCAATTTGGATACAATTTATTTATTTATTTAGGAGACAGTCATGCTCTGTCGCTTAGGCTGGAGTACAGTGGTGCAATCTCAGCTCACTGCAGCCTACGTCTCACGGGTTCAAGCAATTCTTATGCCTGAGCCTCCCCAGTAGCTGGCATTACAGGCATTTGCCACTGTGTGCCATATATAGATATATAACTTTTTTTTTTTGGTAGAGACAAGGTTTCACCATGTTGTCCAGGCTTGTCTTGAACTCCTGACCTCAAGTAATCTGCCTGCCTCAACCCCACAAAATGCTGGGATTGATTACAGGCATGAGCCACTGTGCCTGGCCAACCTTTTATTTATTTCCCTTGTGTAATACTCTGGCTAGGACCACCAGTACTATGTTGAAAAGAAGTAGTGAGAGTGGACATCTTTGTCTCATTTCTGATCTTAGAGGAAAAGCTTTCAGTTTTTCACTGTTGAATATATTGTTATCAATGGGTTTTTCATGCATGGCCTTTATTGTATTGAGGTACATTTCTTCTATACCTAATTTGTTGTTTTTATTATGAAAATATGTTGAATTTTGTAAATGATTTTCCACATCTATTGAGATGATTATATGGTTTTTATCCTTCATTCTGTTAATTGGTGTACAACATGTATAGATTTGCATATGTTAAAGTATCTTTATATTCTTGGGATGAATTCCACTTGATCATGGTGAATGCTCTTCTGAATGTGCTGTTGAATTCAGTTTGCTAATATTTTGTTGAGGACTTTTGCATCTATCTTCGTCCTTAATATTGGCCTATAATTTTCCTTTCTTGTTGTGTTCTTGTGTAGTTTTGGTGTCAGAGTAAAGATGGCCTCATAATATGAGTTTGGAAGCGTTCTGTCTTTTTTGGAAGAGTTCGAGGAGGATTGGTATTAGGTCTTTAAATGTTTGGTAGAATTCAACAGTGAAGCCATCAGGTCCTGGGCATATGTTGTGTGTGTGTGTGTGTGTGTGTGTGTGTGTGTGTGTGTGTGTTTAAATTAATGCTTCAAGGCCAGACTCAGTGGCTCACGCCTGTAATCCCAGCACTTTAGGAGGCTGAGGCGGGCAGATAACCCGAGGTCAGGGGTTTGAGATTAGCCTCGCCAACATGGTGAAACCCCATCTCTATGAAAAATACAAAAATTAGTTGGGTGTGTTGGTGTGCACCTGTAATCCCAGTTACTTGGGAAGCTGAGGCAGGAGAATCACTTGAACCTGGGAGGTGGGGGTTGCAGTGAGAAGATCGCACCACTGCACTCCAGCCTGGGTGATAGAACAAGACTCCCATCTCAAAAAAAAAAAAAATAGTAAATACATAAATTAATGCTTCAGTCACCTTACTCATTATTGATTTCTTCAGCTTTTTTATTTCTTCATGATTCAGTCATCATACGTTCTGTGTGTCCAGGAATTTATTCCTTTCTTCTAGGCTATCTAATACTCATAGTAGTCTTTCATGATCCTTTGTATATCTGTGGCATCAGTTCTAACATCTTCTCTTTCATTTCTTATTTTACTTATTTGTTTTCTCTTATTTTTTTCTTAGTCTAGCTAAAGTTTTGTCAATTTTGTTTATCTTTTCAAATAACTCTTAATTTTACTGACATTTTCTATTGTTTTTCTAGTCTATATTTCATTTATTTCTGCTCTGATCTTTATGATTTCCTTCCTTCCATGAACTTTGGACTTAGATTGTTCTTTTAGAAGTTATTTAGGTATAACATTAACTTGTTTATTTGAGATCTCCTGTTTTGATGTAGGCATTTATTGCTATTCACTTCTTTCTTACAACTGCTTTTGCTGTATCCCATAAGTTTTTGTATGTTGTGTTTTTATTTTCATTTGTCTCTAGATATTTTTAAATTTCTCTTTTAATTTCTTCTTTGACATATTAGCTGTTCAAGAGCATGTTGTTTAATTTCCATGTATTTGTCGATTTTCTGAAATTCCTCATTACTGATTTCTAGTATTAAACATGTGGTCAGAAAAGATACTTGATATGATTTCAGTCTTCTTAAATTTGTGAAGACTTGTTTTGTGAACTAACATATGATCTATGCTGAAGAATATTTCACATTTGGTTGAGAAGAATGTGTATTCTGTGGCCATTGAATGGTACATTTTGTATATCTCTTTTAGGTTTATTTGCACTGAAGAATAGACCAAATCTGATGTTTCCTTATTAATTTTCTTTCTGGGTAACCCGTCCATTGCTGAAATTGTGGTCTTAAAGTCCCCTACTAGTATTGTATTACACTCCTTCTCTCCTTTTATATCTATGAATATTTGCTTTATATATTTAGGTGCTGTTACTTTGGGTGCATATATATTTATAATTGGTATATCCTTTTGATGACTTGAGCCCTTTGTCACTGTATAATGACCTGTATCTCATTTTATAATTTTGGTTTTAAGTCAGTGTTATCTGATGTTAGTATTTCTACCCTCGCTCTCTTTCCATTTCTGTTTGCATGAGGTATCTTTTCCTCTTCCTTCACTTTCAGTCTATGTAGTTTCTTAAACATGAAACGAATTTCTTATAGGAAGCATATAGTTGAATTTTTTAAAAAATCCATTCAGTTATTCTGTCTTTTGATTGGATAATTTAATCCATTTATATTCAACGTAAGTATTCATAAGTAAAGACTTGCTACTTCTGTTTTGTAATTTGTTTTCTGGTTTTATAGAACATTTGTTCCTTTCCCTCTTGTTATCTTTCTTTGTGATTTGGTGAATTTCTGTAGTGGTATGCTTTGAATCCTTTCTTTTTATGTTTCGTGCAACTATTGTAGGTTTTTGCTTTGTGATTACTACGAGGCTTACATAAAACATCTTATTTTCATGATGGGCTATTTTAAACTGATAATAACTTTGATTTATCACATATAAAAACTACATTTTACTCTGTTTCATTTTTTGATGTCACAATTTACATCTTTTTATATTGTATAGAAATAAATTATTGTGACTATTATATTTAAATAATATAATATCTTCATACTAAAGATATAAGTCATTTCCACAATATTATATTATTAGACTATTCTGTATTTGACTGTTTACTTACTTTTACTGGTGTTTTATCCTTATATATATATTTTTTATTATTCATTAGTGTCTTCTTCTTTGAGCATCAAGATTTCACTTGAGCATTTTTGTAAGACAAGTCTAGTGGTCATGAACTCCCTAAGACTTTTTTGTGTCTTGGTACATTTTTAACTTTTCTTTATTTCTGAAAGACTGCTTTGCCAATTACAATATTCTTGGTTGGCAGTTATTGTCTTTCAGCACTTGGAATATATCATCCTACTCTTTTCTGGCCTGTAAGATTTCCTCCATGAAATCCACTGCTAGTCTTATTGGAAGTCTCTTGTATATAATTTGCTTTTCTCTTGATATTTTCAGAATCCTCCATTTCTTCTTTATATTTGACAGTTTGATTATAACATGCCTTGGTATAGTCTTGCTTGAATTAAATCTGATTGGAGACTTTTGACCTTTTTGTACCAGGATATATATATCTTTCCCTCAATTTGGAAAGTTTTTAGCTATTATTTCTTTAAATAAACTTTCTACACCTTTGTCTCTCTTTTTCTTCTTTAGCTCCTATAACTTGAATATTTGTTCTTTGGATCCTGTCCCATACGTCCTGTAAACTTTCTTCATTCCTTTCCAGTCTTTTTCCTTTTTCTTCTCTGACTGCATATTTTCTAATAACCTGTATATTTGAGTTTACTGAATTTTGTGTTTTGCTTGATCAATTTGGTTGTGAATGCTGTTATATTTTTCTTTTCATTTGTTATATTTTTCAGCTCCAGAATTTGATTTTTAAAAAAATTTCTCTGTAAATTTCTCATTTTGAACACTTACTGTTTTTCTGATTTCAATAAATTATTTCTCTGTATTTTCTTGAAGCTCACTAAGCTTCCTTAAAACAATTAGTGTGAATTATTTGTCAGGCAGTTTATATATTTTCATTTCTTTGGGGTCAGCTATTGGGAGATTATTTTCTTTTGCTGGAGTTATGTCTCCTTGGTTTTTTATGTTGCTTGTTGCTTTATGTTGGTGTCTGCACATTTGAAGAAGTAGGAAATTATTATAGTCTTTGTAGACTGGCTTCATTTGAGAAAGCCAGGCACCATTCAGCCTATCCAGAGATTCTGGGTAGGCTGTTTGGCCTGTTGGTGGGCTCTCTCCTACAGTCCTCAGGCAGGGTCAGAAAGTGGGTGGGCCTCGTATCTTGGTACTCATGTTTAAGCTTGGAGCCTGGATCCACTTGGTAGATGTGTTGCTTTGGTCCATGGGAGTGAGCTTGAAGTTTGGGTCTGCATGGTAAGCCTGAAATCTGTATCCACCAGGGCTAGCCTAAAGCCTAGGTCCGCAAGGGCTGACCTGGTTCTAGGGTGGGTTTAAGCCTGAATCTGCAGGGGGCCAGACAGGTTCTGGGATGGGCCTGGTTCTTTGGTCCACTGGGACAGGCCAGGGGCCTGCTTGTGCAGGGGTGGGCCTGGGTCACGATTCTGTAGGGATGGACCTGGAATCTTACTTTCTGAGGGCTGGCTTAACACCACAGTTTATTGGGATGAGCTTGGACCCTGGGTCTGTTAGTCAGGCCTGGACCCTGAGTCTCCTGGAGTATGGGACCACAGGAGTTAATATGGAGATTGGGGCTCCAGTGGCCGACCTGGGATCTGGGCCAGAGGTGTTGACTGGGAGGTTGGGTGGGTCTAAAGCATGGGGTTGTGTTGGCTGACCTGGCTCTGAATCCTGTGTTATGCTTGGAGCCTGGGGCCAGATGGGCTGGCCTGACATTGGGTATGTCTGGAGCCTATATTCACATGGGCCAGCATAGAGGCTGAGTCTGTGAGTGCTGGCCTGATGACTAGGGATTCTGGAGGCTGGCCTGGTTCCTGGGTAGGCCTGAAACCTGAAGTTGTTGGGGCCAGCCTTGTGCTGTGAATAGTCTGGAGCCCAAGGTCACTGGGCCCTCCTGGCAATGTGGTGAGTCCAGAGACTGAGTCTGCTGGGCTGGCTTTGGAACCTGGGGCTGTGGGATCTTGCTTTGTGCCAAATTAGGCCTACAGGCTCAGTCTATGGGTACTGGCCTGGAGTCTTGGGTCTTGGGAGCTGACCTGGAGCCTGGGGCTACAGAGGCTAGCCAGGAACCTTAGTCTGTAGGGGCTGGTCTGGCTCTGGGGTGGAGCTGAAGCTTAGGCTGCTGGGGTCAGTCCAGCACTAGGGTTAGTTTGGATGCTGTAGCTGCTGGGATCAGCATGGGGTGGGGTGGACCCAGGGACTAAATCTACTGGGCCAGTCTGGAGCCTGGGGCTGTGAGATTTTCCTTGTACCAGGGTGGATTTGCAGGGTCAGTCCTGGGGTACTGGCTGGGAGTCTAGGGCTGAGGAGTCCTGCCTGGTCCTACGTTTTACTGGGACTGACCTGGTATTGGGGTCGAGGTAAAGTCTAGTGCTCACCTTTCTTCCCTCCTCACAAGTGGAAGGTCTCTCCACGCTTTACTGTCTGGAGTTGGGGGAGGGGTGATGTGAGTATTTTAAAACCTGCAGCCTTGGACTTCTGAGTAAAACTGTCCTTTCTGCATTCTGCGTTATGTCTTTTCCTATTTTGTGCTATAATATTTCACCTTGTTTACTTAGCTCTTATGAAGGTATTTTTTGCATGTTTATGTTCAAATTGATTTTTCTGTGGAAGGATGAGGGCTTGAAAGTCCTAGTCTGCCATCTTGCTGACATCAGACTCAGGGTTTTCTTTCTTGTGTAATCCTGGTGTTACAAAAACTTTGAAATAAAAACAAATGACATTTTAAAAAGCATATTTGTCCTTTGAGCTCTTGTTTTGAATTTGTTTTTCTAAAAATTGTCATTCATTAATTATAAAAGTAATTTTGAGTCGTTCCCAACTATTTTTCCTTTTAATTTTATTTTGTATTAATTCTTACTATTGAGGTTGCTTACCATAAAATAATTAAACGAATTGAAAGGAAGTCATCACTTAAAAATTTTGTTGATGACAACTCGGGGCAGGAGTCAACATACCAATGCCACCCACATGTTTTCAAAGAAAAAACATTTAAAGCTATCATGCATTGCATCAGAATTTCATTTTTAAATGTGTTTGACTTTATTTTTTCCTAAATCCTTATGTTTTTGTTTTTCTTTTGGGCATACTATAAAAATATTTGAGGCATCACTGAGAAGTTTGCATGTAATCATAAACTTATTCCATATATTAAAATATATTCAATGTACATTTTTCTAAAATAATCCTTTGTGCAATTACAGTCATTTCTGACTTATTTTGATGTTTTTTAAATCATATTTTCTCCATTGCACAATATTTAAAAGTATCTGCTGATTTGCCCCTGTGTGAAAACTATCTTAGTTTCATCTATCTTTTAAATTAGCATGTCTGATTATAAAATAAATTATGTAGATTTTTATTAAAGACATTTTGGGAAATAGAGACATATGTAAGGAGGGAAATAAAATCACCTATAGAATCAATACCTAGAAATAAAAAATACTGGTAATATATTCTATGTTTTTTTTTCTTTTCTCTGTGTGTTCTATAAACATATGTTTTTCTTTAGAAAATTGGTATGGCGAGGCACGGTGGCTCACGCCTGTAATCCCAGCACTTTAGGAGGCTGAGGTGGGCAGATCACGAGGTTAGGAAATCGAGACCATCCTGGCTAACACGGTGAAACCCTGTCTCTACTAAAAAAATACAAAAAATTACTTGGGCGTGGTGGCGGGCGCCTGTAGTCCCAGCTACTCGGGAGGCTGAGGCAGGAGAATGGCGTGACCCCGGGAGGCGGAGCTTGCAGTGAGCTGAGATCACGCCATTGCATTCCAGTCCGGGTGACAGCGCGAGACTCCGTCTCAAAAAAAAAAAAAGAAAAGAAGATCTTATGTCTACGTGCTTAAATCCCTTTTATTCAACATTTAATTGTTGGCATGAGGATAAATGCTGTTCTGTTTCAAAGTTTGTTGGAGCCTTACATGTCCTTATAAAACAACTCTTGTGCATGTTCTCATCTAAAAATGCCTTTATTGTTGCTGGGTAATATTTTTGAAACAATAAATAGCATTCTTTTAAGTGAGTTAACTTTATTTAAAATTAAATATTAGCTCTCAAGTATTTAATCATCACTTTCTCAACTCATTCTTCAGAGATAATTATTGCTGAAAATTTAATGGGTATTCCTTTAAAATTCTCTAGGATTATTTCTTTTTAAGTAAAATTAGATCATATACTGTATATAGACCATTTCATTGCTTTTTTTTTTTTTTTTTTTGAGATGGAGTCTTGCTCTGTTACCCGGGCTGGAGTACAGTGGCGTAATTTCAGCTCACTGCAACCTCCGTCTCCCAGATTAAAGCAATTCTGCTACCTCAGCCTCCTGAGTAGCTGGGATTACAGGTGTGTGCCACCATGCCCGGCTATTTTTTGTATTTTTAGTAGAGATGGGGTTTTACCATGTTGGTCAGGCTGGTCTCAAACTCCTGACCTTGTGATCCGCCTGCCTCGGCCTCCCAAAGTGCTGGGATTACAGGCATGAGCCACCATGCTTAGCCCATTTCATTGCTTTTTGACTGACATATATATTCCGATGATTTTTTCTGCATCAGAAATATCACCCTATTCTTATTCATAATTACATAAATTTTACTTTACTGGTATGTTTTATTAATATAATTTGTTATTGATGCATATAGGCTGTTTAGAGTATTTTTCTATAACAAATGGTATTTCAAGAATACCCCTATGCATATCTTTGTGTATTATGTGTCTTTTCTTGCAGAATAAATTATGTGAAATGGAATGGCTCAGTCACGGGGTGGCACATTTGCATTTTAGATTGATGTTGACAAGTCATCCTTAAAATAAGGTTATGTCTGCATAGGGCTGCAGGCATGGGAGTGTATGGAGTGTTGGCTAGTGGATATAGAGTTTCTTTTTAGGGTGATTAAAATGTTCTAAAATTAGATTGTGCTAACGGTTGTATAACTCTCTGATATATTAAAAACTTTTGATTTGTATTGTTTAAATGTGTGAATTTTATGATATATAAATTATATTTCAGTAAAACTTAAAAAGGGTTATGTCTATTTAAGTTAATATTAATGGTATAGAGAATGTCTCTTTTTCCATTTTGTTATCAATACTGGAGCAATTTGCATGTTTAGTATCACTTTTTTTATGTCTTGCAAATATTTTTCTCTGTAAATGTCTTTTGATTTGTGCTACTTTTTAGTGTAGAGAAGGTTTCTTCTATTTTTAACTTTTTAAAATTAATTTTGAATTTTTGTGCATACATAGTAGGTGTATATATTTGTGGGTTACATGAGATATTTTGATACAGGCCTGCAATGCATAATAATCACATCAGGGTAAATGGGGTATCCATCATCTTAAGCATTTATCCTTTGTGTTACAAACAATCTATACTCATTTAGTTATTTTAAAATGTACAATTAAATTATTTTTTGACTATAGTCACCTTATTGTTCCAGCAAATTATAGGTCTTCTTCATTCTTTCTACTTTTTATACCTGTTAACCATCCCAACTCCCCCCCCACC
Source organism: Pongo pygmaeus (assembly GCF_028885625.2). NCBI lineage: Eukaryota > Metazoa > Chordata > Mammalia > Primates > Hominidae > Pongo > Pongo pygmaeus. The sequence continues at coordinate 84,266,276 of NC_072392.2, read as the reverse complement.
TTCCCACTACCCTTTCCAGCCCCTAATAACCATCATTCTACTATCTCCATGAGTTCAATTGTTTTTAATTTTTAGCTCCCACAAATAAGTGAGAACATATGAAGTTTGTCTTTCTGTGCTTGGCTTATTTCACTGAACATAGTGACCTCCAGTTCCATCCATGTTGTTGCAAATGACAGGATCTCATTCTTTTTCATGGCTGGGTAGTACTCCATTGTGTATGTGTGCCACATTTTCCTTATCCATTCATCTGCTGATGGATACTTAGCTTGCTTCTAAGTCTTCACTATTGTCATTAGTGCTGCAATAAACATGGGAGTGCAAATATCTCTTCAATATACTGATTTTCTTTTTTTGGAGTATATACCTTGGAGTGGGATTGGTGGATTGGTAGTTCTATTTTTATTTTCTTTTGAGGGACCTCCAAACTGTTTTCCACTGTGGTTGTATTAATTTACATTCCTACCAACCCAGTGTACAAGGGTTCTCTTTTTTCCACATCATTGCCAGCATTTGTTATTACCTATCTTTTGGATAAAAGGCATTTTAACTGGACTGAAATGATATCTCATGGTAGTTTTGATTTGCATGAGAAGTTTTCTTTTAAATAGTTGCATCTGTCAGCCTTTTCTCTGGGCTTCTGGTTTTTGTATTATGCTTACAAAAGCCTTTCACCTTCCAACATAACAAAAAATTACCTTTTTTGTCTATTTAAAAATTTTATTTTTCTATTTAAATATTAGATCTCTTTCAGAGGTTTTGCTGTAAATACTGATAGTAATCTACGTTTGTTCTTTTTTTGTTGTTTTGTTTTTTGAGACGGAGGCTTGCTCAGTCGCCCAGGCTGGAGTGTGGAGTGCAGTGGCACGATCTCGGCTCACTGCAAACTCTGCCTCCTAGGTTCAAGCAATTCTTCTGCCTCAGCTTCCTGGGTAGCTGGGACTACAGGTGCTCACCGCCACGCCCAGCTAATTTTTTTGTATTTTTAGTAGAGACGGGGTTTCACTGTGTTGCCCAGGCTGGTTTCGAACTCCTGAGCTCAGGCAATCTGCCCACCTTGGCCTTCCAAAGTGCTAGGATTACAGTCGTGAGCCACTGCGCCTGACCTCATTAGTCAGTTCTTAATGGTATAAAATAAAAATTTAGGAGTTTGAAATACTTATATTAAAGGATCCAGTAAGTCTGGAGATAATTAATTGATACCAATTTTTTACAGATTATAGAGTTCATCTGTGTCATTGTATAAGTCCGTTCTCATGCTGCTAATAAAGACATACCCAAGACTGGGTAATTTATAACGAAAAGGAGGTTTAATGGACTCACAGTTCTGTATGGCTGGGAGGCCTCACAATCATGGCAGAAGGCGAAAGAGGAGCAAAAGCACATCTTACATGGTGGCAGGCAAGAGAGCATGTGCAGGGAAACTGCCCTTTATAAAACTATCAGATCTCATGAGACATTCACTATCATGAGAACAGCATGAGGAAAATCCTTCCCCATGATTCAATTACCTCTCACTGGGTCCTTCCCACAACACATGGGAATGATGGTAGCTACAGTTCAAGATGATATTTGGGTGAGGACACAGCCAAACCGTATCAATCATGAAGGATTTATTAAAGTATTTAATTTTGTTGAAGTTTTAGGGAGTCTTAAAATATTTAACTAGCCTTTAGAAATGGAGCTATTTAATAAAATACAACTTCCGTTTTAAATTCATAATTGTTCAGAAGATACCTTAGATGTTAACATGAGTAAAATATGTAAAATTACTAATTGAATTAATGCAATTATTTAACCTAATTTACTAATTAACATTATTTATTTAATATTACTATTAATATCTACTTTTATTGGAGTTAAAGAATTATAGTGGTTTGTTTTGGTGGCTACAGATACACATATAAAAATTTTTTTTTTTTTGGGACAGAGTCTCGCTCTGTCGCCCAGGCTGGAGTACAATGGCGCAGTCTCGGCTTACTGCAACCTCTGTCTCCTGGGTTCAAGCAATTCTTGTTCCTCAGCCTCCCAAATAGCTGGGATTACAGGCACATGCTATCACGTCTGGCTAATTTTTGTATTTTTAGTAGAGACAGGATTTTGCCATGTTGGCCAGGCTGGTCTCAAACTCCTGACCTAAGGTGATCCACTGCCTCTGCCTCCCAAAGTGCTAGGATTACAGTCATGAGCCACCACACCTGACCCACATATTAAATATTTTAAGATGTTCTTAAAAATTTTCAATTTATTTTGGGCATATTTCTCATATGTTATGGGAAAACATATGTTCAGTGACAGTGATCCTTTATTTTAACTTTAGCCTATCAGTCACAAACATACTTGGACTTGCTTGCCTTTGTAATTGCTAACACATTTCTCTGATATCCACATCACAGAATTGTGTGACAGTGAGCATCATCAAGCAATGGGTCTTTCTTTCTATTTTTAGTAATCCGAAAAAAGGCTTTTTGACATTATCACATTTGGAAAAGTGTTCTCACTGAAAATGAAAGAAGAGACAACACAACAAGAAGAGGTCAATTTTCAGAGAACAGATGGTAGAAATTGCTCCTTTGGTAAAAGGTGAAAGATTTATACAATCTGAAGAGAAACCAGAGTAAAAAATTACTCTTTTTGTGAAATAAAATAGAAATAAAATAGAAAATTTCCTTTGACCTTTCTTTTCACCCATATTGAATGTTTCCATCTATTGCCTAAAAAGAGATGTTGCTTCTTTATTACTTGTAATGCCAAGTAGGACTTTTTTTTTAGCTTTTTTTTTTTTTCCCCGAGATGGAGTCTTGCTCTGTCACCAAGGCTGGAATGCAGTGGTGCAATCTCGGCTCACCACAACCTCCGTCTCCTGGATTCAAGCGATTCTCCTGCCTCAGCCTCCTGAGTAGCTGGGACTACAGATGTGTGCCACCATGCCAGGCTAATTTTTGTATTTTTTGTAGAGACAGGGTTTCACCATGTTGGCCAGGCTGGTCTTGAACTCCTGACCTTGTGATCCGCCCGCCTTGGCCTCCCAGAGTGCTGGGATTACAGGTGTGAGCCACTGCGCTTGGAATTAGGCCTTTTTTGTGTGTGCGTGTGAGTCTGCTACTCAAATATATAATTTAAATAACTCTAGGATAAAGAAAGCCACAGTTACTGACATAATAAATGAGAGAACAGGTATAGATTTCTTATGAAACATAGCATTCAGATATGCATAATGTCACATAATTTGATAAATAATTGTACAAAGGAATGCCATTGTAAATGCCACCCAGGCAAGCATTAGATAATTGCCAATATCCTAGGAAGCCTGCTGTCTGACCATTTGTAATCATATTCTCTTCCATCTTTCCTAGAAGTAACCACTATTCTGATTTTTCTGACGATAATTTTCACCTATTAGTTTTAATATTGATTTTAGCATTAATACCTGCATCTTTGAAAATTGAAATATTTTTATTTTACCAGATTTTGAACTTTATATGAGGAGAACTAAACTTTTTATTTATTTTTATTTTTTATTTTATTTTACTTTTTATTTTATTATACTTTAAGTTCTGAGATACATGTGCAGAACATGCAGGTTTGTTACATAGGCATACACTTGCCATGGTGGTTTGCTGCACCCATCAACCTGTCATCTACATGAGGTATTTCTCCTAATGCTATCCTCCCCTAGTCCCCTACCCTCTGACAGTCCCCAGTGTGTGATGTTCCTCTCCCTGTGTCCATGTGTTCTAATTGTTCAACTCCCACTTACGAGTAAGAACATGCAGTGTTTGTTTTTCTGTTCTTGTGATAGTTTGCTGAGAATGATGGTTTCTGGCTTCATCTATGTCCCTGCAGAGGACATGAACTTATCCATTTTTATGGCTGCATAGTATCCCGTGGTGTAGATGTGCCACATTTTCTTTATCCAGTCTATCATTGATGGGCATTTGGGTTGGTTCTAAGTCTTTGCTATTGTGAACAGTGCTGCAATAAACATATGTGTTCATGTGTCTTTATAGTAGAATGATTTATACTCCTTTGGGTATATACCCAGTAGTGGGAATGCTGGGTCAAATGGTATTTCTGGTTCTAGATCCTTGAGGAATCTCCACACTGTCTTCCATAATGGTTGAACTAATTTACACTCCCACCAACAGTGTAAAAGTGTCCCTATTTCTCCACATCCTCCCAGCATCTGTTGTTTCCTCACTTTTTAATGATCGCCATTCTAACTGGTGTGAGATGGTATCTCTTTGTGGTTTTGATTTGCATTTCTCTAATGACCAGTGATGATGAGCTTTTCTTCGTATGTTTGTTGGCTGCATAAATGTCTTTTTTTGAGAAGTGTCTGTTTATGTCCTTTGCCCACTTTTTGATGGGGTTTTTTTTTTTCTTGTAAATTTGTAAAATTGTTCCTTGTAGATTCTGGATATTAGCCCTTTGTCAGATGGATAGATTGCAAAAATTTTCTGCAATTCTGTAGGTTGCCTGTTCACTCTGATGATAGTTTCTTTTGCTGGGCAGAAGCTCTTTAGTTTAATTAGATCCCATTTGTCAATTTTGGCTTTTGTTTCCATTGCTTTTGGTGTTTTAGTCATGAAGTCTTTGCCCATGTCTATGTCCTGAATGGTATTGCCTAGGTTTTCTTCTAGGGTTTTTATGGTTTTAGGTCTTATGTTTAAGTCTTTAATCCATCTTGAGTTAATTTTTGTATGAGATGTAAGGAAGGGGTCCAGTTTCATTTTTCTACATATGGCTAGCCAGTTTTCCCAACACCATTTATTAAATAGGGAATCCTTTCCCCATTGTTTGTTTTTTTCGGGTTTGTCAAAGATCAGATGGTTGTAGATGTGTGGTGTTATTTCTGAGGCCTCTGTTCTGTTCCATTGGTCTATATACCTGTTTTGGTACCAGTAACATGCTGTTCTGGTTATGTAGCCTTGTAGTATAGTTTGAAGTCAGGTAGCATGATGCCTCCAGCTTTGTTCTTTTTGCTTAGGATTGTCTTGACTATACGGGCTCTTCTTTGGTTCCATATGAAATTTAAAGTAGTTTTTTCTAATTCTGTGAAAAAAGTCAATGGTAGCTTGATGGGGATAGCATTGAATCTATAAATTACTTTGGGAAGTATGGCTATTTTCACGATATTCATTCTTCCTATCCATGAGTATGGAATGTTTTTTCATTTGTTTGTGTCCAAAGAGAACTAAACTTTTGATATTCTTTTATGTCTTGCTTCTTTTGCTCAATAGTATGTTAGAAGCATTCATCCATGTTGTGCCATATAATTGTAATAGGTTTGTTTGCACTGTTTTCTATTTAATGAATGTTATATTTCTTGCCTTTTTTGATAAACTTTATTCTAATTTTTTGCCTTTACAAATAATAATTCTATGAATAATCTTATATGTGTATCCTGATATACATATGCAAGAGTAGAAATGGGGTTTTACCATGTTGATCAGGCTGGTCTCAAACTACTGACCTCAGGTGATCCACCCACTTCAGCCTCCCAAAGTGTTGGGATTATAGGCATGAGCCACTGTGCCCCGCAGCATTCCTTTTTCTTAGCAGCCTTGCCAGTATGTTAAGTATTATTATTATTTTTGTCCTTTTAGTAATAGCCATTGTTACTGGTGTGAAATTGCATCTCATTGTGGTTTTGATTTGCATTTCTCTGATGATCAGTGATGTGTCATATGTTTGTTGGCCCCTCGTATGTTTCAGCAGAAATCCTACAAGCTAGAAGGGATTGGGGCCCTATCTTCAGCCTCCTCAAACAAAACAATTATTAGCCAAGAATTTTGTATCCAGTGAAGCTAAGCATCATATATGAAAGACAGGTACAGTCTTTTTCAGACAAACAAATGCTGAGAGAATTTGCTAATACCAAGCCACCACTACAAGAACTGCTAAAAGGAGTTCTACATCTTGAAACAAATTCTGGAAACATATCAGAACAGAATCTCTTTAAAGCATAAATCACACAGGACCTGTAAAACAAAAATACAAGTTAAAAAACAAAAACAAAAATGAACAAACAAAAAAAAACCCCAAAGTATGCCGGCAACAAAGAGCATGATGAATGCAATGGTACATCACATTTCAATACTAACATTGTATGTAAATGGCCTAAATGCTCCACTTAAAAGACATAGAACCTCCCGAGCGCAGTGGCTCACGCCTGTAATCCCAGCACTTTGGGAGGCTGAGGCAGGTGGATCATGAGGTCAGGAGTTCAAGACCATCATGGCCAATCTGATGAAACCCCGTCTCTACTAAAAATACAAAAATTAGCCAGGCGTGGTGGCACATGTCTGTAGTCCCAGCTACTTGGAGGCTGAGGCAGGAGAATTGCTTGAACCAGGGATGCAGAGTTGCAATGAGCTGAGACTGTGTCACTGCACTTCAGCATGGGAACAGAGTGAGACTCCGTCTCAAAAAAAAAAAAAAAGAAAAGAAAAGAAAAAAAAAGATACAAAACCACAGAATAGAGCAGAATAGAGGACCCAGAAATAAACCCAAATACTTACAGCCCACTGATCTTCAACAAAGCAAACAAAAACATGAAGTGGGGAAAGGGCACCCTTTTCAACAAATGGTGCTGTGATAATTGGCTAGCCACATGTAGGAGAATGAAACTGGAACCTCATCTCTCACCTTATATGAAAATCAATGAAGATGGATTAAGGACTTAATGTAAGACCTGAAACTATAAAAATTCTAGAAGATAACATTAGAAAACCCCTTCTAGACATTGGCTTAGGCAAGGATTTCGTGACCAAGAACCCCAAAAACAAAGATAAATAGTTGGGACTTAATTAAACTAAAGAGCTTTTGCACGGTAAAAGGAACAGTCAGCAGGGTAAACAGACAACCCACAGAGTGGGAGAAAATCTTCATAATCTATACATCCAACAATGGACTAATAACCAGAATCTACAACTTGATGACAGCATGCCTAGGTGATGATGTTTTTGTGATTAATTTCCCAAGTGTTCTTTGTGCTTCTTGTATTTGGATGTCCAGGTCTCTAGAAAGGCCAGGGAAGTTTTCCTTGATTATTCCCCCAAATATGTTTTCCACACATTTAGATTTCTCTTCTTCATCAGGAATACCGATTATTCTTAGGTTTGGTTGTTCAACATAATCCCAGGCTTCTTGGAGCCTTTGTTCATATTTTCTTATTCTTTTTTCTTTGTCTTTGTTGGATTGGGTTAATTAGAAGACTTTGTCTTCAAGCTCTGAATTTCTTTCTTCTTTTTGTTCAATTCTATTCTATTGCTGAGACTTTGCAGAGCATTTTGCATTTCTCTAAGTGTGTCCATTGTTTCCTGAAGTTTTGATTGTTTTTTCTTTATGCTATCTATTTCCTTAAATATTTCTCCCTTCACTTCTTGTATCGTTTTTTTGGATTTCCTTGCATTGGGCTTCACCTTTCTCTGATGCCTCCCTGATTGGCTTAATAAGTAACTTCCTGAATTCTTTTTCAGGTAAATCAGGGATTTCTTCTTGGTTTGGATCCATTGCTGGTGAGCTAGTGTGATTTTTTGAGGGGCGTTAAAGAGCCTTGTTTTGTCATATTATCAGAGTTGATTTTCTGATTCCTTCTCATTTGGGTAGGCTCTGAGAAAAGTCTAGGACTGAAGACTGTTGTTCAGATTCTTTTGTCCCACAGGGTGTTCCCTTGATGTACTATTCTCCCCCTTTTCCTACGGATGTGGCTTCCTGTGAGCTGAGCTGCAGTGATGGTTATCTCTCTTCTGGGTCTAGACACCCAGCGAGTCTACCTGGCTCCGGGCTGGTACTGGGGGTTGTCTGCACAGAGTCCTGTGATGTGAACTATGAATTGCTCAGCCATGGATACCAGCACCTGTTCTGGTAGAGGTGGCATGAGGTTGAAATGGACTCTGTGAGGGTTCTTAGCTTTAGTGGTTTACAGTTCTATTTTTGTGCTGGTTGGCCTCCTGCGAGAGGGTGGCACTTTCCAGAGAGCATCAGCTGTGGTACTATGGAGAGGAACCAGTGGCGGACGTGGCCCTAGAACTCCCAAGAGTATGTGCCCTTTGTCTTCAGCTACCAGGGTGGATAGGGAAGGCCCAGCAGGTGGGGGCAGGGCTAGGCATGTCTGAGCTCAGACTCTCCTTGGGCAGCTCTTACTGTGGCTGCTGTCGGGGATAGGAGTGAGGTTCCCAGGTCAATGGAGTTGTGTACCTAGGAGGATTATGGCTGCCTCTGCTGAGTCATGCAGGTTGTCAGGGAAGTGAGGGAAGGCTGGCAGTCACAGCTCTCACCCAGCTCCCACACAGTCTTCAGGGCTGGTCTCACCCCCACCATGTCCCCCTAGGAGCCCCGAGTCTATTTCCAGGCAGTGGGCGAGCAGGGCTTGAGAACTTGCCCCAGGCTACCTAGTTCCCAGCTGCAAAAGAAGAGGGCTTTGGTTCTTACCCCGCCTGTGGAGTCTGCACACTGAGTTCACACCCTTCCCTGAGTTCTGGCCCAGAGCCTTCTCGCCCAGTTCAAATTGTTACAAAGTTCAGCTGGAGACTTCCTTCTCTCTGTAGTATTTCCCCCTACGCCTCTAGCTGCCCCCGCAAAAGGTCCCTGTGGTACTAGGCAGGAATGGCCTGCTTCGGGACCCAGTGAGCTCCCAGGGCCTTTCCTACTACTTCCTCTACCCCTGTATTTCACTCAGCCCTCTAAATTGACCCAGCTGCGGGTAAGGTCGGAAACGTCTACTGCAAACGAGACCTTGAGTTTTCCCAGTGGGGGTGTGTGTTTGGGAATGGAGGGTCTCCCTTTCCCACTTCTGCAGTTTGGGAACTCACAGTATTTGGGGTGTCACCCGGGTCATGCAGGAGCAGTCCTCTTCTTCAGAGGGTCTGGGGGTCCCCTTGGGATTCCTGGTTAATTCTTGCAGTCATTCTGGAGCTAAAATTCACGATGCAAGCCTCTGCACGCTGCTCTGTCTGTCCGAGTTGGAGCTGCAATCTAGTCCTCATGCCTCCCATCCACCATGATGATTCCCATTCAAGATCCCATTGCTAATTTTTTAACAGTCTCTTTTAATTGGAGTGTTTAGTCCATTTAAATTTAATGTAGTTACTGATTTATATGGTTAGGTTTAATCTACCTTGTTGGTGTTCGTTTCCACTGGTACCCCCTTTTTTTATTTTTCACTGCTCTGTTACTCCTTTCTTGCCTTAATTTTAGTTATTTTTTTGTTATTCTATTTTAATTTTTCTATTGACTTCTTGGCTATACTTTCCCTTTGTATGTTTTCTTTATTGGTTGCTTTTGGACTAAAATTATGCATCCCTACCATATCAAAATCAATTTTTAGTGTCAATATTGTGCTGCTTACACTGGACTTTTCCCATTTTCTAATTTCCACCTCATAAATCTATTAACTTTAAAACGGTATAATCTAATTTAACCCTACAATCACTTGTGCTATTGTCATAGTTCTAAATACCTTATGAAACCTAACTTTCAAGGTTGTTGTATTATCTTTAAATAGTTGTGTTTTGGGGAATTGTGAGAAGATAAAAATGGCTTTTATGTATCTCTGCTTACATACTATTTCTAGTACTTTCCTTCATTTCAGAGTTTCTAAGTTTTCATCTTTAAGAATACCTTTTACTATTTGTTTTAGTGCAGTTCTACTGGTGATAAGTCATCTGAATTTTTCTTCCAGCACTTCTAAGATGTTATTCCTTTGTCCTCTGGTTTCCATTGTTTCTGCTGCGGAGCCTGTTGTTTCTCTGAATGTAATGCCTGTTTTCCTCTGGCTGCTTTTAAGATTTTTTTTCTTTTTTTTTTTTTAGACAGAGCCTCACTCTGTCACCAGGCTTGAGTGCAGTGGCACGATCCTGGCTCACTGCAACCTCTGCCTCCTGGGTTCAAGCAATTCTCCTGCCTCAGCCTCTTGAGTACCTGGGACTACAGGCACGTGCCAGCACGCTCAGCTAATTTTTGTATTTTTAGTAGAGATGGGGTTTCACCATGTTGGCCATGATGGCCTCGAACTCCTGACCTTGTGATCTGCCCACCTTGGCCTCCCAAAGTGCTGGGACTACAGGCATGAACCACCGTGCCCAGCCAAGATTTTTCTTTTTGTTTTTGTTTTTCAGCAGTTTGTGATGTTTCTAGGTGTTGTTTTCTTGCATTTATCCTGCATAGAGTTCATTGAGCATCTTGTTCTCTAAGTCAGTATTTTTATATTTTATCAAACTTGGGAAATTTTTGGCCATTATTTGTTTAAATAATCTTTCCCTATTCTTATTTGCTTCTATAGGAACCCCAATTACATGTATATTAGACTCTTGCATTTTGTTTCACAGTTTCCAAAATTGTTACTGATTTTTAAAAATCAATTCTTCAATCTTTTTTTCTCTCAGATAATTTCTGTTGTTCTGTCATCAAATTTACAGACTCCTTTATCTGCTCTCTCTAATCCGTTAAACTCATCTAGTGAATTTTTGTTCCTTTGAATTATTGCACTTTTCAATTCTGGAATTTTCATTTGTTTCCTTTTTATAATTTCCATTTATCTGCTGAGATCCCCTATCTGTTCTTTCATTAAAATAATATTTTCCTTTAATTTTTGAATATGTTTTCCTTTAGTTCTTTGAAGGTATTTATATGAACTTCTTTAAACTGTGGTGTGCTGAAGTAGGTCATCTTGGGCCTTATTAACTTCTTTTATTTATTTATATTGATTTTGCCTAAGGACAAAATTTTCTTTTCTTTTTTATTTTTTTGGTGCATCTTTATTACTTCCTAGATAAAGGACCTTGTGGTTGATACCTTGTAGGGACTCTGGATTCTGTTATTTTTCTCCATTGAATATTTTTGTTGTTGTTGTTCTTATAGGCTGTTCAATTACTAGTTAATCACTTTTAAGTTGTGTAGACTTGGTTTTTATATTCTGTTAAGGCAAATACATAGAAAGCCAAAGATATTATCCAACACCATGGGACCTGTCTTACAACTATCTTTCTGAGGCTTGCTTTCAGTCCTTGTAGGCAGGTTTAGAGTAGTCCTAAGGTGTGGCCTTTATGTTGTTTCAGCTGAATTCCCAGGTATTTGCAAGTTGTTAGGAAGCTGTCTCCACCTGGCTGGGCAGGTCTTTGGTGCCTCCCAGTACTTTAACCTGTAGCAGCTGTTACATTTTCTACTTTGTAGCAGTAATGTTTTGTTATTCACCCAGGGTGCACACATCCCAGCCATCAGCCTGTGGTTGAGGAGTGACAGGGAAATCTTCTGGGAAGCTTATACCTCTCTAGTGCCCTGCATTTAAGATTCTTTAACTGCCCAGAACTCTGACCTCTGCCTTCTCAGCTCAGTAGTCCTGTGGTGCTCTACATGGACTCCAGTTGTTGTACCCAGGCGGAAAGTTGGGACTATCGTGGTCTTCAATTCATGAGGATCACAGTACTGCATTGCCTGTTGTCCAATACTTGAGAACGGTTATCTCATATATTTTATCCCATTTTATGGTTAACAGTGGGAGGTTAGTGTGGTACCCTACTTCATTATAGCCTGAAGTAGATCTGCAAGCCTAATTTTTACATCTTAAATTTGAAATTGATAATGTATATTCTGATGTCAGAAAAAGAAAACTTAAATGTTTTTTGAAGTCAGGCTTCCTTGGAGGTCAAACTAAATAGAAATGTTTTTCAGTTTCAGTCTATATAGATGAACACATAGGTACGTATCTGTATTTATATCTACATCTATATCTAAATCTGTATCCTTATACTGTCTTTATATAATATAGTAGCAAGATTGTTTCTATATTCTAATCCTGATGTTTCATCAGGCATCATGCCCTAGTTGTACATAATACATCCAGGATTTCTACTCTAGAGTGCAGGGTGGAAATACAGAGCTATTCTGTAGCATCAAGGTAAGAGTTTCCAGAGATGAGATACTCTTAACTTTTTAAAAGGATGGCAGTAGAGAGACTTTCTTTGTAATATTACCCTTAGAGTAACTTGGTGCTCACTGTCTTAACCAAGTTACTGAGCTGTACATTGGAGATATTGGGACAAACTAGCCTCCTTCTAATATGATGCAATGAAAAAGGACACAGTATCACTTTAGTGTCATTCTTGCCAAAATCTCATAAACCTAGTCACGAGGAAACATCAGAAAAATCCTAATGGAGAGACATTTACTAATGGTCTGTACTCTTAAAAAATGTGAAGGTCACTAAACACAAAGAAAGGCTGCTCCAGATTAAAGGAGAAATAAATAGTTGATGTGACAACTAAAAGCAATGCGTGATTCTGGGTTGGATCCTAGATTATGAAAAATAATAGCTATAAATGACATTACTGTGATAATTTGTAAAACTTGAGTATAAACTGTACAGTAGATAATATCATTGTGTTAATATTACATTTCCTCAATTTGATAACCGCGCTTTGGTTATCAAAGACAGTGTTCTTGTTCTAAGGAAATATATATTGAAGTTTTTAGGGATAAAGAGGCATGATGCTTCTAATTTACAAATAATTGAGGAAGTAATATGTGTGTATTTATATATATGTAGAGGTAGATATAGACATAAAATGACAAAGCATATAGGGCAAAATATAAAAAATTGGTAAATCTGGGTAAAGGGTATATGGGAGTTCCTTGTGCTATTATTGCAACTTTTCTGTAAGTTTAATATTATGCCAAGGCAAAAAGTTATAACCAGAAGAATAGAATTTAGATAAATATCTTTGGTTGTAAGAACAGAGATCCATCAAGCTACATAAAATGAAAAGAGACACAAAAATCCTTTTGAGTTCAACTAACCCTAGTGTCATTGAGATCATTGAAGCCTGAGTTTGCTTCCCTCGTAATTTCAGACGATATGTGATTTCTAATCTTTATTTGTGTATTTGCTCTACTTGTTTCTATATACTGGATTCGCCTGCTTTCTCTTGGTTGCTGCACTTTAGAACTTGGGTTTGCTCCCCAAAATAGCTAACTTGGTGTGTTAGTTCAGATTCTTGAGAGAGAATCTGAATGATTGTTTGCTAGCTAATGGATTGCTTAAGCATATCTCAGGTATTTATTCCTAACTTGGTCAATAAATAATGAGGTGGGGCTGGTGAGAGGTGTTGGGTTGGGGTGATGGTAGCACACTCACATGGTATTTAGGGCTTACCCTCAGAAGCTGAGGGTATGACAAGTTCTCTAGAAGGTGTTATGGAAAGATCTGGCAATTAATCATGTCTCTTAGACCTGGCCAGCTTTGTGATACTGTTTTTTGGCTTTAGTTCCCTTTTAATAGACCCCAAAAATGCTTCTGTGAAGGATCTTTACATGGAATTAGATTGTCTAGCCTCCTTTCTGCAAAAACGAAGAAGAAATATTGTGTGATTTAGAGGCAAGGGAATTGAATTTTTTTTTTTTATAGTAAATGGTTAACTGTCTCTTTCTCCACCATTCATAACATTTAAGTCATGAATTTGTATTATGTTAACTTTTGTTTGTGAGATATAAAATTTCAGTTTGATATGTTAATATGATACGTATGTTTATCTTGCTAAATTTATATTATTTTGTATTTGAAACAGTAATTGAAAATATAAAGTGTATTTGAAAAATTTTCAAGAAAATATTTTGAAGGTACATTAATAATATTAAAATTTTTTTCCTAATGTGGTTGATTGGTATTTTTGCATACTTACTTTGTGCCACACATTGTCCTGGGCATGGTCATTTAAATTATTTTATTGAATATAATTTTCACAATCCATTGAGGTAAGGATACTTTTCCTTAATTAGCAGAAGAGGAGCTACAGTGTCAAAGGGTCACTTGCTCAGAGTTGCAAGTGTACATATATGGTGGGATTGGAATTAGAGTTGGAAAAGAGGTCTGCCAGACTCCAATGTATAATACTTACTCTCTTAAATTGTGAAGAATCATGTGGCCAAATACTTTCACATTTGAGATAATCAATTTTATGTTGCTCTTCTTGAAACCTGTCACTACTGCTCTTTTAATTCTAGGATACACTTCTTATATTAACAAGATTGGTTACATTTTTGGCTTTGCTCAGAGCACCATTGCATGTGGTGTCGGTTTGGAGAGGATAGAAGTTAAGGAATGCTTGGAAGGAGATAAAGTCACTCCCTTGAGGGAGCGGGGGTCTGTGATTCTGGGAGAGAGAACTGGAAAACTGTCGAAAGATACACACTTATCAGTAATTTGCCATTTTTATGGATATTCATTCTCAAGTCATATTTACATATGTAGGTTAGTTAGAGTATTTTAAAATGAGCAAGTAGATAAAATAAAAAAAAAAGGTTGGAAGAGACTTACTGAAATGAAAAATAATGAAGAGTAAAATACTGTGTGGATTTAAATGTAAAAGCAAAATGTCACTTTAAAATACCTTTTTCTTTTGCGCGGGAGAGAATGGGGAGAGTAGTGAATCTGTACTTAGTATTGTCAGTTTTGCCTACCAGGTGGAATTTATTTTAAAGACTTTTAATTAGTTTGAAAGTAATTAGAGGACTGAAATAAACGTATTGGTATATGCAATGTGATTGCTAGAATCTGTGACTACAAGGTAAAGGTGGAAAATGATAACTGTCTTTTTTATAGGGAATTAGTTTAATTGTCTATTTTTTGCTAAAGGGAAAGCAAATTAATAACACCTTTGAAATATTTTTCTTGAAGTTGGACATGAAAACAAAAATGATGGAAGCTAAATTTCATGAAGAAAAGCTTAAACTGCAACAGAAACATGATGCTGATGTTCAGAAGGTAGGATATATATCTCTTGTTTTAATTATATTGAATACTAAAAATATTCTAGGTCTTATGATGATCCATCCAGTTATCCATCCACTCATCCATCCATCCATCCACTTATTTATGTACTTTATGACATTCTGTTATAAGTGGAATATGCTAAACTAATACCCAGCAAAAGTTGATTTTTTAACTTTATTAGCTAAACATATATGTTTATTTAAAACCTTATATTTACATTACCTTTTAGTCCTTCTTTAACTATTGCATTTAGGCTGACCTTCTTATAGTCTTTTATCTGCATTTTGTCATTACCTTTCATGAAAGTTGAAATAAGGCATCAATGGCAAATACTAGAATTTGTTTTATTCTAATATTCTTTTGGTTTTCTGGTAATTAAATCTCCTTTTTAATGTAAAAAGGAACTCTTGGACTTGTATGCATTTTAATGCTGGCACTGACAATAAAGGCTTGTTTTTCAAGTAGCTCATTGGGATTGATGCTTTCTAATCTTTCAGCCTGTATTTTCAAATAAAACATTTTTTTTTCTAAGCTGGCACAGCAAAAATCATTAATTATGGTTATCCTACATGGGATTTGGGTTGTTACTATATTTTAGTAATGATTAAAACATTTAGTGATAATAATGTATGTGTGTGTTTTTTTTTCCTACTGATTTTATTTATTTATTTATTTATTATTATTATACTTTAAGTTTTAGGGTACATGTGCACAATGTGCAGGTTAGCTACATATGTATACATGTGCCATGCTGGTGCGCTGCACCCACTAACTCATCATCTAGCATTAGGTATATCTCTCAATGCTATCCCTCCCCCCTCCGCCCACCCCACAACAGTCCACAGAGTGTGATGTTCCCCTTCCTGTGTCCATGTGTTCTCATTGTTCAATTCCCACCTATGAGTGAGAATATGCGGTGTTTGGTTTTTTGTTCTTGCGATAGTTTACTGAGAATGATGATTTCCAATTTCATCCATGTCCCTACAAAGGACATGAACTCATCATTTTTTATGACTGCATAGTATTCCATGGTGTATATGTGCCACATTTTCTTAATCCAGTCTATCATTGTTGGACATTTGGGTTGGTTCCAAGTCTTTGCTATTGTGAATAATGCCCCAGTAAACATACGTGTGCATGTGTCTTTATAGCAGCATGATTTATAGTCCTTTGGGTATATACTCAGTAATGGGATGGCTGGGTCAAATGGTATTTCTAGTTCTAGATCCCTGATGAATCGCCACACTGACTTCCACAATGGTTGAACTAGTTTACAGTCCCACCAACAGTGTAAAAGTGTTCCTATTTCTCCACATCCTCTCCAGCACCTGTTGTTTCCTGACTTTTTAATGATCGCCATTCTAACTGGTGTGAGATGGTATCTCATTGTGGTTTTGATTTGCATTTCTCTGATGGCCAGTGATGGTGAGCATTTTTTCATGTGTTTTTTGGCTGCATAAATGTCTTCTTTTGAGAAGGGTCTGTTCATGTCCTTCACCCACATAGGCATGGGCAAGGACTTCATGTCTAAAACACCAAAAGCAATGGCAACAAAAGCCAAAATTGACAAATGGGATCTAATTAAACTAAAGCTTCTGCACAGCAAAAGAAACTACCATCAGAGTGAACAGGCAACCTACAAAATGGGAGAAAATTTTCGCAACCTACTCATCTGACAAAGGGCTAATATCCAGAATCTATAATGAACTCAAACAAATTTACAAGAAAAAAACAAACAACCCCATCAAAAAATGTATGTGTTTTTTTGAAATACATGGAGGTTGATCCAAATGGAAACTTTGCATTTACTGTTTCAGAACTAAGCCTATGATTCTGCTTCCCAAAACTGAGTACTAGAGACAGAGGCAGGTAGTTGCAGTAGTTACAGCATCAGGATTATGTATCCAAGCTTTCTTAAAAGCTTTATATATATATATATATATAAATATTTAGTAAAATACGTATTTGGCTCATCCTTCAAAGCAATAAGGAGGAAACCACTGATTGGATATTAGAGAAAAAAGACTGAACTCTCTTTTTCCAATTTCTTCTCACCCATTCAGATATTACAGGCAGGTTTTTTTTGCTCTTACTAGAGTTTTACTTTAGTTTAAATTGTTTAGATAATAGTTCTCTATCATAAGTATGTTAGAAAGTCAGTAATATAATTTCAATATAACGTGTACAATTGAAATAGAGTCTATTGATATATAAGATAAATGAATATAAAAATTTATTTGGAAAAATTGTGGTGATGGAATTTGAAATAGGTTTCTTGGTATGTCTGTTACAAAGATTTAGTCAAAGTAACATATTTAATAATAAAATTCTTTCCAGAAATTTCTCTTTAAAATAAATCCTGAAATTTATTTGCAGAAGACAGTGCAACTAGTTTGAAGTGCCAGGTAAAATATAAATAAAATCCTTGACTTTATGCTAGATTTGAAAAGTATATTCATCAGTTTATTGCTTGTCTGGCATTTTCTAAGCATCAGGAATTGGTGAAGCATAAAATTTAGAGTGTTTTACCTATTAGTATACATTCTTTTTCTTTTTTGCTTCTTTATGGCTATTATTATCCAGAGATGGGATCTTGCTGTGTTGCTCAAGCTGGAGGAGGACAGTGGCTATTCACAGGCATGATCATGGCTCACTTCAGCCTCGAATTCTTGGGCTCAAGTGATCTGTAAGCCTCCTGAGTAGCTGACTATAGGCATGTGCTACTGTGCCCCGTTCTTTTTTGTTGTTCTTGTTAAGCTGACTTTTGGGTGTATGGGAAATATACCCCAACCATAAGAAAAGTAGATATTCCTTTTTCCCCTTGATTAGCATTTTCTCTTACTTGCTATCTTTTTTACATTTTGCTTATTTCTGTAGTTTTTGTGAGTATAGATGTATTTTGAAGTATAAAATCACAAATTTTATTAAATGATTACATTTAAAACTTCTGACATAATATAAATTAACAATAGATTTTAATGCAATTTTTGACATATTTTGAGCTGATTTTTCTGATTCACAGTAGCAGAGCTAAATATAAAGGAGGCTGATTACATGTCATCTCCTTTTGTATCTGGGAATTCTTTTACTGTGCACTAGGAGGATAGAAGGGTGCTAGTGGGCGGATCCAGGGACATGCCCAACTGAAGAATGTTCTATCCCAGTGCAATGTGATGAATTATACTCTCCCAACCTGGCAAGTTTCTGATGGCTTCTCTCTGCCACTTTATGACAGCTTAATTTCTGAATTATATTTTAGGGAATCACCTAAATTATTATTTATACGGTCCTTAAAAATTGTTATACGAAAATCTCAAACAGATAGCATATTTCTTTCAGATAATCAATTATTCTTGTATATTTAGTAAGTTTCTTAATGCACTATAATATAATTTTTACAGTTTGGGGGAAACCATTTATGTGATTAGCTGAGATAGACTTACAAAAATATTATGCTCATTGAAAAGTTATATGATTGGTTCTTTACAAGTTTCTATTAATGTATACCTGCTAATTCACCATTCACTTATTATCTGCTGGAATTTGCTAGCAGATAAACAACAGTAGATACCATAAGTATAAGAAAAATATGTGAAGAGAAATATTAGACACGTACAATTTCACCTATTTTTATGCTAATCTGAGAAAAAGAATCCCTAACTCCCTTTCAGGACAAAACACTTCTACCTAATTTACAAAACACTGACATTTGAGAATCAATTTAAAAAGTCACTTAAATCACTACAATGCCAATTTGCGGCAATATTTACTAGTCAAAAGGAGGAAAATCTCACAATTTCAGGCAAGTTGGAAGCTTCCAAATGTGGCAGATCATATAGATTCTACCTCCTAGCTGCTGCAAGAGCAAAATGTGAACTTCTGACTAGGCTAGAATTATTAACATGGACATGCGCTAAAACACACACATCTAACCGAAACAGCAGACAGTAAAGCTGTGGATAAGAGATATTACTTTATGTGTGTGCGTGTGTGTGTGTATAATTTCAGTGTAGTCATATTTGCTACAATTACTTTTTCTATTTATGTTTTAGAATTAAATATATCAGGATTCAAAAAAGTGTCCTATATGTAAAGTAATACAATATACTGAAACATTTTAAATTTGTTTGCAGATTTTAGAAAGAAAGAATAATGAAATAGAAGAACTGAAAACTTTATACAGGAGTAAACAACATGAAACTGAAGAGACTATTAGAAAGCTTGAAAAGAAAGGTGATGCTGTGTTGTTACATACATCTTTTAATAACATTTCCGTTTTATTTTAGTGATGTGGAGAATAAAATTTGATTTCTGACCTTTTATAGTATGAGATAGGAATGTTTATGTGGGCTTTCATCAATGGATATATTTATATAGGCTTCCATACGAAGGGGCAAAAACTGTGTGTGTGTGTGTGTGTTTGTGTAGTGACGGTGATGGGGTAGTACTGGTGGTTGGTTTAGATGCGGAGTTGGAAGAGTATGTTGCTTTCACTCCCTCTTCTTGACTCCAGCCTCATTGGGATACAGCTGCTATAGAGTATTGAGGGCAGTCGTAGAATTAGGACTTACTGGCTTTCATGAGGAAGGCAAAGGAAATTATTCTTCTTTATCTAGTAAAATTCATTACATTAAGTATCTACTTTTATGTCTGATAATATATGCTGGTATTGTGATTGACAGAAAAAAATTAAAAAGTATTTCCTATTTGCACTTTTATTAAGAAGGAAAAGAAAGCATGTAATCAAATATTAAATTGACTATGGACAGATGGGAAGTCCGGCATGAGGAGGTAACCACTTGAGCTAACTCTGACCGTAGTTGACTATGATTATGGGTCGAAACATCTACATCAATAGGTGGTCATGAGAGAGAGTGTTGAAAATATTGTTTCAGGAAAGGAACTTTTGTAAAATTTTGTGAAATTTTAAAGTCTTGGTTAGTTGGAGAGAAGAGTTGCAGTTACTGGGATGGGAATGCTGAAATAGGTAAGTTGTATGAAAGGTACTTCTCAACTACTTAGCTAGAGTGGATACCCCATGCATTAAGAGATAGATTTTAGGCCGGGCACGGTGGCTCACGCCTGTAATTCCAGCACTTTGGGAGGCCGAGGCGGGCGGATCACGAGGTCAGGAGATCGAGACCATCCTGGCTAACACGGTGAAACCCCGTCTCTACTACAAATACAAAAAATTAGCTGGGCATGGTGGTGGGCGCCTGTAGTCCCAGCTACTCAGGAGGCTGAGGCGGGAGAATGGCGTGAACCCGGGAAGTGGAGCTTGCAGTGAGCCGAGATTGCGCCACTGCACTCCAGCCTGGGCAACAGAGCGAGACTCCGTCTCAGAAAAAAAAAAAAAAAGATTTTAAAATATTAAGATAGTTGACTTGGGGCTAGATTAAGTATGACCTTGAATTTCAGATTTAGAAGGTTGAACTTTGTCCTGTAGATGCTGGCTGTAAAGAGCCAGGGAAGGATTTTGAGATGTGAGTTTTAGGACCTCATGTTTTGGGAGGAGTAGCCTGGTAATGGAGGGTGTATTGAACAGAGTAGGCCAATTCCAAGTCTGTTAGGCAGAGGCAGAATGGAGTGAGGGAGAGAGTATTCTACTTATTAGAAAACATAGGCTGTAATCCCAGCTCTGTTATCAGTGTCCGATATATGATAGCAAGTCGTCTCTGGACCTTGGTCTACTTGTTATAAAATGGTGAGATCAGAATAAATAATATATAAAGTCCCTGCTAACTCAGAGATGTTCTGCTTCTGTGCTGCTGTAATTTTGCATGTTAAGGTGAGAAGGATTTCTGAATGATGGCACTGGGAGTAATTAGAATGGAACTGAAGAAAAGAAGAAGTTTTTAAGAGTGAATCATGATTTAGTGAATGAGAAGATCTAGGCAATGAGTAAGAGAAAAGGAGAAGGGAAGGTTTTCATTTAGGATTTTCTGTATGGAACTTACTGGCTCTCCCCCAGATCACCAAAGCTGAGTATATCTGAGTGAATGATAATGGCTTTGACAAGTTAGGACAGCCATTACATAGATAAGTTAACCAATTAAATAAATATTTTAAGATTCATTTCCACCCTTAAATGTTGGTAAAAGTAATTATAAATTCGTTTAGGTTTTTTCTCCAAATATTACCAGTGTCTTGAGAAATATTTTAAATTTATTTCCAGGTTTTCTTCTTTACCCTGATTCAAAATAGGCAATTCAAACATGCCTAAGGTTTAAAAATGATGAGGTTTTAAAAATAATGTTTCTAAAGGCATTTTGAATTGCAATCATATCTTAGTTCAATTTTGGAAGTGTAAAGTAAAATATATTGTAGATGGTAAAGACTCACATTAGGTTAACTTGGATTCATCTCCTCTCCTTATTTGTTGCGTAGTTGAGGTATAAGAGTGAAAACAATTTTTAGGGAAATGTTTACAAAAATTTTGTTGTCTCAAAGTAAATGAATAAAAACATATTTAGTAAGCTATGATAATATTATATTGAATTAAAAATAGAGCTGAATTTATTTTACTATCCAGAAGACATGAATATATTAAACACATTTTCACTTAAATCAGTGACTGTTTAAATAATTTTAGTAAAGAAGATAGAGAAATGATTTGTAAGGCAAATATTTTATATAATTTAAAACCTATTTCATTTTAGTAACATAAACTTCAAAAATGATTTAAAAGTATCTAGCAGCAACAATATATTGAAATGAGGGGTTCCTTTATTTATTCATTCAGTACGCGTCTTTTTGAGCACTTGCCTGTGTGGCACTGTTATGCCCTGTGGATAAAAAGTTGAAATCTCTTTCTCCTCCGTGAACATAGTCTCATTAAAGAGGAAACAGGCAAGTAAATCACTATAATGTTAATAAGTGATTTAATTGAGAAATACTCGAGGTTTCATGGGAATAAAGAGGAATTTCTTTCTGTCCCTGCAAGGGGAGAAATCTGGTTGAGTGAATCATGATTTAGTGATTCTTTATGACTGGTTCATAAAGAAGGTGTGATTTTTGAGTTGAGAGTCTAAGGATGAGTAGTTTTTCAATAAGGGAGGGAAGGGCATTCTAGGTAGATGGATGATCATATTTAGGCAGTGATATAAGAAAGAATATGAACTCAGGAATCTGCATATAGGTCAGTGTGTTTATAACAGTGGTTTAAAACATGCAAGTGGGAAGAGATATGGCCAGAATCATGAGGAACTGTTGTCCATGTCAGAGGCTTTGACCTATATTTATCTTTTAGATGAGGAGAGCTGTAGAACGTTTGTAAGCCTGGGCGTAACTACCAGATTTGCACCAGTGAAAGGCCTCTTTATTTATTTAAATTTTTAAAATTTCAGTAGCTTTTGGGGTACACGTGGTTTTGGTTACATGGATTCATTGTACAGTGGTGAAGTCTGAGACTTTAGTGTACCCATCACCTAAGTAGTGTACCTTGTATCCAATATGTAGTTTTTAGCCCACACCCCCTTTTCCACCCCCTGCTTCTGAATCTCCAAAGTCCATTATAGTATTCTGTATTCCTTTGCATACCCGTAGCTCAGCTTCCACTTATAAGCGAAAACATGGTATTTGGTTTTCCATTCCTCAGTTACTTCACTTAGAATAATGGTGAAAGGTTTCCTCAAAGCAACAGAGGACTCCTTGGAAGGGAATGATGCTTGAGGCCAATACCCTGTTAAAATTGTCTAGGGAGCCAGTAATGATGAATTTAACCAAGGCTGTCTGTGGTGGTAGAAATCGAGAAAAAGAGCAAGGAATGAAAGATATTTTAGAAGAAAGCATTGAGAAGACTTGGTGGAAAATTGAATTACCTACTAACTGGTGCACTAAATTTTATATCATCAAACTCGATGTACCTAGAATTGGTTTAACTAGGTTTTCAAAATTTTTGACAGTTCAGACACTGATACGTGACTGTCAAGTTATCAGAGAGACTAAAGAAGACCAGATTGCAGAGCTAAAAAAGATATGTGAACAAAGTACGGAATCTCTAAATAATGACTGGGAAAAAAAGGTAAGCTACATAAAATACTAATGGAAAACATAAAAGTTTATGCTTCCAAGTAACATATTTAATTCTAAAAGTAATAGATTTCACAGAATATACAGAAAAGTATAAAAAATAACTAAAATTCTAGGCTGTTTAGAAATAGCTACTGTTCATGTTTTGGTATATTTTCTTCTGGAAGTCTATGGTCTGTAAAATAGTTTTCGTTTAGAAAATATTCTTTTGACTAGCTCTTGAATTTAATTAATATTCTGGATTTCTTATCAGCCAACAGATTTTAAACAAAATTAGTTAAATAGCACTAAAACAGTTTTTGGAAATTAAGCCATTTTAATTTTGTATTTGGGCCATTGGAGCATTTATTTCCTGAAATTGTAGATAATATAATATGGACTAGAATTTATTGTATACGCTTATTTTATTTTTGATTGACATGTAATGATTTTACATATTTTTAGGGTACAGTGTGATATTTCAATACATAGATACATTATATACTGATAAAATCAGAGTAATTAGCATTTCTATCACCTCAAACATTTATCAGTTCTTTTTGGTGAGGACATTCAAATTCCTCTCTTCTAACTTTTTGAAATATATAATAAATACATTATTATAAACTATAATCACTATACTGTGCATTAGAAAACCATAATTTATTTCTCCTGTATTATTAGTCCATTTTCATACTGCTATAAAGAACTGCCTGAGACTGGGTAATTTATAAAGGAAAGAGCTTTAATTGACTCACGGCTCAGCATGGCTGGGGAGGCCTCAGGAAACTTACAGTCATGGTAGAGGGTGAAGGAGAAGCAAGCATCTTCTTCACAAGGCGGCAAGGAGAATGAACACAGGAGGAACTACCACACACTTATAAAACCATCGGATCTCATGAAAACTCACTCACTATCATGAGAACAGCCTGGGGGAACTGACCCCATGATTCAGTTACTTCCACCTGGTCTCTGCTTTGACACATAGGGATTATGGGGATTACAATTCAAGATGAGATTTTGGGTGGGGACACAGCCAAACGCTATCAATAACTGTAACATTATACCTGCTTTTTAACTTCTCTCTGTCCCCTTTCCTCCCTCTCCTCCCCTGCTTCTTGTACTCGCTGTCTGTGCTCTACTTCCATGAGCTCAACTTTGAAAATTCCACGAGTGTGATTATGTATTTGTTTTTCTGTTCCCAGTTTATTCCACTGAACACAATGTCCTTCTAAGTTTGTCCGTGTTGTTGCAAATGGCAGGATTTCATTCTTTGTTATGGCTGAATAGTATTCCAGTGTGTGTGTGTGTGTGTGTGTGTGTGTGTATGTGTGTATGTGTGTGCATATCTATCATATTTTCTTTATCCATTCATCCTTTGATGGGCACTTACGTTGATTTCATATCTTGACTATTGTGAATAATGCTGCAGTAAATGTGGGAATGCAGATATCTCTGACATATTGATTTTGTTTTCTTCAGATATATATCTAGTAGGGGGATTGTTGGATCATATGGTAGTTCTATTTTTAACTTTTTAAGGAACCACACTGTTTTCCCTAATGGCTGTACTAATTTGTATTCCCTCTAGTAGTATATAAGGGTTCTCTTTTCTCGAACACATGGACACAGGAAGGGGAACATCACACTCTGGGGACTGTTGTGGGGTGGGGGGAGGGGGGAGGGATAGCATTGGGAGATATACCTAATGCTAGATGACGAGTTGGTGGGTGCAGCGCACCAGCATGGCACATGTATACATATGTAACTTACCTGCACATTGCGCACATGTACCATAAAACCTAAAGTATAATAATAATAATAATAATAATAATAAAAGAAAAAAAAAAAAAAAAAAAAGAACAGTACTTAAAAAAAAAAAAAAAAAATAAGGGTTCTCTTTTCTCTATATCCTCACCAACACTTGCTATCTTTTGACTTTTTAATAATAATCATTCTAACTACAGTTAGATGATATCTCATTGTAAGTTTGGTTTGCTTTTCCCTAATGATTAGTGAGGTTTAGCATTTTTCATATACCTTTTGGCCATTTCTGTGTCTTCTTTTGAGAAATGTCTATTTAGGTCCTTGGCCTAAATAAGTCATTAGGTTATTTTTTAATCATCAGAATATTTGTTTTTTTGCTATTGAGTTGTTTGAGTTTCTGATATATTTTGGATATAAATCCCATATCAGATGTATAGTTTGCAAATGTATTTTCCCATTCTGTAGGTTGCCTTTTCACTCTGTTGATTTTTTTTTCCATGCAGAAGCTTTTTAGTTTGATGTAATCCCATTTGTCTTTTTTTTTCTTGCTTTTGTTGCCTGTGCTTTTGAGGTCCTGTACAGAAATTGTTGCCTAGATTTATGTCATGGAGCTTTTCCTCTATGTTTTCTCCTAGTAGTTCCATAGTTTTGGTTCTTCCATTTAAGTCTTTAATTCATTCTGAGTTGATTTTTGTGTATGGTGAGAAATACAGGTCTAATTTCATTGTTCTGCATGTGGATATCCAGTTTCCCCAGCACCATTTATTAAAGAGACTATACTTTCCCCATTGTATGTTCTTGGCATTTTTGTCAAAAATCAGCTGGCTGTAAATGTGTGGATTTTTTTTCTGGGTGCTTCATGCTGTTTTATTGGTCTGTGTGTCTGTTTTTATGCCAATGGCATACTATTTTAGTTACTACAACTTTGAAGTATATTTTCATGTCAGTTACTGTGATGCCTCCACCTTTGTTCTTCATGCTTAAGATTGCTTTGGCTATTCAGAATCTTATTTGGTTACATGCAGATTTTAGGATTGCTTTTTGTATTTCTGTGAAAATGTCATTGATATTTTGATAGGGATTACATTGAATCTGTATATTGCTTTGAATATTATGGATACTTTATTTCATTTTTTAAAAATAATTTCAGCTTTTATTTTAGATTCAGAGGGTACATGTGCAGGTGTGTTACATGGTTATATTGTGTGACAGTGAGGTTTGGGATATGAATGATCCCATCATCCAAGTAGTGAGCATAGTGCCCAACAGTAGTTTTTCAGCCTTTGTCCCCCTCTTTCCTCTAGGAGTCCCCAGTGCCTATTGTTCCTATTTTTATGTCCATATATACCAATGTTAGGTCCCACTTGTAAGTGAGAACATGCTTGGTTTTCTGTTTCTGCATTAATTTGCTTAGGATTATGGCCACCAGCTGCATCCACATTGCTGCAAAGGACATGATTTCATTTTTTTATGGCCATCTAGTATTCCGTGGTATATATGTACCACATTTTCTTTATCCAATCCACCATCGATGGACATCTAGGTTGATTCCATGTTTTTGCTATTGTGGATAACATGGCAATGAACATACAAGCGCATGTGCCTTTTTTGTAGAATGACTTATTTTCCTTTGGGTATATACCCAGTAATGGGATTGTTGGGTCAAATGGTAGTTGTTCTAAGTTCCCTGAGAAATCTCCAAACTGCATTCCACAGTGGGTGAACTACTTTACGTTCCCACTAACAGTATATAAGCATTCCTTTTTCTCTGCAACCTTGCCAGCATCTGTTGTTTTTAATATTTTAAATAACACCCATTTTTACTGGTGTGAGGTGGTATCTCATTGTGGTTTTGAATTGCATTTCTCTGATGACGTGTGATGTTGAACATTTTTTCGTATGTTTGTTGGCCACTTGTATGTCTTTTTTTGAGAATTGTTTGTTCATGTCCTTTGCCCGCTTTTTAATGGGGTTATTTGTTTTTTGTTGTTGAGTTGTTGAGTTGTCTGTAGATTCTGGATATTAGACCTTTGTCAGATACATAGTTTGCAAATATTTTCTCCCATTCTGTGAGTTATCTGTTTACTTGATAGTTTCTTTTGCTGTGCAAAAGTTCTTTATTTTAATTACGTCCCACTTGTCCATTTTTTATTTTTGTTGCAATTGCTTTTGGGGATTTAATCATAAATTCTTTACCAAGGTCGATGTCTAGAATGGTACTTCCTAGGTTTTCTTCTAGGATTTTTATAGTTTTAGGTCTTATACTTAAGTCTTTAATCTATCCTGAGTTAATTTTTGTATTTTGTGGGGTATCCAGTTTCATTCTTCTGCATATGACTTGCCAGTTATCTCAGTCCCATTTATTGGATAAGGGGTCCTTTCCCAATTTTTTTGGTCAACTTTGTCAAAGATCAGATGGTTGTAGGTGTGCATCATTATTTCTGGGTTCTCTCTTCTGTTTCATCGGTCTATGTGTCTGTTTTTATACTAGTACCATGTGGTTTTGGTTATTATAGCCTTATAACATAGTTTTAAGTTGGGTAATGTGATGTCCACTGGCCTTGTTCTTTTGTTTTAATTTGTTTTTGAGACAGGGTCTTGCTCTGTCACCTAGTCTGGAGTGCAATGGCACCATAACAGCTCACCACAGCCTTGAGCTCCTGGGCTCAAGTGATCCTCTTGCCTCAGTCTCCTGAGTAGCTGGGACTACAGGTGTGCATTACCACACCTGGCTAATTTAAAACTTTTTTTTTGTAGAGGTGGGGTCTCACTATGTTGCCCAGGCTTGTCTTGAACTCCTGACCTCAAGCGATCCTCCTGCCTCAGCCTCCCAGTAGTGCTGAAATTACAGGAATCAGGCACCATGCCTGACTCATTCTTCTTGCTTAGGATTGCTTTAACTATTCAGGCTCTTTTTTGGTTCCATATGAATCTTAGAATCATTTTTTCTAATTCTGTAAAAAATGACATTGGTAATTTGATAGGATAGTGTTAAATCTATAGATTGCTTTTTAGTTGGCTCTTTTCTAGTTTTTATTTTATTTCTAGTCATGTGGTTTTTCTTTCTCACATTTTGGTTTTATCTTTTTTATAAATTTGGCATATTTTTGTATTTGATTCAAGGACATTGTGTACCTAGCAGGTCCCCTTCTTTCCTTTGTCTGAATTCCCTAGTTTCATATATTCTAGTTTAAATTGTCAGGTATTTGAAGAGAAGAGGCTTCTGCCACTTAAAAGGGCACGGCTTTTTCTTTCTGCTGGATTAGTAAAGCTTTTTTTCTGGTTATACAATAAATAGTGGATGTGTAAATACGTAAACCTGTTTGAAGTTTTTTTTTTTTTTTTTTTTTTTTTTTTTTTTTTTTTTTTAGAGTCTTGCCCTGTCATCTAGGCTGGAGAGCAGTGGCGCAATCTTAGCTCACTGCAACCTTCGCCTCCTGGATTCAAGCTCTTCTCATGCCTTAGCCTCCCAAGTAGCTGGAATAACAGGTGTGGCCACCACTGCCTGGCTAATTTTTGTAGTTTTTGTAGATATGGGGTTTTTCCATGTTGGCCAGGCTGGTATCGAACTCCTGGCCTCAAGTGATCCTTCCGCCTTGGCCTCCCAAAGGGCTGGGATTACAGGTGTGAGCCACTGTACCTGCCCCCTCACTGAAGGCTGTGTGTGTGTGTGTGTGTATGTGTGTACTGTAATTTTGTGTAAATCTGGGCTGAGATGAAAACTGAGTACAAGCAGGACAGGCACCAAAATTAATAAGCACATGATAGATTCACTTTGTTATTTATGTAGCCATTCATTCAACAATTATTGTGTATTCTACATGGACAAGGTGATATATGTATGTGTGTGTGTATATTCCCTAATAGAAATATGCATCCTATGTCTCTCACCTTAAGTCCCAGTTATTCAACTACCTATTTAAAATCTTTCCTTGGTCTGAATTCCATCATTGTCCCTAAACTTCATCTTTTTCCTTTGTTGCTAAAATGGGTATTCCCTTTTTCCCTATCCCATGGAGAATACCTATCCCATGGAGATGCCTATCCCATGGAGGGATATACCTACACAGTAGGGTATTCTCTATGGGATAGGGATCAACTCAGCTACTTAAAGACTCTTCTTTTTGCTCCAGCTCACACATCTAATGCCTTGCCAAGTTCTGTTAATTATCCATCTTTTGAATGTATCTGCCACTCTTCCTTCCTTAGTTCAGGAGACCCCTGTCTCTTGCCTAGATCACCTGTAACTGGACTCTACCTCCAGTCTGTCCCTCGTCATTCCATGTCCCACAATACAGCCAAATTGGTCTTTCACAAACACAAATCTGGTTGACCTCACAACCATGTTTAAATCACTCTAGTGGTTCCCATTGTCCTAGTGGCTCCCATTGTTTCCTTAGTTCTTAGGACTTACAAGGCTTTTCATGATAAAGACTCTGGTGATCTTTCAAGCCTCATCTTTTCTCACAATTCTTCTTCCAGTCTTGACTTTTGCCCCAGCTGTCAACAAGTTTTACTGTTCTAATCTGTGGGCCTTTAAAAAATATTGAGTTATGATTTACATGCCATAAAATTCACCTTCTTAAAGTATACGATTCATTGGTTTTTTTGATGTATTCACAAAGTTGTGCAACTTCCACCACAATATAATTTGCAGACCATTTTCATCGCCCTAGAAAGAAACCTTTATCCATCAGCAGTCAGTTACCACTCCCCACACCCCAGGCTCTTCAACCACCAATCTACTTTTTGTCTTTATAGATTTACCTATTCTAGACATCTCATATAAATGCAATAATATAATATGTGGCATTTTGTGACTGGCTTCTTTCACTTACCGTAATGTTTTTAAGTTTCACCCTCATTGTAGCATGAATCAATAGTTCAATCAGTTTTATGGTCAAATAATATTGCGTTGTATGGATAGACCACATTTTGCCTATCCATTCATCAGTTGATAGACATTTGAGTTGACTCCACTTTTTGGATATCGTGAATAATGTTGCTGTGAACATTTGTGTGTGTTTTTACATTCTCTCAGGTGTAGTCCTAGGAGTAGGATTCCTGGGTTATGTGGTAACTCTGTTTATCTTTTTGATAAATTTTTTGAGGAACTGCCAAAGTGTTTTCCACAGTGGCTGCGCCATTGACCTGTGGGGTTTTGTAATACTTTTCCCTTTATTTGGGACAGATTTCTGTTGCCTCTGGGTCTCCTCTGGCATGAGCCAACTATATGATTGAAGACGAATATGTAGGATGCTGGGAAGGGCATTTGTGTCTCCTGTACCCATTATCAAACTCTGGGTAAAAATTCTTCTTGAGAATTCCTATGGATCAACTCACTGTTATATCCTATGGCTTCATAAACTCTAGCAAGATTTGTATCCTATAGCCTAATAATATTTGCTACTAAGATAGTTTATCCCTTAAAGGAACATTTGCCCTTTAAAGCCTCCTAGACTGAGTGACCTGGACTCCAATTCATTGTTAGGTTTGGGAAAGTGCTCACTGATGCATTATGCCTGGTACATAGCAGGTACTAATAAAATTTGTTGAATGAATACATTTTAATCACCTCTGGTTAGACTATGAGACCAGATGCCTATCTAGTTCTCAAACACATCAGCCAAGTAATAGCATACTTGTTTTTGCCAGTGCCATTTTTACCCTTGTAGTCTCAACTACAAATTCCTTGGATGAGTGTTGTAGACTGACTTACAGACACCCCTCCGACAGCGACGGTCCCTTTATAAAACAACTGTGGAAGACACGTGAGAAACCACTAAGTGTTGATGGGCTATTAGATTTTTGACATTCAGCAGGCATATGTTCTAGGGGCTTTGGGAGACCATAAACATGAGGAAACCACTACATCATATAATTGCTCCTGTAAGTACAACTGTAAAATTCTAAGTGACTCCTTTAGAGCCCATTATCTGAGTTACTATCATGTCACTTGACAGCTATGAAGGAGCACTGAGATTTGGGTGCATTGTACCAGCTATGTGACTCACTTTTGAACAACAGACCTAATACTGCTTTACAATGTTTATTTCAGCAAAACTAAAAATTAGATACATCAGGGATTTGGGGGACCACTTACAAATAATCAAAACTGTGTATGTTAAACTTGCAAAATCCAGGAGTCTTCTGTATGGCTATTACTGAGCATCCTCATTCTTCCTATTCAGCTAGAAACTAGAAGAAGAGTTCTTGAGACCTTTGCCAGTACAATTATCATAATTATTGCCTGCATTCTGCCCTAGCTTCCATCTCTCACAGGTTTTCCCTGTCCTTCCAGTATCTTCCTAGTCAAATAAGAGTCCACACTGCCTGTATTGTGTCCTTTCTCTCTTCCCTATTCATAGGTAGTGAATCAAATGTATCATTTGGGGCCAGGCACGGTGGCTCACACCTGTAATCCCAGCACTTTGGGAGGCTGAAGCGGGTGGATCACTTGAGGGTAGGAGTTTGAGACCAGGCTGACCAACATGGTGAAACCCCGACTCTACTAAAAATATAAAAAATTAGCCAGATGTTGTGGCGGCTGCCTTTGATCCCAGCTACTTGGGAGGCTGAGGCAGGAGAATCACATGAACCTGGGAGGCGGAGGTTGCACTGAGCTGAGATTGCACCACTGCACTCCAGCCTGGGTGACAGAGTGAGACTCCATCTCAAAACAAAAACAAAAACAAAAAGCCAAATATATCATTTGGACTCTTTGGACTCCTGGTCTCTTCTATTGGGTAGGTGTGGGGTTGGATGCAGGGAATGGAAGTTAGACTTGGAATTGTACCCCCATTAAGATAAGTGAAGGAATGCCCACAAGGCTGGGAGCACAGATTTTCAACCCCTTTTGGAAGATGTCCATTGAAGCTTATCTGGACCTCCTGTATTTGCCTTTGTTTTCCTTACCTTAATTTGTGTAGAAATTTTAAAACCTCATCCATTTAAACAGTATATACATAATGATTTTTATAAATAAAGACCTCTGTACATGTAGTATACAATTATGCTTAGTCATCCTACCCATACTCTGTTTGGCTGATAAATGTGATCTTTTTGTCTGTTTTTGTATAGATTAGGGAATGGCTGGAAGTAATTTCTTGTTTGAGGTGCAGATAGGGGAGAAAGCAGTTTTTAACATTACTGGTGTACAAAATTCCATGCAAATAGGTTGAATAATGGGGACAATGGAACAATATTCCTAATTAGTAACAATATTATAATGTTTCTGTTTTCTCGTTTCAGACTAATACTAGTAATGTTCACTTGTATTATCTGCCTGGTTTATTTACCATTTCTACCTGAGGCAGATAATTCCTTTTAATATTTGTTCATCCATTAAAATTTTCAATTCAGGAAAGTAAGGAAAAATTAAGTGTTTGTTGATCCTGCTTTTTATATGATATCTTTACCTTGAATGTTTACTGGTGGTTTTTTATATCTTTTGGTGTTCAGGTCATCATATATATAAATAGAGGAATATAGATTTTTTCCGCTGAATTACAAAATAGTCAATTCCATAGTAGTAAAAGAGTCAACTCTTGATTTCCTGATGTAGCTTCACAATGCTGTAGCAGAAATGGAACAGGAAAAGTTTGATCTTCAAAAGCAACACACTGAAAACATTCAAGAATTGCTAGAGGATACAAATGTGCGTCTGAATAAAATGGAGAGTGAATACATGGCGCAAACACAGTCCACAGTGAGTCTTTAAACCTGTTCTTGACATCTTAGAACCTGTCTTCTCAATTTCCATGTCCTCATGCTTCCCTGATGTGCACAGTGTAGAAAGAAGTGTGTTACAGAATCAAAAGAAAAACTTTACCTTCCTACTCCATACAGATTTATGTGTGGCCATGGACAGACCCTTGAAGTCTGTGAGGGATTTGACTCTAATGTGTTTGATGCTGCTTTTTATTTATTATTATTATTATTTTTATTTTATTTTTTGAGACGGAGTCTCACCCTGTCACCCAGGCTGGAGTGCAACGGCATGGTCTTGGCTTACTGCAACCTCCGCCTCCTGGGTTCAAACTATCCTCCTGAGTAGCTGGGATTACAGGTGCCTGCCACCATGCCCAGCTATTTTTTGTATTTTTAGTAGACAGGGGGTTTCACCCTGTTGGCCAGGCTGGTCTTGAACTCCTGACCTTGTGATCCACCCTCCTTGGCCTCCCGAAGTGCTGGGATTACAGGTGTGAGCCCCTGTGCCTAGTCTTATTTATTATTTTTTAACCCTCAGAAGCCTTTATAAATCTTTTTTCTTCTTGTTTTTTTTTCCATTGACTTTCAGTTCAGAGATAATCTCTTTTCTTTTTTTTTTCCTTCGAGACAGGGTCTTGCTCTGTTGCCCAGGCTGGAGTACAGTGGCTTAATCTTGGCTCACTGCAACCTCTGCCTCCCAGGCTCAAGCGATTCTTGTGCCTAAGCCTCCCAAGTAGCTGGTACTACAGGTCCATGCCACAGCATCCGATTAATTTTTATATTTTTAGTAGAGACAGGGTTCCACCATGTTGGCCAGGCTGGTCTTGAACTCCTGGGCTCAAGTGATCTGCCCGCGTTGGCCTCCCAAGGTGTTGGGATTACAGTCATGATCAACCACGCCTGGCCATTTCTTTTCTATCTTTTTTAGTTTGTTTCATTTTTTTTAAATGGAAGACTTGATTGTTTTTCTGAAAATAATGCTAATGTGAAGGAAATCAAAGAGGGAGATTGGAGTAGTGTGACCACTCTGACCAGTGTTCTTAATAGATCATATTAACTCAGGAACCAGACATAGACATCACATGGGTAAGCCCAAAATGTTCCTTACTGAAGTAATTCAGGAAGGAGGTCACCACAGTCAGGCTACACAGCAGAGAGACCTGTGACACTGGTCAGGGTGAGATAGAGGATCCCCCAAAGAGACTCTTCATTGATTATATATATATATGGCTGTGGAGTCTAGGTCTGGGGAAGTGACTGTCTTCAGCTCTTTGGGAACCTGCCTTACATCTCAAGATCCATAAGCCTGGAACAGTTCTGCTGGAAGGCTACTCTGCATATGGATCAGAGCTCCTCATGTCCGTGGCCAGTGCATCGCATCAGTCTTGTTACTGATACAAATGGTCCCCTACTTAATGATGGTTTGACTTACAATTTTTTGACTTTCTGTTGGTGCAAAGGTAAGATGCATTCAGTAGAATACCAGATGCTCCTCAATTTACTATGGGCTTATTTCCCAGAATGGTTGCATGGGTACTTAAAGTGATGCATATTGCTTTTGCACTGTCGTAAAGTCAATAAGTCATGTAAGTCAAGCCATTGTAAGTTGGGGAACATCTATCTGTACATTCATTCTGTTCTTCACTTTCAATACAGTATTCAGTAAATTACATGAAATACCCTATACTTCATTATAAAATAGGCTTTGTGTTAGATGATTTTGCCCATCTGTATGCTAATGTAAATATTCTGAGCACATTTAAGATAGGCCAGGCTAAACTATGATGTTTGGTATGTTAGGTGTATTAAATGCATTTTTAAATTAATGATATTTGAAACTTAATGATAGGTTTATTGGGACATGATCTCATTTTAAGTCAAGGAGCATCTGTATGTAATATGACCTCATAGAATGGTCAAGTGTTGTATCCCAGGCATGAACTCTGTCTCATTTACCATTCACAACCTCCCCAGGCCAGCCTGGCTTGGTCCAAGTACTTTCTTGAATTTAAAGCTGTGGAATTTAAACAAGAGTTGTTACCCAGGCATATCACACATATATCTTAGAGTGTGTTACCTTGCACCCTTAGACCAGCACTAAGGTCTACCTCACATTGAAAAAGAAATGAGAAATGGTATGCATAGTTGTTTGGAACCTGGACTTTAGGGTCAGACAGTTGTGGGTTCAAATCCCAACTCCTTAATAGCTTGAGTGTCATGTAAGCTCTTCAGATGTTAATTGTTCTTATTTGTGGAATAGAATAACAGTAGTACAATATAATGTCAGTTGTTGGAAATATTAATATACATAAATTAAGTATATAATATATACATATATTAATATACATAAAATATATTAATATGCACAATAATAAGCACTCAGATCATTATTAATATTATGTTCAAAAATGAAACATACAAGAATGACAAACAAGAGAGACATACAAACGAAAAAAGAAGGACTCAGTTTAAGAAGTTCCTAGCACTTTGGGAGACTGAGGTAGTTAGATTGATTGAGCCCAGGAATTTAAGACCATCCAGGATAACATGGTGAGACCATGTCTCTTAAAAAAAAAAAAAATTAGCTAGGCCCGGTGGGGTGTGCTTGTAGTCCCAGTTAGTTGGGAGGCTGAGGCAGGAGGATTACTTGAGCCCATTAGGTCGAGGTTGCAGTGAGGTGTGATTGTGCTACTGGACGCCAGCTTGGGCAATGGATCCAAAAAAAGAAAAAATTAACACATTTGTTTGATGAAGCGTGGAAAATTCTTTGGGCCTCCATTCCCTTCCATGGAAATAATAGGAATAGGGTAAAGAAAAAGGTGTAAGCCCTGATGGACAAAGAGAATGAGAGAGCAATACAATTTTTGGAGTTGGAAAGGCAATGGATTTGTTGAAATTGATCTAGCAGGCTCAAGAAAGCGTAACCCTAAATCAGCAGTGAAGGAACCTGAGAAGCAAGATGAATTACATCATGGGAGCTCCAGAGGCTCCAGGCATCTCTAGAAGAAGGGTGATAAGTGGCCCTTCAACACATAAATTGCTAGAAGTCCTATTTAAGAGGCAGCTAGATGTTTAATTGGAGTGTTAGGTACAAGGGGGTTTTTTATACTCTTCCTTGTAATTGTAGATATTTGATAATACGACTTTTTAAAAATAATAAAATAAAAAATGACCAAATCTTTATATCTTCTCCCCCATTTTGTGAAGCATGGGATTGTCTCTTCTACAACTCAGCAGAAGACAATAGGTTATTTTCTGGAGAGAATACAACAGTCTCTGGATTGGGAGACTTCAGGCACAGTTGAGGTTTTTACCATGGCAACTGGCCAAGTGTGGTGAACAGATCCCTGGGAGTCCTTGAGGCTCTAGAATCCTTTGAGTGTCCACATTGTAAAACACTGACATCCTCTCCCCATTCCCCTACCCTAAAGAAAATACAACAAAAAATTAAGTCACTAATATGAGAAAAAATGTGAAATACCTTTAGGTTTCTTTATCTCAATATCCATTGCCAGAAGACACTGGAGCCACATCTATTAATAAAAAATAAACATTAGAAAAAAATGTGACCCCACTTGGTTTTCAAGTATGAAGATCTGAGATGAGCAGTTTTGAACATCATCTCTTTGATTTTTATATATGTAAATATCACTATAATGTCTCTTATGGACTTTTTGGCATTATTTTGAGCCCTTTAAATTTGAGTTTGTTTATTTAGTTCTGAGTATTTACAATCATTATTTCTGTGAAAAGATCTATCCCTTCTACCTCTTAGGTCTTATGCTATATTTTCTATCTCTTTGTATTTTCTTCCTATTCTTTATTTCTATGATAGTTTCTCATTCTGTTTTTACTCTCATCAGTTAATTCTTTGGTAGAGTTACTCCTGCTTAGGGATCTATTACTTTTTATTTCAGTGATTATTTTTTATACCTAGTATTTTCATTTGACTCTTTATTTATTTACTTTTTTGAGATGAAGTTTCACTCTGTCGCCCAGCTGTAGTGCAGTGGCACAATCTCGGCTCACTGCAACCTCCACCTCCCGGGTTCAATCAGTTCTCCTGCCTCAGCCTCCAAGGTAGCTGAGATTACAGGTGTGTGCCACCATGGCCCGGCTGATTTTTGTATTTTTAGTAGAGATGGAGTTTCGCCATGTTGGCCAGGCTGGTCTCAAACTCCTGACCTCAGGTGATCCACCCACCTTGGCCTCCCAAAGTGCTGTGATTACAGGTGTGAACCACTGCACCTGGCCTCATTTGACTCTTTGTTGATTAAGCTTATTTAAAATTCTTAGTTCATCTGTTCTCATAATTTATCTTCAGAATGTTATATAAGTCATAATGTGCTGTGTATTATGAATGATAACATAGGTGATAATATTGTTATATATATGCAAATACTGCTGACTTTCTTTCATAGTGTTTTTTTGGAGGTATCTAGATATTTTGGACTGTGAGCCCATGTCCCTTGGGTTTATAAGTTACTCTTATGCACATTGGGGAAAACCTGGAAGACTAGGTCCTTGTTTTGGTCAATTAGAGTCTGTTCAAGTAGCAAGGATGGGGTGAACCTCAGGGAGAGATCTCCATAATACCACAGGACCACTGTTGAACTCTCCTTTGCAAATTCCCATGTGCAATCAGCAAGCCTTGTAATCCTAAGGGAGAGAAATACAACTTTGGAGAGCGACAGTCTCCTAGATTGTAATACATCAGCTGATAGGATTTGGAGGGAGAGATGGTCTTTTCATGAAAGAAGTTCTTATTTTAACTTAGTCAAATGTATAAGTCTTTTATAATTAGTGCTTTTTTGGCCTGGCGTGGTGGCTCTCCCCTGTAATCCCAATATTTTGGGAGGCTGAGGTGGGCAAATCACCTGAGGCCAGGAGTTCGAGATCAGCCTGGCCAACATGGAGAAACCCCACCTATACCAAAAATACAGAATTAGCTGGGCGTGGTGATGCATACCTGTAATCCCAGCTACTCAGGAGGCTGAGGCAGGAGAATTGCTTGAACCCAGGAGACAGAGGTTACAGTGAGCCAAGATCATGCCACTGCACTCCAGCCTGGGCAACAGAGCGAGACTCTGTCTCAAAAATAAAAAAAAACAAAATAGTGCTTTTTATGTCTTGTTAAACAAATCTGTCTCTATTGTAAGTGCAAGAAGGTTCGCCTGTATATTCTATGAAAAACTTTAAAGTTTTGCCTTTAACATTGAGGCCTTAATCCTTCTGGAGTTAGTTTTTGTGACTAAGGCAAGATAGAGATTTAATTTTGTTTTTTTCTATGTGGATAACTTTTTTTTTCCAGCTTTACTTTAGAGTAATTCCTCCTTCCTTCATTGATCTGTCGTGCCTGCTCTTATATATTGAACTTCTATATATGTGAACATTGGATAATTTCGCTGGCTCTGCAATGATTATACTGTCATCTCTATTACAGCTTCATAATTACTCTTGATGTCTGATAAGGAAGTCTTCCTTCCTTGTTCATCAGAAGGGTCTTGGCCACTTTGGGCCCTTTCCTTTTACAAATACATTCAGCTGTCTGAATCTGTCGGCTCCTCATTTGTGATTCAACCAACCACACATAAAAATATTCAAAAAAATTTTAAAAAAACAATAAAAATGATACAACAATAGAAATAATACAAATAAAAATACTGCATAACAGCTATTTATGTAGCACTTACATTGTATTAGACATACTGTAGGTAATCTGGATATGATTTAAAATATACAGCGGTGGTGTGTAGGGTATATGCAAGTACTATGTCATTTGACATAAGGGACTTGAGCATCTCTGGATTTTGGTATTGTAGGGGGTCCTGCAATTAGTTTCCCACAGATGGCAAGGGATGATTGTACATTTAGAATCAATTTACCAAGTTAATAAAGAAAACAGTACTCTGGGGTCTTTAGGACATCTTTTGTAATATTTATTCCTGAGTCTCAAACTTTTGTTGTATAGTTTTATATTTCTGCTGTATAAAAGACTCAAGAATAAATGTGTGTTAGAAATTTCAACCCTTTACGTGTATGCAAAAAATATTTTATGATTTATCAGACACTGACTAGAACTTACAGAAAAATGTGAAACAATGGTGACAATAGTGGTTTTGAAATGAAAGTTTTTGTTATTGCAAAAAGATATACAAGCTCACTATCGAAACTTTAGAAAAGAGATGATGAAAAAGAACAAAATTAATATCTACATAATAGAGTTACTCTCTAATTGAAAGTATATGTGAATGTCCATTCTTCTACATTTTCAAACCAAAGATGGGTGTTTTAATTAAAAACAGGCTGGGTGCAGTGGCTTTCGCCTGTAATCCCAGCACTTTGGGAAGCTGAGGTGGGCAGATCACTTGAGGTCAGGGGTTCGAGAGCAGCCTAGCCAACATGGTGAAACCCTGTCTCTACTCAAAATACAAAAATTAGCTGGGCATGGTGGCGTGTGCCTGTAGTCCCAGCTACTCAGGAGGCTGAGGCAGGAGAATCACTTGAACCCAGGAGGCAGAGGTTGCAGTGAGCTGAGATCATGCCACTGCACTCCAGCCTGGGCAACAGGGCGAGACTCCATCTTAAAAAAAAATAAAAAATAAAAATAAAAATGAAAATAAAAATAAATAAAAACAAACTTAAAGTTGGCCAGGGTGATAGATATGTTGATTTCCTAGGGCTGCTGTGGCAAATGACCACAAACGGAGTGGCTTAAAGCAACAGAAATTTATTGCCTCACGGTTTTGAAGACCTGAAGTATGAAAGCAAGGCGCCAGCAGAACCTGCTTTTCTTGAAGGTTCTGGTAGAGGAAAATTCTTCTTGTCTCAGTGGAGCTTCTGGTGGCTGCGGGTGGTCCTTGCCATTTTCTGGCTTACAGCTGCAGCATGGCAGTCCTGCTCTGTCAACATTTGCATTTCCATTGTGTATTTCTGTGTCTCGATGTCTTCACATGGCCTTCTCATAATGACAGAAGTTGTTGGATTTAGGGCCCACCCTAATCCAGTATGATATCATTTTAACTTGCTTACATCTGCAAAGACGCTATTTCCAACCAAATAAGGCCACACTCATAGGTACGGGGGATTGTCCTTCAACATATCTTTTTGGAGGACACAATTCAGCTCACAACAATAGGTAAAAAATGTGATTTAATTTTTGTTTTAATTATGTTATCACTTATAAATGAAAATATTGAAAATTAAACCATTGGATTTAAGAAGGAGAAAAGCTTAATATGCTCATGCAAGATCCTTATAAACGATCATGTTTTCTATTTTGTTTAGGTTGCTCAGAGTCAAATTTGGGACCCATTTTTAGTAGTTAAACACACTAGTATGGTGTATGCTTTCTTTGGGGACTATATTTTTAAAAACTTTTTGGCCGGGCGTGGTGGCTCACGCCTGTAATCCCAGCACTTTGGGAGGCCGAGGCGGGCAGATCACAAGGTCAGGAGATTGAGACCATCCTGGCTAATACAGTGAAACCCCGTCTCTACTAAAAATACAGAAAATTATCTAGGCATGGCAGCATGTGCTTGTAGTCCCAGCTACTCGGGAGGCTGAGGCAGGAGGATAGCATGAACCCGGGAAGTGGAGCTTGCAGTGAGCAGAGATCCCATCACTGCACTTCAGCCTGGGCAACAGAGCGAGACTCTGTCTCAAAAAAAAAAAACAAAAAAAACCTTTTTAACCTCTGTCTTAGAAGACAACTGGATTCTCATATCTGTCTTTGTATTTATTCTGTTGTGGTATCATGTGTCATGTAGCCTCTGGAAAACTCCATTGTACACTTGTGAGGAAATGATAGTGAAATAGGCAATTTATGTCTTTGTATAATTATAGAAATAGTTTTGACCTGTGGATCTACTAAAAGAGTCTTTGGGAAGCTCAGGAGTTTGTTGACCAAACTTTGAGAACTGCTGCTCTAAGCCATTGACTTTCATTTCATTTTTGACCATGACTCCCAGTAAGAAATAAATTTTATAAATTATGCCCAGAACATACACAAGTACATATATGAGCACACATCTGTCTGCATATTTATAACTCAAACAAAAGTTTCATTTTTACTATTGGCCATTTACTCTAACATATTCTGTATTTTTAATTTTGTTTAATTTCATTTAAAAATTGCTGGGTTGTGATTTAAAACTTGATTTCACATGGATTGAGACCCACAATTTGAAAATCACTGCTTTAGGGAGTATGTATTTAAGAGTGTAATTTCTGTATCCATAGTAAGCTTTTCAAAGTGGTTATACTAGTTTATGGCACTGCTCAACAAGAGTAGGAATTGTCTTCACATCCTTGCCAAGACTTGGACTTACCAAATTTTAAAATATTTTGGCCAGGCATGGTGGCTCACACCTATAACCCCAGTACTTTGGGAGGCTGAGGCAGGTGGATCACTTGAGCCCAGGCGTTTGAGACCAGCCTGGGCAACACAGCAAGACCCCATCTCTACAAAAAATAAAAAAAATAGCCGGGCGTGGTAGTGCACGTTGTAGTCCCAGCTACTTGTGGGGCCGAGGTGGGAGGATTGCTTGAGCCCAGGAAGCCAAGACTGCAGTGAGCTATGATCACACCACTGCACTCCAGCCTGGGTGACAGAGTGTGACCCTGTTTAAAAAAAAAATTTTTTTTTTTGTTTCTAACTTGAAAAATGTATTATTTTAATTTCCATTTCCCTTTTGGCTCTTACGTTTCTTGGTCTTTTAAAATTGCCAATTCATTCCCTTTGTCTATTTTTAAATTCAGTTATCCTTTTCCTTGATTTATAGGAACATTTTATATATTTAGGATACAAATAAATCATCACATTCTTTTTCGTCATTCTTTTTTTATTGAATAGACGTAACATGAAATTTACCATTTTAATAATTATAAGTATATAGTTCAGTGGCATTAAGTACATTTACATTGTAGTGCAACTATCACTACCATCCAGCTCCAAATTTTGTCATCTTTCCTAATACTTTGTACCCAGTAAACAATAATTCTCCATTTGCCCTCTTCATTCAGT
This sequence comes from Pongo pygmaeus, assembly GCF_028885625.2. Classification (NCBI taxonomy): domain Eukaryota; kingdom Metazoa; phylum Chordata; class Mammalia; order Primates; family Hominidae; genus Pongo; species Pongo pygmaeus. The sequence goes on along the minus strand of NC_072392.2, from coordinate 84,224,991 downwards.
TCCTCACTTTTAGTCTCTTACGAATTTGACCATACTAGGAAACTCATATAAGTGGAATTATGCAGTATTTGTCCTTCAGTGACTGGCGTATTTCACTTCGCATAATGTCATTATGGTCCATTCATGTTGTGGCTTGTGTCAAAATTTCTTTTTAAAGGCTAAATAATAATTCCACTCTATGCATATACCACATGTGTGTCCATTCATTGGCAGATGGACAATTGAGTTGCTTCTACCTTTTGGCTGTTGTGAATAATGCTGCCATGTACGTGGGTGTACAGATAGCTCTTTGATATTTAAAGGCATGGACAAAAAACAAATTTAAATCTAAAATACATTTTCATTATTTCAACATTCTAAATCTTCACAAAGTGAATATATTTAATAAATATATTAAATAATATTACAATGGAAATGTGTAAAATATATTGCTTCGATGTTTATTGCATAGGTATATTTTATTTATTAAATAATATTGAGAGAAATATCATTCACAATGGAATTTTTAATTTTTATAAGTTTGGGATAAAAAGAAAAGTCATGCTTTGGAGCCAAGAGGTACCTGTCAGAGAACCTTCATTCTATTTTTAATGAAAGTTGAGTTTTAAAAATTAGCATTCAAACCTTGTCATAGGTAATACTAGTAAATATAGAGAAACATGGACGGAGTCTGTCAGCAGGATTGAATTTAAGAATCGTCAAAAGTAGACAGGTCTTGCTGAGCAGCTCCTGATTTAATAATTAAACAAGGTAGAGTTCAAGCCCTGGCTTAAGATGAAAGACGGGACTGTCACTGAGAATCAGTTTCTCTGTTTTGCTGTTCTTTCAGGCTTTTTTCTTTTTTGTTGAGTCTTGTGTTGTCTTATTGCCATTTATTGTAAGCAGACACTTGTATAGATTATGAGACTTACGCATTTTGATATTGGCAGGGATTTTCTTATGAGAAACTCATAGTGAAAATATGCAAACAATAGATTTTTAAAACAAATATTAAAACGTAAATATAAAAATTATAGCTTCCTTGCTAGATGCTTGGGAAGATGAAGGCTGTAAAATGATAGGGCTCTATTGACATTAGGGTTTAGACACACTGAAAATCTGTGGGCGGCTTTATTGAGATTCTAGGCTTTCTTACTGGAGTTCTTAACATCTTTTGTGCCATGGACCCTGCTGGGAATCTGGTGAATTCTGTGTAGTCCTTCTCAGAATAGTACTTTAAAAATAAAAGATTACAAAGAAAGATTATATTGAGTTACAGTTGTTAAAATATTCATAAATCAAAACTGTGATAAAGTAATACCTATGCTTCTAAATTAATGCAGTAAATATCAAAATCTAGCAGTAGGCATGATAGTAATTTCTAATGAGGGTAAACAATATACAGTGATTGCTCAGTAGTGTAATGAACTATAAAAAATCCATGATTTCTGTTTGTTCCAGGTATTGCTAATGCTACCTTTGTCTGATGACTACATTCACAATTGAAGGGAAATGTTAACTTTCAGTTAGGGTGGTGAAAATGAAAGTGAACTTTAAAGAAAAAATTCAAATTCAGCGACAGTCTGAATTCCATCCATGATCCTCTATGGTAGGTTAAGGTAGGTTAAGATCCTTTACCTTAAAGAGTGCCAAAAGCCTTAGACATCTGAAATATTTAACTATGTTAGTAGTGACATATGATAATTCATCGAACTACTCATGGACACACTGAGATAGCTGGAATTTGATTTTATAGTTTCTATCACCATTTCTTCTCCCAAGCTCACAATGATTATAATGGAGAGAATCTCCAAATAGCACCAATTCATCATGTTGAATAAAATGACCATTTAAAAATAGACACTTTTTTTTAATAGTTTTAGATTTACAGAAAATATAAGAAGATAGTGCAGAGAATCCCCATATAACCTGCACTCAGTTTCTCCTGTTTTTCACATCTTAGGTTATCTTGGTACACTTTTCACAATAAGTAAATCAATATTGATACACTATTAGCTAAAGTCTTTCATTTATTCAGATTTCCTTCATTTTTACCTAATGTTGTTTCTTTTCCAGGATCTCATCTAGGATACCACATGACATTTAGTTGTTAGGCCTCCTTACTTTCCTCTTGTTTGTGATAATTTCTCAGACTGTCCTTGTTTTTTATCACCGCGACAGTTTTGAGGAGTATTGACTGGTTAGGCATATTGTAAAATGCTCATCTAGTAGAAACTGTCTGATGCTTTCCTCATGATTAGACTGGGGTTGTGGGTTTAGGCAGGAAGATCCTCAGAGGTAAAGTGCTATTCTCATCATATCATCTCACAAATACATATTATTATTATTTTATTATTTTATTTTGTTGAGACAGTCTCTCTCTGTCACCCAGGCTAAAGTGTAGTTGTGCAATCTCAGCTCACTACAACCTCCGCCTCCTGGGTTCAGGTGATTCTCCTGCTTCAGCCTCCTGAGTAGCTAGGATTACAGGTGTGTGCCACCATGCCCAGCTAATTTTTGTAGTTTTCAGTAGAGACAGGGTTTTGCCATGTTGGCCAGGCTGGTCTCGAACTCCTGACCTCAGGTGATCCGCCTTCCTCAGTCTCCCAAAGTGCTGGGATTACAGGCATGAACCACCATGCCCAGCCATGAATACATATTGTCAACATGACATCATACCTGTGCATATTAATTTTGATCATCTGGCTGAGGTAGTGTTTATTAGGTTTCTCCAGTGTAAAGTTACTTCCCACCTTTCCATACTGTACTGCTTGAAAGGAAGTTACCGTTTGGCAGCCTGTGTTTAAGAAGTAGGGAGTTTTACTCCCTGCTCTTGAGGGTGGGTTATCTATATAAATTTTTGGAATTTTTCTGCATGGGAGATTTTTCTCCTTATTTATCAATTTATTCTATTATTTATTCATACTAATATGAAAATGTGGATATTTATCTTATGCTTTGGGTTATAAGCCAATATTTCTTCATCTTGTTGCTCAAATTGTTCCAGCTTTGGCCATTGGGAGCTCTTTCATTTGATTTCTGTGCTTCTTGGACATGGCCCCATCAATACGGATTATATGGAGAAATGGTATTGGAAACCAGTATCTGTGTGCTAGGTATGCATGCTGCTGTTGGGGTATCATTTCTCTTGCACCCTCTCACCTGACCAAGGCAATACTTCCCTGTGTAAACAGTATATACTAGCCTGTGTATACAGTATATACTAGCCTGTGTATACAGTATATACTAGCCTGTGTATACAGTAAGTCCTTATTTAATGTCATTGATAGGTTTTTGGAAACTGATTATAAGTGAAGTGACATATAATGAAACCAAATTTTTTTCTTGTTATTATAATGAAATGATGTTATTTGAGGACCTGCTATACACTGTTTTGCTTAAAGGTTTTTTTTTTAATAAATTAACATTTAAACTCTGCTCTATTTGCCACTTAGGTCAAACATAATGTTTTTCCTTGTTTGACAAAAATTTTAATTTCCTACAATACTTATTTTGGTGATGGCTATATTTTCTGTTTCTCAATGTGTACTCATTATATAATAATTCTAAAATCATTTTCTCCTAGTTCTTTTAAATTTTGGGGACTAGTAATATAGGATAATAGTTTTAATGAAAATTACAATTATTTACTTTTTTTTTTTTTTTTTACCAAGCCGTTTACTGTGAAAAGTGGTTCTTTCAATAAATTGGTCAATTGAATATTCATATAGAAAAAATGCTTCTTGAACCTTCACATCATTTAATAAACCCATTTTAGGAACATCTTAGAATTAAATGTGCAGATAAAATGATAAAACTTAAAGAGGAAATCTTAGAATATCTTCTTAGCCTGGACTAGTCAAAGATTTCTTAAAAGGGAAATTAAATGTTTACCTTAAAGAAAGATACTAATAAATTAGGATATGCTAAAATTAATACCTTTTGATCACCAAAGATATCATTAAGAAAGGGAAAAGAGGCTGGCATGGTGGCCTACGCCTGTAATCCCAGCACTTTGGAAGGCCAAGGGAGGCAGATCACCTGAGACCAGCAGTTTGAGACCAGCCTGGCCAACATGGCAAAACCCTGTATCTATTAAAAATACAACAATTCGCCAAGCATGGTTGGCGCATGCTCCCAGCTACTCAGGAGGCTGAGGCACGAGAATCTCTTCAACCAGTAGGTGGAGGCTGCAGTGAGCCGAGATCGCACCACTGCACTTTAGCCTGGGCAACAGAGCACAGCAAGACTCTGTCTCAAAAAAAGAAAAAAAGGGAAAAGGCAATTCAGAATGGAAGAAGATATCTGCAATTCCTTTATTCAATAAAGGTCTTGCATTTTAAATATAGAAAAAAATCATCAAGAAAAACAATCCAATAAAAAAGAGCAATATATTTGAATAGGCAGCACACAAAAGAAGCTATTCAGATGATTAATAAACGCTTAAAAAGGTGCTCAAATTATTAATAGTCAGGGAAATGTAAATTCAGTATCTCTACATACCTACAAAAAGGGCTAAATTTAACAAAAACAAACAAAATCACAGTACAAAGTTTTGACAAAGATACAGAATAGTCTGAAGTCTCATACACTGCTGTAAGAAGTTCAAATTTTTATATACAGTTTGAAAAGCTCTTTGACAGTAACTACTGAGGCTTGACATAGGCACATCTTATGACAGCGGTTTCACTGCAACATGTATAACCAAAAGAAATCTGTGCATGTATGCATCATAAAACATGTATGAGAATTTTCATAGCCACATTATTTTTAATAGTCAAAAACTGAAGACAACTCATCAATAGAATGGATAAATTATTTTAGCATGCTATATACAGTACTGAAAAAGATTACTCTTACATTCCACAACATGGATGAATCCCATAGGCATATAATATGCATGAAGATGACTGACCCCAAAAAGTTATGTACTCTGTGATTCCATTTATACAAAGTTTGAAAAAGGACAAAATTTATTTGTACTGATAGAGGTCAAAATAGTGGTTACCTTTGGGTGGAGGGTACCTAATAAGGCTTTAGGGAGGCTGGCAAGGTTCACATCTTCTAGTGGCTCATGAGTTTTCAGTTTGTTAAAAAGTTATCAGAATTTATTCTTAAGATTTATGATTTATAACTTCATAAATCATGAACGTATGTATCTTTAAGACTTAAGCACCTTTTGTCATAAATCATAAATTCTATCTTTAAGACTTATGCAGTCTTGCTCTGTTGCCCAGGCTGGAGTACAGTGGCACACAAACTTCTTATGAAAATAGTCCTATTTTCATGGATAAATTATTCTTCTTATGAAAATATGTCCTATTTTCATAAGAAGTTTGTGAAATAAGATAAAATTAGTTGCTCTTTTTGCCATAGGAGTTTGCCATAGGAGAACCGTGGATACCAAGTAGTTGCCTAATACTAACCCTTTTTAATTTTTAACTCCTACAAGGTTTCAAATTAAGTTTGTATGTAAAATTCCCAACATTTGTATCTCCAGTACTGACTTCTTATATCAGTAGATGTTGTACAATGAAAAGACCATGAGACATTTTATATTTTCTAAGACTTAACTTATGGAAAATCATACCTATGATAATTAATACCAAAATAATACCTTTTCCCAAATTTCCTCTTGTCAGTTGGCATCATCATCATTCTGTTGGCACATTAAATTTTGAACCTGGAAGGTTTATGTTTTTCCCACTTTTCATCTCCCTTATTTAGTATGTTACAGAATCATCCATTTTACCTCTCTGAAAATTTTCTTGGATCTGCTCTCTTCCCTTCTGTTTCCACAGCTACCAATTGAGTCCTGGCCATTGTTGCCTCATTCCTGACTCTTCCAGTAACCTGCCAGTTACTCTTCCCTGTCTCCTCTTACTCCATAGCCAACAAATGCATTTTTTCTCATTTTCCCATGATTAAGAATCTGAGTTCCTAATATCATGCCTATTATAATTAATGCTTACAAGTTACATCAATTCATGAAGTCCAACCTAGTTTTCCAAGTGCTACCTTTGAGTTCCCAATGTGGGAAGATATCCTGTTCGTACAAGGTAATGTGTTCATCATTTTCTGTACATTAACTTATTTCTTCCCTGATTCTGTTGTCATATACCACTGAATTCTGCTTCTGCATTGTCTGTTACAGCTGGCAAAACATAGTTTTACATCAGCATTCTTTTTCTTGACTAATTTTTTACTCCATTTTAAGAACTCCACTATTTTGCATCCTCTCAGCTCATTTATTCTGTTTAAAAAATTAATTTGGCAAATGTTGTTGTTTTTAAGATACTTTATATATGCCTATAGGCTTTCCCTTGACGTTATAGGTTCAAAATTTATGTACTTTGTGTGTAAAATTGTGTACAGAACATTAGTGTTCAGAAAATGCTTTAAAAATCAAAAATAAAATGAATAAGTGACATCACATAGTTTGCTTCTTCAATCAGAAACTTGGCATCAGTATATACAAAAGTATTTGTTTGACAAATACAGATCTTAATGCAGAGGCCACTTTTTCATTTCATATAATACTTATCTGCATGTGAGAAAGCATGCCAGCTTCTAACAACAGTTATGTCTTGGCAGGTGTTCAGTGTTTGAATAAATAGTATCAGAATCTTCTTTTTTCTTTTCTTTTCTTTTCTTTTTTTTTTTTTTTTTGAGACAGAGTCTTGCTGTGTTGCCAGGCTAGAGTACAGTGACGCGATCTCGGCTCACTGCAACCTCCAACTCCCTGTTGTATCTGGTAAAGCCCCAGGACTTCCTAATCTTATGTCAGCCTTCACAGACAGTACCAGCTACATTGGTTTTGTCCATCTGGTGGGCCTCAGATATATAATAATCATATCTATGTATATACTTAAAATCTGTATTATACATAGCATTCTTTGAGTTATTTTCTGAAGAATTCTCAGGAGAAGTAGTCTTTTGACAAACTGGTAAAGTTTGGCCTCAGGTATGTTGTAAAATTCATTTTAAAAAGTAGTATGAGCCTGATGGAATATGGTGAGTAGTGTGCTGAAGGGACTGGTTCTGGGGCCTGCCCTTTTTATTTCTATTACTGATGAAGTAATTGGGAATGTACTTTTCATACTTTTATGGTACTATAGTAAGAATTGTTGTTACAAAAAGACAAACATAATCTTGTAGTATTAGAAAAATCATCCTATGGAAGTCATGATAAAATTCAGGATGGGCAGTTTAATTTGTTGAAGTGGGGGAAAGACTATGCATAAATACCGGAAAGAAAGATGATTTAATCATTACTTAGCATTATAGTTAGAATTATTCAATGTAGTTTGAAATGCAAAAGCCAGAAGATAATGACATAATACCCCATTGACATTAGCATGACCAGCGCGGGAGAGGCAGAGGAGAGAGGAGAGAACAGGGAGAGGAGAGAGAGAGGTGGCCACGGGAAGGAGAGCTGGAGAGTGGATGGATATTGAAATGTTATTTTTAGAGCGTTCTGGTTGTATATTTTAAAATTTATTTCTTAAAAATTATTATATTTTAAACCTGATAACTTTTGACTTTATTAATCTAAGCTAACTAAAGTATATGTTTAAGAAATCATTGGATAATGAGCCACTTTTATTTCCACACATATTTAGGATACATTTTATGGTAACAGATTATTTCTACTGGTTTGTTCCTTTAGCAAATAGATTATAATATCCCATTTGTGAGTCTCATTTCTCCTGGAATGAGCATTTTAATAAAGGAGCTTAGAAATGAGTAGAATTTCACTAGCCAGCCCTTTATAATAGATTGTTCAAGGTAGAAAACACTACAGCCTTCAAATTACACAGTTAAAAAATATCTTACCTTGGGACTGGTAATAATAGCAGTAATAATGTGGGAGGTTAATAAAGAGACCTCAAGTGTTGCAGTGTTGCATTTTAGCTTTTCTTTGTGTACCTTATGTTTTGAAATGATATGTCTACCCGAGGTATTTTTGCAAATTTATTTTATGTTAATTCCATGAGCAGAATATCAAAGTCCTGGAGAAGATGTAATGCAGTGGAATAGGTTTTGATTCAAGGAGATCTTGGATCAAATTCTTTTTTGCTGCTTACCAGTTTACCAGTAGGGCAAGTGTGGCCATGTTAATCAATTTTCCTAAGTCCTAGTTTTTTCATATTTAAAATGATGTTAATGATACCTACCTCATAGCTTTGCAGGGAAAAGAAATGGCCTAAAGCTTGTAAAACACTTAGCACAGTGCCTGACCTATAATGAGGGTTCAGTGGTGGCTCTTGTCATTATATTCATCATCAAAATATGTTGGTGGTCCATGAAGCCTTGGTTATTGGGCAAGAATTTTGCATGTATGCACATTTAATGTGGTGTTAAGTTTTAGCCATTGTTTTCTCTTTTTCTTTTTATTGTGGTAAAAAACACATAGTGTGAGATCTACCCTCTTAACACATTTTTAAGGTACAATGCAGTGTTAGTAACTATAGGTACGATATCATATGGCATATCTTTAAAACTTTTTTTGTCTTACATGACTAAAACTCTGTACCCATTGAGTAGCAACTTCCCATTTTCCATTCTGTCTAGCCCCTGGCAATCACCACTCTACTTTGTTTATATGGGTTTGACTATTTCAGATATTTCCTATAACTGGAATCATGCAGTGTTTGTCCCTCTATGACTACCTTATTTCATGCAGCATAATGTTCTCAAGATTCATTCAAGTTGTAACATAAAACAGCCTTTCCCTTTTTAATGGCTGAATAATATTCCATTGCATGTATGTACCACATTTCCTTTAGCTATTCATTCATCCATGGACATTTACATTGTTCAGTCTCCCAGTGTGGATGTGTATTTGGAGGCTGACTTTCCCCCATCACACTTCGGGAGCTCAGTTTTTTGGCTGTCTTGTGGTGTTTGCAGTGGCAAGCTGTTTTATTCAAAGGGTCTGTGAATTCTTTTGGTTTTCCTGGTATGTTTCTGTGGTGGTTCTTGGAGCAAAAGTTCACAATGTGAGTCTCCAGATGCTGTTCTGTCCATCTAGGAGAGAGCTGCACATTAGTCCCATCTCCTATTCACCATTTTCTCTGGTTAATGCTATGCCATTTATACATCTTGGCTATAGTGAATAATTTTGCATGGGAGTACAAATATTTCTTTGAGATCCTGACTTCAGTTCTTTTGGATAAATAAGCAGAAGTGTGATTGCCAGATCATTTGGTAGTTCTATTTTTAAATTTTTGAGGCACCTCCATACTGTTTTCCGTAATGGTTATACCATTTTTCATTCTCACCAGCAGTGCACAAGGGTACCAATTTCTCCACAACTTCACCAACAGTTGTTGTTTTCTTTTGGAACCTGAAGATTTGTCAACAGGTGAAGACAAATAAGGATGGGCAAGTAGCACGTTCACAGAGGTACTCACTTGTCGGTACTTACGATAACATGCATATCCTCAAAAAGACTGGCCAGTAGTGCAGACCACAGCATATAATAGGGCAATGAACAGGAGCCACGTCCTCTCATAGTTCTGCTCCTTTTGAACAGGTACAGTCCTCAGGTTACCTATTTTAGTCACAAATCTCTTCCTGTCAGATCTGATAACTTTTTTCATCATTTTAATAATTCGTTAGTCAAAATTTCAAGTTCAGGCTGGGCGTGGTGGCACACGCTTGTAATCCTAGCACTTAGGGAGGCCTAGGTGGGCAGATCACTTGAGGTCAGGGGTTCAAGACCAGCCTGGCCAACATGGCGAAACCCCGTCTCTACTAAAAAAAATATATATACAAAAACTTAGCTGGGCGTGGTGGCGCATGCTTGTAGTCCCAGCTACTTGGGAGACTGAAGCATTAGGACTTGGGAGGCAGGGGTTGCGGTGAGTCGAGATTGCGCCACTGCACTCCAGCCTGGGCGGCAGAGTGAGACTCTGTCTCAATGAAAACAAAAACGAAAACAAAAACAAAAAAAATTCAGGTTCACTCTATCACTGTTACTTTGTTCAATGATATACAGATAGCTGAGGTCACAATATTGCTTCAATGTCTATCATTTTCTTCTCTGATTTGTTGGATATCTTTCTCTTTTATCTCTTTTTTTCTTTCTCTCATAAAAATAGTTTTATGCTTTTATCTGAGCATTTTTTCTCTCATCTCCACTGTATTTAATTATTCACATTGTAGAAAGAGAGCTGTCTGGTTTTCCTGGCTAACAGAAACCCTTTTTCTTTAGGCAAAGTCTGTGGATTTATTTATTTGTGTAATTCAATCCCCTTTGCCTTGGTTTATTTCTTTAGCAATTTGATATTTTCTAAAATTTTGTGATGTTCACACTTATTTTGGATTCATATAAAGAAAAAAAGAAATAGATTTCCAGAAATTCTTTTAATATAGAGGGGAATATCTTTATCTCTATGTTGGATTTCTTGTATTTTATCTCTATTTTTTATAAAACATGCAAAAAGCATTTTGATATATTCTATATTGGACAGATGTTTGTTATTTCCTCATTGTAACCCTGTTATAGCCTTATAAAATGCTAATATTTTCTATAATATGGCCAGAAATCACTCCAGTTTTGAATATGGAAGGGACATTTTGACATTTTAGCAGTTATCCTGTTTTTATTTTTGAGAATACAGTAGTGCCTTGGTGTATGCAGGGGATTGGTTCCAGCACCTCTGTGTATATCAAAATTGGCACATATTCAAGTCTTGCAATCGGCATTGTGGAGTCTGGGTACACAAAAAGCGGACCCTTCATGTAAGTGGGTCTCACATCCTGTGAATATTGTATTTTTGATCACCATTTAGTTGAAAAAAAAATCTGCATATAAATGGACCCATACAATTCAAACCCGTATCTTTCAAGTTCGGCTGTTTTGATAATTGGCAAATGTTTATTGAATACCTACTACAAGCTAAGCAGTGTGCTAGAAAGAAACAGGAGATCTAGTTCAAATAAAGCAATGTCTTGGCTGTCTTGAGCTTATACTTTATTGTGGAAAACAAACAACAAAGAAAGAAAAAGCAAAAGAAAGGGTAAGAGGCCACAGAAATATAGGCAGTAGAGATCTGGTTATTTAGGTAGAGTGGCTATGGAAAGATTCCTTCACAAGATGACATTTAGGTGGAGAACTGAAAGAAGTGAGGAAGTGAGCTATGCAGGCCCCTGGAGGAAGATGCTTTAGGCAGAAAGAACAGTAAATGAAAAGGCTTTGAGGCTAGGTTGATGACTTTGGGAAACAGCATGGAGGCCTGTATGGCTGGAGTATAGTAAACGAGAGGGAAGATGGTAGGAGATGAAATCAGAGGCCATGATAGTCACTTCTTATTCTGAGTGATAAGAGAAGCCATTGGAGGGTTTTGCAAGAGAGTGACATGTCTGATTAATGCTTTAAAAGGCTCATTTCCTTTAAGTTTAATAATTTTACTTATGTCTTAGCATTCTTCATTCTGTGTGACTTTTACAGTATACTCTTTCTATTTGTATATTATTTTCATGTATAGTTTTCTTGTAGTATGTCATTAGGTATGTTTTCTTGTTCTACCATTTCTGTTCTTTAGGTACACTAACTAGGTAAATGCTGGATATCCATTTTGTTTTTTTCTATGTTGGTTGTTTGTTGTTACAGTTTTTACTTGCTCATAATGTTATTTCTTTCCCTTAATCAATCTCATCCATAGATTGCTTTGTGCAAAAATGGTTTGTGTGATTTTTTTCATTCAGCATAATCTTTCTTGCTTCTTTTTTGTGCCAGATTATGTTGAAAGAAGCTACAGTTGGAACGTATGCATCTGTTATTATTGAACCAGCGATGTTATTTGCATGCCACTTAGTTTGTACAAGTGTGTTCTGATGACATTTTCTAGGATTTCCAGCCATGAGACTTCTTCTTCTGGACTATTCCTGTAATTATATTTGATCTTCACTTAATTTTGTGTGATGTCTCATATATTTTGAGTCAGGAAAACACATGCCTCATATGTTTTACGATTTCAATATATGGGGCATCTGCATGTCTATTTCTATTTTCTGTTTTTTTCCTCTGATTTTATTTCTTGGTATGCCTGTTATTTTGTGATTAACTGCCAAACATTGTGCACAAAAAAAAATAAAGGCTGTAGATGATGTTATCTTCTTCCAGAGAGGCTCTTCTCTCACTTCTGAGAGGCAGCTGGTGTAGAGACAGATCACTGGATCCATTCAGGGACTGAATTGACTCAAGGCTGAGTTGCAATCTTTGTAATCTTTGGTCTACTTTTGACTAACTTTCGCTCCTAGTGGTAGTCCTCAACACAGGTCTCAACTGAAAGCCTGTGATATTATTAATACTAGGGGCTCTTCTCCTTGGACAATCTATTTTACTCCTAAGTACACTGATACTGCAGAAAACTCTCGTGTGCTTTTCTGAGTTTTTTTTTTTTTTTTTTCACTTGGTTTCTTGGCTTCCTGCCCTGTGAATGCTAAGACTTTGACAAATTTGGCCAGGCACAGTGGCTCATGCCTGTAACGCCAGCACTTTGGGAGGCCAAGGTGGGCAGATCACTTGAGGTCAGGAGTTCAAGACCAGCCTGGCCAACAGGGTGAAACCCCACCTCTACTAAAATTACAAAAGTTAGCCAGGTGTGGTGGTGTGCACCTGTAATTCCAATACTCAGGTGGCTGAGGCAGGAGAATCGCTTGAACCTGGGAGGTGGAGGTTGCAGTGAGCCGAGATCCAGCCTGGACAGAGTGTGACTCCGTCTCCAAAGAGAAAAAGAAAAAGAATTTGACAAATTCTCTTGAGAAAACTGCTGGTGTGGTGCCCACTTCTCTGTGCGTTGCTTTTCTGAGGGATCTTGGTTCATCAAGTCCTGGCCGCCTCCGCCACCATCTGCCTTTGTTTCCTTGCCCCATCCTCATTTTCCACCATTGAAAAATACCTCTAAGGTAAAAGCACCTTACAGGATGATGCCTCATCTCTATGATGTTTTCAAACTGCCTTAGAAGTTCTCAAGTGCTTTCCTACTAATTAAATCTTTCACTGGCCATGGTGGCACATGCCTGTAATCCTAGCACTTTGGGAGGCTGAGAAGGGTGAATTGCATGAGGCCAGGGGTTTGAAACCAGCCTGGCCAACATAGCGAGACCCCATTGCTACCAAAAAAGGTACAAAAATTAGCCAGGTGTGGTGGCATGTACCTGTAGTCTCAGCTGCTCAGGAAGCTGAGGTGGGAGGATCACCTGAGCTTGGGAGGTTGAGGCTGTAGTAAGCCAAGATCGCGCTATGAGACCCTGTCTCAAAAAAAAAAAAAAAAAATCTGGGTTTTTCAGTTGTTAGCATTGGGAGTGTGATCTGCTGCAAGCTACTCTTTTATAGCCAATAATAGAATATCCTCTTGTAGGGTTTATTAGGATGGAATTTACATTTCTTTTTTTTTTAAATTTTTTGTTACAATCACATTTTATTTATTTATTTATTTTTATTATTATACTTTAAGTTTTAGGGTACATGTGCACAATGTGCAGGTTAGTTACATATGTATACATGTGCCATGCTGGTGTGCTGCACCCATTAACTCGCCATTTAGCATTAGGTATATCTCCTAATGCTATCCCTTCCCCCTCCCCTCACCCCACAACAGTCCCCAGAGTGTGATGTTCCCCTTCCTGTGTCCATAGTTTATCTTGTCTGTTTTTGGTTTCCAAGAGACGAAGGAATACAAATCATCTTTATTCCACCATCTAAAACTGGAAGGCAAAGTATATGTTCTTTGTTTCTTCCAGTTAATGAATACGCAGGACATAAAGGGTGTGTAGAACATATATTAGGAAATGGAAACTATTTTCTGAAAGGAGCTCCTAAAGCAGAGGGATAATGAAGAGACAAAGTGAATAAGATGCAGGAAGAAGAAATCAGAACTTCTGATGTTTGTCAGTCTAGAATTGTATGCATTTAAAGAAGTTAGTCTATAAACCATGCTTTTAAGTTAGATAAGTCATTTATATAGATTGGAAGCTGTTACACAAAAATTTAACTTGTATACCTATTTGGTATTGTAATGAAGAAAGGATGAGATGAAGAAAGGATGTCAGGGTTGTAATATTATCTAATGCTTAAACTGCATCTTTAAAATGGTTCTCTTAGAATAAGTATAACACAATAATTGAGTGCAACATCATACTAACCTATCCTTATTGCTCACACTTACTAGAAGTTTAATTTTAAAACTGAAAATTAATTGTCCCTTCATCTAATGCTTGCTTACCCTAATTTTAGATAAAGTATCTAAAAGATGATAAATACCTTTATCCATGTTTTAAATTGCAGTTCTACAAAGGGGAAAAATTCTAAATAAATATTAAATAATAGAGAAATGATTTAGTTGAGTGGTAATCTTAAAACTGTGGAAGAGTGGAGAAGTGCATTTTACAAAACGGCAAAGATGTTAAAAAATGAATAAAAATCTTGCACACTAACACAACTAATTAAATGTTCCTATACACTTAAAAATAAGTGTATCACTTATGTGAACACCCTTGTGCTACAATTTTGGGGTTATGGATTTCCTTTAAAAATACTATTACATTACTCTTATAACACATTTCAAAAACTTAAAATCAAACGTAAAGAACACTGGTAAGTAGTCAGCTAATGGCCGTACGTATAAAGAGGCATGGAGACTGAAACCTTCCTGAGGATAGGAACTTTGTTTTATTTACTGCTATGTATCTACATTCTTGAATATTAACAGCCTCAGTAAATATTCATTAAATGAACAAAAGGCTAAAAGTATATAACTGTGATGTTCTTATTTTTCTGGTAGTATGCATTGTTTTTTTAAAGACTTGGTTAAGTTCAAGGTTGATTTAATTTCTACTACCATGGTTTATGATACATTTGTTTTATTTATTCCTATAGATTATACATTTTCCTCAAGCTTCTTACAGACACAAAAGTGTTACAACTGAGTCAGAGACTTTCTTAACCATGACCTGTTCTTTTAGAACCACATGATCAAAGAACTGGAGGCCCGTGTCCAGCAGCTGACTGGAGAAGCAGAGAACAGTAATTTACAGAGGCAGAAATTAATTCAAGAAAAAGCAGAACTTGAAAGATGTTACCAGATAACGTGTAGTGAATTACAAGAAGTAAAGGCAAGGTATTGTCTGAAATCAGATATTTATCAGGTGTAGCTATAAAGTACTGATGTTAACTGTATAAGTTATCTGCCAAAATTAATTACACCTTGTGCGTTTAGCCTTGGGAAGTTTCTAAACTAAATACTGCTGTTTGTTTGTTTGTTTATTTATTTATTTAGAGACAGGGTCTCTGTGTGCCACCCAGACTGGGGTACAGTGGTGTGATCATGGCTCACTGTATCTCAAACTCCTGGGCTCATACGATTCTCCCTCCTCATCCTCCCAAGTAGCCAGGACTGCAGGCATGCACCACCGTGCCTGGCTAATTTTTCTATTTTTATTTTTTTGTAGAGACAGGGTCTCACTCTGTTGCCCAGGCAGGTCTCAAACTCTTTTTCTGAAGTGATCCTCTTGCCTTGGCCTCCTCAAGTGCTGAAATTTCAGGCATGAGTCACTGTACCCAACCTGTTTTTAACATAAGCAGAATGTTTAGAAGCAGTTGACAAAATTGTGGATACTTATTTAATATATTGAATGGAAATGTATTTGGATTTAGCTGATTAAAAAATTTCATTTTAGAGATTGGTTTTAAATACATTGGAAGTCTATTTTATTCTCTTGTTTTTAGGCGTAACACACTGCATAAAGAGAAGGACCATCTTGTAAATGATTATGAGCAAAACATGAAACTGTTACAAACCAAGTATGATGCTGATATAAACCTTCTAAAACAAGAACATGCTCTTTCAGCTTCTAAGGTATTATTTATGTTAATAGATAATCCACATGAAGTATTTATTCACTAAGCCTAGAGCCATAGATAGCCAAGTAGAAATTATTTGGCATTTGAAATTAGTCTCTCTTTCACTTTATTCTTAAATTAACAGGAACTTCAGGAATTTTTATTGGTATTTAAAATGTTCAAAATTCTAAATGTCTACTATATAGCACAACACAAATATTTAATAAACTGAATTCTGCTATAAGCTAATCATTTTAAGTGCCAAAGTCTTAAAAGGAGGAAACATATAAATTCCAATGCTTAGTTGTATGAATAATACATTTTATAGAGTAACCATATGCATTATTATTATTTTGAAATCTTGGTTCTGCTTTCGTTTTATAATTAAAATTTTGAAGTTTTCTGTAAAGCTGTTATTTTTATGTCAGTGTTACATTTCCATAACATTAAATATTATGTAGCGTTTAATTTCTATTTTTACTTTAAAAGATTATATTTTTATGTCAGCACTACATTTTCATAATATTTAATACTATGCTGCATTTAATTTATATTTTTACTTTGAAAGATTAATTTTTCTAGTATCTTTTAAAAACATTTTTCATTCAAATTTCTAGATAATTTTAATTCTGATTGGACTTTCAAGGGTACAAAAGGCATATTTTTTCAATCGGAAACTATAATATGGTACAAAAATCAATATTCCGCTTTTTATTCTTCTTAAAATCCTTCTAGGCATCTAGTATGATTGAAGAATTAGAGCAGAATGTCTGTCAATTAAAACAGCAGTTACAGGAATCAGAACTTCAAGGAAAGCAACAACTAAGGGTGAGTCTTGTATTTCTACACAGAAGAACAATGGTCAAACACAGTTTTCTTGATTTAGATGTATAATTGAGAGTCAATTAAAAAAATAAAACTCAGAAATGCAGGTCGTCTTTTCTGATTCTTTTATCGCATTGTATAATTTTACATTTTATTTATCTTAATAGAGATTGATGCTAATGAGATGTAGAGAATAAAGTACAATAATTTGAATTGGAATGATCTCTTTTGAGATTAGTTTTAAAAATGTTTTATTTAAATATATTATTATTTTAGAAAAAGTTCCTTCTTTTAAATTACCTGCCAATCTTCATAATTTCTCTCTTTCTTTCCCTCTTTCTTTCTCTGCCTCTCTCTCTCCTTCTGTCTCTCTCTTCTGCACCTTTTAGATCTTTTTTCTCTCATGATCAAAAAATACCAAGGACTGTTATATGATGTAACTTCAAATTTATCATTTCCATATTTATTGACTTGGTCATTTTTGAAGTAATCTCTTAATCCTAAGGGTCAGAAAGATTTTCTTATACTGTAAAGCAAGTACTTTCGAGAATAGTAATATCTTCAGGTGACTAAGATTTTATGCCTCGCAACATAAAGCTACTCAAATTTCTACCTGTAGGGCTTACTTAATGATATGCAAAACTCTGAACTAAAGTTTGACATTAAGTAGATTGATTGATTTCATTAGGTTGCTAATTTTATTGACTCTAGTATAATTTAAAGTATAATAAATATAAACATTTATCATTCACAGGATCAAGAAAATAAGTTTCAAATGGAGAAAAGTCATTTAAAACACACCTATGAAAAAAAGGTAATATGTTTTATGGGAAGCTATAAAATATTTAAAATAGCAAATGAGGCATTAATGCGGACTGATTTTTATGAAACCATACATTCTCACCTTTAAAGAACAACTTGTTTCTTTGTCTTTTTTTTTTAGACAAAGAGTCTTGCTGTCACCCAGGCTGGAGTGCAGTGGCGTGATCTCAGCTCACTGTAGCTTCTGCCTCCTAGGTTCAAGGGATTCTTGTGCCTCAGCCTTTTGAGTGGCTGGGACTACAGGTGTGCACCACCATGCCTGGCCAATTTTTGCATTTTTAGTGGAGAGGGAGTTTCACCATTTTGGCCAGGTTGGTCTCGAATTCCTGGCCTCAAGTGATCCGCCCATCTCGGCCTCCCAAAGTTCTGGGATTCCAGGCATGAGCCACTGCACCCAGCCAAGAATAATTTGTTTCTAAGTTAATTTCAGCTAACCAGTAATTAAATTTGCTTACTTATTTTTCCTGTTTATATAATAAACAACTGCTTCAGTTCAATTATTAGTTATATCAACATTAAGACACTACTTGTGTGTTATATTTAATGAGTGAAGAGTACAGTTGGCCTTTCATATCCATGGATTTCACATCTGTGGATTCAGTCAAACATGGATCAAAAATATTCAGGAAAAAAAAATTACACAAAGGTCCAAAAACCATAACTTGGATTTGCCGTGTGTCAAGTACTATGTTGAATCCATGTGAATGAAGTGACGTGTGAGCATTGGATTAGGTACTATATAAGTTATTATGAGATGACTTAAAGTACATAGGAGGATGTGTGTAGGTTATATGCAAATACTACACCATTTTATAAAAGGGACTTGAGCATCCATGGATTTTGGTATCTTCAGGGGGCCCTGGCACCAATTCCCCATGGATGCTGGGGGACAACTATATTATTATCTTAACCTCTCATAATAACATGTTGAAATTATATTTTCTTTCTACTAGTTTAAAACTATACAATCAATGGGATGTATTTGGTATTCTGTTGTGTCACATGTGCAACAAGAACTTTAAACATTTAACAAAAGAACCTAAAACAATGAAAGTACTGACTACTACTTGAAAAAGATTAGCAATTGTTCCTTGTTGTTTATATTACTATTTCAACTGACATATGTGGATATCTCTCCTGTAATAACTAGGGGGTTATTGACACACTTAATACCTTAGGCAGTAAAGTGCAGAGTTTTATAGATTTATTTTTAAAATTTGTGTGTAAATGTAACGGGTGCAAGCGCAGTTTTTTTACATGGATATATTGCATAATCATGAAGTCTGGGCTTTTAGTGTAACCATTACCCAAATAATGTACCCATTAAGTAATTTCTCATCCCTCACCCCCTCCTAACCTCCCACCCTTCCAAGTCTTCAGTGTCTGTCATTCCACACTCTCCACGCTCTATGTTCATGTGTACCCATTATATAGCTTCTACTTATAAATAAGAACGTGGCATTTGACTTTCCCTTTCTGAGTTGTTTCATTTAAGATAATGTACATACAAATGGGGGGTGTGTGTGTGTGTGGTCTCTATATATCTATATGTGTGTGTGTGCGTGTGTGTGTGTGTGTGTGTGTGTGTGTATGCCACATTTTCTTTATCCAGTCATCCATTTATGGACACTTAAGTTGATTCCATATTTTGCTATTGTGAATCATGCTGTGAGAAACCTATGAATAATGATCTTTTCCTTTGGGTAGATACCCAGAAGTGGAATTGCTGGATCAGATGGTAGTTTTATTTTTAGTTCTTTGAGAAGTCTCTATACTGTTTTCCTTGGAGGTTATACTAATTTACGTTACCACCAGCAGAGTGTTAGTGTTTCCTTTCTCTGCATCCTCACCAACATCTGTTATTTTTTGACTTGTTAATAATAGCCATTCTGACTAGAATAAGATGATATCTCATTGTGGTTTTAATATGCATTTCTCTAATATTCAGTGATGTTAAGCATTTTTTCATAGGTCTGTTGGCCTTTTGTATGTCTTTTTTTGAAAAATGTCTACTCATGCCCTTTGTCCACTTTATAATGGGGTTATTAATTATTATTATTATTGTTATTATTTTGTTGCTGTTGCTGTTGCAGTTGTTGAGTTGTTTGAGTTCCTTGTAAATTCTGGATATCAGTCCCCAGACAAGATGCATAGTTTGCAGATACGTTCTCCTGTTCTTCCTTTTCACTCTTTTTCACTCTATTGATTATTTCACTCTATTGATTATTTACTTTGCTTTCTAGAAGCTTCTTTAAAATTAAGTCCTATTTGTCTGTTTTTGTTGCTTGTGCTTTTGAGGTCTTAATCATGAATTCTTTGATTAGACCAATGTCCAGAAGAGTTTTCCCTAGATTTTCTTCTAGTGTTTGTAAGGTTTCAAGTCCTACATTTAATTCTTTGATCCATCTTGAGTTGATTTTTATATATGGTGAGAGAGGGATTCAGTTTCATTCTTCTGCATATGGCAATTCAATTTGCTGAGCACCATTTATTGAAAAGGGTGTCCTTCCCCCAGTATATGTTTTTGTTGACTTTGTCAAAGATCATTTGGCTGTGGTTATGTGGTGGTGTTTCTGGGTTCTGTATTCTGTTCTACTGATCTATTTTTATGCCAGTTCCATGCTGTTTTAGTTACTATAACCTTGTAGTATAATTTGAGATCAAATAATGTTATGCTTCCAGTGTTGTTCTTTTTGCTTTGGATTGCTTTGGCTCTTCTGGCTCTTTTTTAATGCCATATGAATTTGAGGATTGTTTTTTCTAAGTCTGAGAAAAATGATATTGGTATTTTGGTAGGGATTGCATTGAATCTTAGATTGCTTTGTGCAGTATGGTCATTTTAACAATATTAATTATTCAAATCCGTGAGCATGAGATGTTTTTCCATTTGTTTGTGTCATCTACAACTTCTTTCATCAGTGTTTTGTAGTTTTCCTTTTACCTCCTTGGTTAAATATATTCTTAGGTATTTTTTTATAACTATTGTAAATGGAATTGCTTCTTGATTTGGTTCTCAGCTTGTTTTTGATACATAGAAATACTACTGATTTTTATACATGGATTTTGTATCCTAAAATTTACTGAATTAAGTCATAATATTTAAGAGGTTTTGGGGGAGAAATTGTTAGGCTTTTTTTAGGTATAAGATCATATTATCAATAACAGATAATTTGACTTCCTCTTTTTCTATTTGGATGGCTTTTATTTCTTTTTCTTGCTTAATTGCTCTGGCTAAGACTTCTAGTTCTATGTTGAATAGGCATGGTGACAGTGAGCATCCTTGTCTTATTCCAGTTCTTATTGGGATTGCTTTCACTTTTTCCCTGTTTAGTGTGATGTTGGCTGTGGGTTTGCTATACAGATCCTTTAATATTTTGAAGTGTATTCCTTCTATGCCTAATTTGTTGAAGGTTTTTATCATTAGGGTGCGGTCAGTTTTATCAAACACTTTTTCTGCATCTGTTGAGAAGGGCATATGGTTTTTGCCATTAATTCAGTTTATGTGATGAATCACATTTATTGGTTTGCATATGCTGAATCATCCTTGCCTCCCTGGAATAAAACCCACTTGATCATGGTGTATTATGTTTTTGATGTGCTGTTGGACTTGATTTCTTAGTATTTTATTAAGGATTTTTGCATATATGTTCATCAGGGATATTGCTCTTTACTTTTTTTGTTCATGCTTTTAAAAATCAATTTTGTCAATCTTTACCTTTTAAGTAGAGCATTCATTCCATTTGCATTCAAGGCTAATATTCATATGTGAATTTTTTTCTTGTTATAATGTTATCTAGTTGTTTTCTAAATTATTTGTTTCTTTTTTCTCTTTGTGGGTTGGTGGAGTTTTGTCATGTTGCTGTTTAATTTCTTTCTCTTCCTCCTTTGTGCAATTGCTTTGTAAGACCTGTGAGTTTTATACTTAAATGTGTTTTTATGATGGTGAATACTGACCTTTCATTTACATGTTTAGAACTCCTTTGAGCATTTATTATAGAACCAGCCTAATAGTGACACATTCCCTCAGTATTTGCTTGTCTGGGAAATACTTTGTATTTATTTTGTTTATAAAGCTTGTTATGTCAGGATATAAAATTTGTAGTTGACAGTTTCTTTTTAAGCACTCTGAAGATAGGATCCCAATCTCTTCTGGTTTGGAAAAGGTTTCTGCTGAGAAGTCTGATGTTAGTCTGATGTTTTTTTCTTTATAGGTGACTAGATGCTTTTGTCTTGCTGAGTTTAGGATTTTTTTCTTCATGTTGACTTTAGACAACATCTGATGACTATTTCTCATGGTAAATTGCATCTTGCAATATCTTTTTCTAGTGTTTGTTGCACTTCTTGTATGTGGATGTTTAAATCTCTTGCTAGACTACAGAAGTTTTTGTCAATTATTTCCTTAAACAGGTTTTCTAAACTTTTTGCTTTTTCTTCTCTTTCAGGAAAGGCAATCATTTGTAACTTCAGTTGCTTTATGTAGTCCCATACTTCTCAAAGGCTTTGTTCATTTTTTTAAAATTTATTTTTAGTTTATTTTTGTTTAACTGGATTAATTCAAAAGTCTTGTCTTCAATTTCTGAGATTTTTCTTTTCTGCTTGGTCCAGTCAATTGTTGAAGCTTTCAACTGTATTTTGTAATTTCTTAATTATTCATTTCCAGAAATTGCTTTTTTCTAAGATATCTATCTCATTGGCAAGTTTTTAAAATTTATATCCTGAATTGATTTTGTGATGTCTTTGTGTGGGTTTTCAGAATATCTTTTATCTCATTGAATCTCTTTAAAATCAGTATTTTTACTTCTTTATCTGGCATTTCTTTTTTTTTTTTTTCTTGAGGCAGAGTCTTGTTCTGTCACCCAGGCTGGAGTGCAGTGGCACGATCTCGGCTCACTGCAAGCTCTGCCTCCCAGGTTCATGCCCTTCTACTGCCTCAGCCTCCTCAGTAGCTGAGACTACAGGTGCCCACCACCACGCCCGGCTAATTTTTTTTGTATTTTTAGTAGAGACGGGGTTTCACAATGTTAGCTAGGGTGGTCTTGATCTCCTGACCTCGTGATCCGCCCACCTCGCCCTCCCAAAGTGCTGGGATTATAGGCATGAGCCACTGTGCCCGGCCTTTATCTAGCATTTCAAAAATTTTATTTTGGTAAGATCCATTGCCAGAAAATTACTGTGTTCCTTTGTGGGTGCTATACTACCCTGCTTTTTCATACTTCTGGTATTATTATGGTGATTTATTCACATCTGGAGAAATAGTAACTTCTTAGTTTTGAATTTCATTGAAATGTAACTTTTTTTCTTGCGGATATAACTATGAAGTATGTTGAGTAGAGCTGTTTACTTCTGGGTATGTTGAATGTTAAGGCTTTGTATGATTTCCTTGGTTATAAATAGACTTAATGTGGTGGCTTTCTCAAATACTGGTTGTAGTAGTGGTGTACCTGGAAAGTAAGCAGGCTCACAGCCTCCTGAGAAGCCACAGTGGCATTGATGATTGTGGTAGCAAAGGGCGTGGGAATCTTATGTTATTCCCAAGCACTGTACATTTGTGTCCCCAGATTTACTATGGGGTTTGCAGGTCAACCTCCAGACCAGTAGGTGGCACTTGCAGGTAAAAAAGCCAATTGCTCTTGTAGGAATAAAGTTTATGCTTGATCTTTGTTAACCATGAGAAGTACTTCATTGCCCAGACAATGGCTGGGCCTTGGAATATTCAGTGGACTGGGTCCTGTGCTCAGTCTCAGTGGAGGCCAAATCTGGGCAGAGCTGGACTGGGCAAGTCTACATTCACATCTCCCAACAGTGGGCACAAGCACCAGCCCTGACAGGGGTCTAGAGGTAGTCAGCAGGTGGCTGGAGATAAGGCTAGGCAAGAAACAGAGCAACCACTGCTGCACCAAGTTCTCTGCGTGGGAAGTGATGGGTGTCCCACATGCCTACTCCAGGTAATCAGGAGGGGGACCCACCTCTCACTCGTCAGACCTGAGGGGGCTCACACCCCTATTCCAATCAAGGGAGCCAGTTGGAACACTCAGAAATGTTACGTGCAGTTTTTTTACTTTATTTTTCAAAGCTGCCTGTGGCCACAAAACCCGCTACCCAGGCAAAACCATGCCTCTTCAGCAACTCTCCTCCTATTTCGGTCTATGAAGGAGGGGTATCCCAATTCTAGCACCCACAGCTGGATTGCATACCACACTTACCTCTGAGTTCTGGCTGTGGGGGCCCTTCCCCTGCTCCAGATCCAGCACTCCAAATCCTGACCCAAGACTAATGCTGGTGCTGTCGCCACTGCTAGGTTTCAGGGACCCGCCCAGCTTGATATGAGTTAGCATCAAGAATGGCATTGTCCTGTTGGGTCCCAGGTCTGGGACAATGCCTGGGGTACTTCCTGGTATCATTCCTTTTCACACGCTCCTGGCCTCTCTCTTAGTTATATCCGGGACTTGGGAGGGACAGGGTGTTCCCCATGGCCTAGGTTGCACAGTTCCCCAGTAGACAGGTAGATTGCAGCGGGACATTCTCTTCCCCTCTCCTATATTGGAGCTTCACTCAGTTCTCAACCAGACCTAGCCACTGTCTCCCTGCTCACCTTCTCTTCCCCAGTATCTGAAATTTTCTTTCACTTTCTGTTGATTTTTCATTTCCTTCTTGGACAAAATTCTTCTGAGTAGATGAGGCATGTTGGTAAGGCCTTTGGTCCACCATCTCAGGAAAAACAGAGTTCTATAGATTTCTGACTATGAAACTTAAGTTTCTAAATTTTTTTTTGCTATAAGATATAGAAAGTAAAAGAGTAGTTAAATGGCAAAGGTTTTGTTGCTGCTTTTGTCACTATCTGCTGTTTTAACATTTATCAAATCAATCTACTTGTAAAATACAAAAATAATAGAAAATGAAAAAAGTTAACCTTTAAACTAGGATACATACAAGTTAAAATTAAATATGGTTTATATCACAAAATGTTAAAAAACACTTTGTAATACCACCATCTTGTTTATCCATATAGTCACTCAGCAGATACCCATTAAGTGGTTATATTGGGGAAGGTATTATATTAGGTACTGGGGTGGGGTTGAGGATGAATTAGGCATAGATTCTGCCCTTCATGAGCTTAGTGTATAGGAAGAAATCTGTTTCTGTCATTTGGAAAAGTGTTTCTAGCAACATGTATTGACCTGCATGTGTGCTCTTTAAAATCATAATAAATTTCCTTATGGTTGCAGTTTTAATGCAGCTCAGTACAAAATGTTAAGTATATTTCATATGAAATGGACATACTTTTTCATAATCCTTGCTTCCTGTATAAGGCATCAGCATCCTTTAGGTGTACTTGTTTGTCCACTGTTCATTCTTTGGGAAGATCACTGGCTGTCCATCCATTAAGGAAGAGCTTCCTGGCTTCCTGCTCTGTTGCAGTCTGGTAAGCCCTCTTCCTGATATCCTGGTATGTATGTACCTGTGAGACAGATGGGCTGTAGTGAGGAGAAAGGAATGCACTGGCTATTTGTAAAATAAGGTATTCCTATCCCAAACTTCATTGCATCCTGCTGAGGACTGTTACACACATAGAGATAGACCTAGAAAGGAAATCTTTCTTCTACCATTATCTTTTCTTGGGTATTTAGCCTCGAAGTAAACTAAGGTTTCTGCTATCAGTCTCCCTCCCTGGTGAATGTACACTAGAAAGGGAATATTGGAGCTCAGTTCATCTGTATCCAGTAGCCTGCCGACCATTCCTTTTCTATTTCACTTCAAGGAGCAGACCTAAATCCTTTTTATTAGGTATCATAACTACAGTGATTCCCTTTCCATGCAGTATCAATTGGCCTAGCTTTTTAATAACATTACTTGTTAATGTATATTAGTTGTTTTCACTGTAAATAAGATTTGTTTAAAATAATAACAATCTTTAAAAGAAAAATAGCCATCATTGTTCATATTGCGTATGTTCCTAACATTATTTACATTGGAAGAAAATGTTGCTCAGCATGCCACTTTTTATTTTACAATTAATTTCATAATCTCCCCCTTTTACATTGACATCTGTTTTTCTTTCTTTATTAAACCTGCTGTGATCTCAAGCCTTGAAGTTTTAATGTCTTATATCCCTCTCAGGGAATATCCTTTTTGATAGCTCGAAGACCTGACGTAAATCTTCCGTAGCTCTGGACTATGTAACTGTAGAGCTAAATGGGATGTATAGGGCTTTTTTATTGTTGTTGTTAGTGTTACAGGTATGCACATTCAATAACTTTTGGTATAAAACTTAGGTCTAAATATCTCTTCAGGGGGAGGAAATGCCATCTGAATGACATTATTTTCTGCCTGTGAGACAGCAGCAGGACAGGAGCATAGGATTCTAACTTGTCTTTGAGGTAGAAGAAACAGCATCAGATGCTGTCCCTAATTTAAGCACACACATATTATGTAATGGTCTTTATTGATCTCTAGTGGCTATTGTCTGCTCTTAAGGTCTTTGAACATCAAACAAATAATAAGTAGTAAACCGAAATGTCATTGTTGATGAATTGTCCTCATCTGTTAAATCAGGAAATGGTTAGACTAAATGATTTGACTAGCAAGGAAACACCTGCCCCCTACAAATAACCTATTGCTTGTTTTCCAAACAGTTCCAGAGAGTAAAAGATGGTGCTGTTTACCTAGAGAAACATGCCAGACATATGTGAAGCACCTATGTTATAAAATGTACTGAATTGAAATATCTACTTAAAATCATTCTGATGGAACTGTTTAACAAATGAGATACGAAGTCTAATGGAGTTCACAATCCTTAAAATATAGTTATTCCAATGCCTAGCAATCATGCACGCTTTTTAAAATCGTGTTTAAAATAGTCACAGCTTTATATTTAACATATTGGATAGTATTTTTGAACTACCACTGACATGATTTTTAAGAGTACGTGTGCCTTTAGTGATGTTTTAAAACATGAAATTGTGCAGTGAAAAGATTTATAGAAGTTATGCAGCCTAATCCCCCATATTTTTCATATTGGGAAGCAGAGGTCATAGCAGTTAAGAGGCATTGTGGAGTTATTCAGCTAGTCAGTGTTTGGGTCAGTACCTCCTCTGTGCACTTTACTATGCTATGGTGTCTGCCACAGTATATCTAGTTTCTGAAATATAGCACAATCTCTTTCTTATTTACACAATATTCCTTTCGTGATTACCTAAATTCGTGGGATGCAAGGGAGCAAAAGAAAATATATTCAGTGAATATTCAATAAATGTGCTTATGGCTAGTTAAATCAATTATTTATAGCAAATTCTCATGTTTGAGAATATATTATGTATCCTTGACTATCTGGTTTGTGTTGTCATTACCTATCACTTTTAAATACTTTTCTGGTATTAACAATTTAAAGTGGGGAAAGGATTACAAGCAAATCATTTATTGCTTACTACCATTTGTACATTAAAAAGGAAGGGTTGGAAATAGCATTATCTCTTTCTAGGTTGTTTGTTCTTTAATTTTCTTTTATGCACAAACAAGGATTTTTTTTCTTTTTGAGACGGAGTCTTGCTCTGTTGCCCAGGCTGAAGTGCAGTGGCACAATCTCAGCTCACTGCAATCTCTGCCTCTCGGGTTCAAGCGATTCTCCTGCCTCAGCCTCTCAAGTAGCTGGGATCACAGGCATGTGCCATCATGCCTGGCTAATTTTTCTATTTTTAGTAGAGACAGGGGTTTCACCATGTTAGCCAGGATGGTATCAATCTCCTGCCCTCGTGATCTGCCCGCCTCAGCCTCCCAAAGTGCTGGGATTGTAGGCGTGAGCGACTGCGCCCGGCCCAAACAAGGATTTTTTTTTTTTTTTTAACCCGCCAAAAGTATTGATCTGTTCTCTTTTGCCAAGATCTGTATGCAATGATCTCTCACTTTTCTGGTGTTTACTTATGTCACCCACAACTATCTGGAATATAGGTAAAAAGTAAAAATGCAATCCAAAAAGGCTCTTAAACAATACAGATATATTCAATTAAGAAAAAACAAATTTAAAACAATACTTATTGACTATTGGAGTATGGGCTAGATATTATCCTGGGTCCTAGGGATATAAAAATGAGAAACAGCTTCTACCTTAAGAAACCCCCAGCTCAAAAGTGTGGTCATTGACACATTGATGTTTACCTCAGACGGGAGTCCCTTATTTTCCCACCAAGATAATTTCATTCTAATAATTTTAGAAGCAATAAATTAGATCAAGGTGCTTGTGCTAGCACACTGACCAGTGTCAAGAAATGGCAGCTAAAAACTTGTTAGAGGTGAAGATTCAATAATTAATGATAAAAAGCAGTTACAAAAAGACAAAATTAGCAATTCAGGTACTACTTTCTGAAAAGGTAGACAGACTAAGGGAATTACTGTATTGTGGCACATTGGGATTTTGGGTGTTCACAATAACCTTGAGTTATTCAATCTGAGAAAGTAATAATAATATTTCACATATACTGAGCATTTATTATGTTCCTAATATTGTTCTAAGGTCTTTACATCACGTAATTTATTAACTTATCACAATTCTTTGATATACTCATTGTTATCCCAATTTTTCAGAGGAACCAACTGAGGCACAGAATGTTGTGTAGTTTGTGAAGGACAGGGACACAAATCCGTGCCATCTGATTATGAGCTTGGACTCGTAATCATCGTGTAATTTTACAGATAGATTTTTCTCAAAAATTGTTAATTTTTTGAAGCTTCCCATTGAAAGGGGTAAATCTCAACTGTGCTTTTATGTGGCAGTTCTGAGTCCCAGAAAAAAAAAATCAGCAGTAAATAGAGGGGAAACTACTGGTCCATGGTACATTGGAGGCACAGTGCCAATTTGCAAAATACCTATTGACTTGTCAGCAACTCTGATAGCAGTTCCTTGTTGGTTTCCCATGTAACATATCATTTTAGAGTACCAGTGAAGCAGGCTGTGTAACATATCATTTTAGAGTACCAGTGAAGCAGGCCGTGTAACATATCATTTTAGAGTACCAGTGAAGCAGGCCGTGTAACATATCATTTTAGAGTACCAGTGAAGCAGGCTGTGGCTTGAGAAACGTGCCTCCTCAGTAGAGCAGTGTAACCTAGTTCAAACCCTCCTGGGAATTGGTTTTAGCTGTATCTCTGAAAGAGAGATCACACTTAGAGACACGTAATAGAAGCACAGTTACAGCCCCTATAGTTTTTGTCAAGCAGCAAACTGAATGGTGTTCTGAATATGAAGCACCAAATCTGAGTGGTGTACGGTGTTCAAGAATGAGTAGGAGAACAGAACCAAAATGGAGTCTGTGGGAAAGTATTGTAGAGGAAAGGAATGAGAGCATTACACAGAAGATTCAGAGGAAGGAGTTTCTCCTGAAAATGTGTTGCTCCAGAAGAAAATGTTTAAAAATTCACCAGTAGCATACAAGAAGATACGATATCTATGAAGGAGGAACAGATACCATAAGGAAAGAAAGGGAAGAAGTGAAAATTGTCATAAGGAAATCGTAAGGAAATCAAAAGTACAATAGCAGACTTAAGATCACATAGGAGCTGGTTGGGTTAGGTCAGATTTTGTAAAGAATAAAATCAGCAATATGAAGGCAAGGCATAATGACCTTTCAGACTGCAAAAGAAAGGGACAAAGAATCAAAAATTTTGAGGAAGGTGATATTAAGGCAGAAAATAGAAAACCAGTATATAACAACTGATATTTCTGAAGGAAGGCTCAGAATAGTAACACAAAAATAACTAAAGATATGAGAAAACTTTTCAGAAGGTCTGTGTATGTAATTTTAAAGATTTCACTCTTTATTGGCTAAAAATCAATACAAGATTAAAAAATGTTTGAATTACAGTACAAAGAGAATGATTTTTATAAATGTCCAGACCCCAGGGGGAGGGGAAAGCAAAGTTTAGATGACTTTAGTCTTCTTATTTGCAAATCTAAATGTCATAAAACAATAGAGAAACTTAACGTATGCTGTGTTTTAGGCCAAAATGTTGTGACCTAAGAATCTTATACCTACAATTTCCTTCGTGTGTAAAGGCAACAGAATGACATTTTTGAATGTGCAAAGCCTCAGAAGATATATCACTAGGATATTCTTTTTGAAAAATAAAATTACTGGATGATGGACTTTAATCAGCCTAAGGATAAGCAAAAGATCAAATCAAACAAAAAAATACTCAAGAATGAAAAAGTACTGTTGAATGCCAAAATTAAAATAGAGATGAATTTAAATATTTATTGTGTACACAATATAAACAATGGAAATGTCAGAAAAGAATCTTGAAAAAGAAGGTATGTAAAGTTAAAACAATTTAAAACCTCTATCTGCCTCGGCATCTCAAGATTATATAAAAGAAAACCAAAATGACTAGGAGAGGGAGAAGTAAACGTATGCCAAGTTATTATTTTAACAGGGTAGAGGTATTAATTTTTAACTTGCTAAATATTAGAGGGATGTAAGTTAAAAATAATTGTGAAATATTTATGGCATCATTAGTGTAATTAAAATCTGCTTCCACAGACAATGTCCTTCACAAAATACTAGCAAACCAAATTCAACAGCACATTAAGTGATCAGGCACCATGACCAAGTGGGTTTATTGTTGGGGTGCAAGGATTGCTCAAGATAGGTAAATCAATAAATGTGAGAAATGATGGCTGACCAGATGCAGCTAGAAAGAATATCTGCCACCAAGGGGCTAGGACATTGGGAAGACTGGCGCATTCCAAGTCAATCTTCAGAGGGAAGTTATTGAGAATGGACAGAGGGAGGACAGAGACACTGGGCTGAAAGGGGAGGAAGCTGGGAACCCTGCATGGGGCTGCCACGCACTGGGTCTTCTTGCTGGCTCCTAATGTCTCCTGGGGAATGGGTGAGTTGAGCAGGCAAGAAGCGAGCTGCTCTTGCTTTGGACCTCTGGAATCCTGGCAGCAGAAGACCCCATGACCCCTACACTTGAGCTGGCAAGGAGAGTTGCTTAGAGAGATGGTTGGGGCAGGACTCCAGCCTGTACAGAGCCCAGAGAGTTTTGATGCGGGAATGTGTGCAGGGGAGCATGGCTGGGGATGCCTATTCCCTCAGGCTGGCCATGTTCCTCTAGGAGACTCTAGCCTTAAAAGAATTGTTGAACCTGAACAGAGCAGATGGGGCCAGTCTTACCTGAACTCTCCCATCTGCTGGCCTCTCCTGGGGCCATAGCCTGGCTTTGCCTGCTTACAGTGCAGTCTCAGATGCTCAACCAGGATGCCTCCCTAGGGCCCTCATCATAGCTCCTGTGCTGGCAGACTGTGCCAGATTGTCAGAGAGCTCCAGCAGAGTGGCCCCCACTGACATGCACCGGCCCACTCACACTCTCCCTCTACTGCAGCCTCCCCCATGCTGCTCTACCAGCAAGCACTCACCCATGGCCATCCCCCTATTGCCATATTGGCACATGTGTGCATGGGTGAACCTTGCCCTTCCATGCTGGTGCGGTGATGTGCGTGCATCCCACTGCGCCATTGCTGCCAGCATGAGTGTACCCGTCCCCCACGTGCTGCTGTGTTGCAGTGCTGCCATTTCTGGTGTGAAAGTACTCAGGGAGGCCAGTGGCCCTGCCTCCCACCACCATTGCCACCAATGTGAACATGCACAAGGAGTTTGCCAGCCCCACCCCAGCCAGAAACCCACTGCTATGCCAACACTGCCACCAGTGTGAATGCACACACAGATACCAGTGACCCCTTCCCTCCATGGTGCCACTGCTGCCACTGTGAACGCACATACAGAGGCTGGCAGTTGCTGGTCTACCAGTGTCCCACCCCAGCTGGCAAGGGTGAACGCTGATGTACTACCACTGCTGCTGGCACATGCAAACAAGCATGAATCACATTGCCACTGCCTGATGAAGCGCTTTGGCTGGCACCACTCATTGGAGTATTGTGGTCATTGGACCAGAAACACTTTGGCCCATTGAACACAGCAGGTTCCCAACTTTGAGGGACCAGAGAACAAAGCCAGTGACCTGATACCAGCCCCTTACAGTTAGAGTATACAGTGTGGGAATATTGAGCTGAGCCTTGGCTCCTCAAAGTCTACTAGAAATGAAGTCAGTCGATGGAACCCACCTTATGCCACAAACCCCCAAGGACATCAATGGAGATAAAAGCAAAAAACAAAACAAAACAAAAACCCCACCATCCAAAGGACAGCAACTTCAAAGGTTGAAGGGACATGAGCCCACACAGATGAGAAAGAACTAGAGCAAGAACTCTGGCAACTCGAAAAGCCAGAGTGTCTTCTTACCTACAGACACCCACACTAGTTCCCCAGCAATGGTTCTTAACCAGGCTGAAATGGCAGAAGTAGAATTTAGACTATGAATAGGAATGAAGATGACTGAGATTCAGGGGAATGTTGAAACCCAATCCAAGGATTATAAGGAATACAATAAAATAATATAGGATATGAAATATGAAAATGCCATTTTAACAAAGAACCAAACTTTCCTGATAGAGCTGGACAACTCACTTCACGAATTTCAGAATACAATCACAAGTGTTAACAGTAGAATGAACCAGGCTGAGGAAAGAATATCAGAACTTGAAGAACAGCTATCTGAAATAACTCAATCAGACAAAAATAAAGAAAAAAAAAGTAAAATGAAAACAACTTCAGAGAAATATGGGACTATGTGAAGAGACCAAATCTATGACTTATTGGTGTCCCTGAAAGGGAAAGAAAGCAAGTAGCTTGGAAAATATACTTCAGGTTATCATTCATAAAAATTTCCCCAACCTTGCTAGAGAGACTAACATTTACATTTAGGAAATTCAGAGAACCTTTGCAAAGTACTACACAAGAAGACCATCCCCAAGACACATAGTTATCAGATTCTCCAAGGTCGAAATAAAAGAAAAAATATTAAAGACAGCTAGAGAGAAGGGGCACGTCACCTACAAAGTGAAGCCCATCAGGGTAACAGCAGACCTTTCAGAAGAAACTGTACAAATCAGAAGACATTGGGGGCCTATAGTCAGCATTCTTAAGGAATAGAATTTTCAGCCAAGAGTTTTATGTCCCACCAAACTGAGCTTTATAAGCAAAGGAGAAATAAGATCCTTTTCAGACAAGCAAATGCTGAGGGATTTAATTACCACCAGACCTACCTTATAAGAGGTTCTGAAGAGAGTCCTAAACATGGGAAGGATAGACTGTTAACAGCCACTACAAAAACACACTTAAGTACACAGGCCAATGACACAATAAAGCAACCACACAAACAAGTCTGCATAATAACCAGCTAACAACATGATGACAGGATCAAACAAGCACATATCAATACTAACCTTGAATGTAAATGGGCAAAATGCCCTAATTAAAAGGCACAGAGTGGCAAGTTGGATAAAGAGGCAAGACCCAATGGTATGCTGTCTTTGAGGGACACATCTCATAGGCAGTGACACCCATAGGCTCAAAGTAAAGAGATGGAGAGAAATATACCAAGCAAATGGAAAACAGAAAAAAGCAGGGGTTGCTATTCTAATTTCAGACAAAACAGCCTTTAAATCAACAAATATCAAAAAAGACAAAGAAGGACATTAAATAATGGTAAACTGCTCAATTTAACAAGAAAACCTAATTATCCTAAATATATATGCACCCGACACAGGAGCACCCAGACTCATAAAGCAAGTTCTTAGAGACCTATGAAAAGACTTAGACAACCACAGAATAATGATGGGAGACTTCAATACCCCACTGACAGTATTAGTCAAATGTCAGATCATCAAGGGAGAAAACTAACAAAGATATTCGGAACTCAAATTTGACGTTTGACCAAATGCATGTATAGACATCTACATAACACTCCACCCAAAACAACAGAATATATATTCTTCTCATCCGCACATGGCACATACTTTAAAACCAAGCACACAATTGGACACAAAACAATCCTCTGCAAATAAAAAAAGCAAAATTATACCAGCTACACTCTTGGACCACAGTGCATTAAAAATAGAAATTAATACTAAGAAAATCACTCAAAACCATATAATTACATGGAAATTAAACAACCTGATCCTGAATGACTTTTGGGTAAATAATGCAATTTAGGCAGAAATCAAGAAATTCTTTAATGAGATTAAAGATAAAATGTACCAGAATCTCTGGGATATAGCAAAGGCAGTGTTAAGAGTGAAGTTCATAGTGCTCAGCACTCATATCAGAAAGTTAGAAAGATCTCAAGTTAACCACCTAATAGTACAACTAGAGCAACCAGAGAAACAAGCAAACCAACTCCAAAGCTAGCAGAATATAAGAAATAACCAAAATTAGAACTGAACTGAAGGAAATTGAGATGTGAAAAACTATACAAGAATACTTCCCAATACTGAACCAGGAAGTAACTGAATCTCTGAACAGACCAATAAAGAGTTCCATAATTAAATCAGTAATAAAAAGCCTACCAACCAAAAAAACCCCAGGACCAGAGGGATCCACAGCCTAATTCTAGCAGATGTGTAAAGAAGAGCTGCTACGATTCCTACTGAAACTATTCCAAAAAATTGAGGAGGAGGGACTCCTCCTTAAGTCATCCTGTGAGGTTAGCATCATACTGATACCAAAACCTTGCAGGGACATGACAAAAAAAGTAAGCTTCAGGCCAATATCCTTGAATACATTGATATAAAAATCTTCAACAAAATACTAGGAAACCAAATTCAGCAGCACATCAAAAAGCTAATTCACCACAATCAAGTATACTTTATCCCTGGGATGGAAGGTTGACTCATCATATGCAAATCAATAAATGTGATTCATCACATAAACAGAATTAAAGACAAAACCCACAGGATCATCTCAATAGCTGCAGAAAAGGCTTTTGATAAAATCCAACATCTCTTCATGTTAAAAACCCTCAACAATCTAGGCATTAAAGGAACATACTTCAAAATAATAAGAGCCATCTATGAGAAACCCACAGCCAACATAATACTGAGTGGGCAAAAGCTGGAGACATACCTTTGAAAACCTCAGCAAGGCAAGGATGCCCTCTTTCACCACTCCTATTTAACATACTACTGGAAAACCTGGCCAGAGCAATCAGGCAGGAGAAAGAAAGAAAAGGTATCCAAATAGGAAGAGAGGAAGTCAAATATCCCTGTTTGCAGATGATATGATTCTATGCCTAGAAACCCCTATAGTTTTTGCCCCAAACTCCTTGATCTGATAAACAGCTTCATCTGATAAAAAAAACTACATTTTTTCAGGATACAAAATCAATGTACAAAAATCACTAGTATTCTTACACACCAGCAACATCCAAGCTGAGAACCAAATCAAGAATGCAGTTCCATTCACATTAGCCACAAAAAGAATAAAATACCTAGGAATACACCTAACCAGAGAGGGGCAAGATTTCTACAATGGGATAAAAAACATTGCTCAATGAAATCAGAGATGACATAAATAAATCAAAAAACATTTCATGCTCATGGATAGGAAGAATCAATATTGTTAAAATGGCCATACTGCCCCAAACAATTTACAAATTCAATACTATTCCTATCAAATCACCAATGACATTCTTCACAGAATTAGAAAAAACTGTTTTACAATTCATATAGAACCAAAAAAGAGATTGAATAGCCAAGACAATTGTAAGCAAAAATAACAAGCTGGAGGCATCACATTGCCCGACTTCAAACTATGTTATAAGCCTACTGTAACCAAAACAGCATGGTACTGGTACAAAACAGACACATAGATTAATGGAACAGAATAGAAAACCCAGAAATAAGGCTGCGTACCTTCAACTGTGTGATCTTCAGCAAAGTCAACACAAACAAGCAATGGGGAAATGACTCCCTATTCAATGAATGGTGCTGGGATAACTGGCTAGCCATATACAGAAGATTGAAACTGGACCCCTTCCCTACACCATAAGCAAACATGAAGTCAATATGGATTAAAGACTTAAATGTAAAACTGAAAACTATAAAAATCCTGAAAGTTTACCTGGAAAATACCATTCTGGATATACAAAGTGGCAACGATTTACAATCAACAGAGTGAAGAGGCAAACTACAGAATGGGAGAAAATATTTGCAAACCATTTATCTGATAAGGGACTAATATCCTAAATATATAAGGAACTAAAACAACTTTATAGTAAAAACACAAATAACCTGATGTTTAAAAAAATGGGCCAAGGACTTGAATAGACACTTTTCCAAAGAAGATATACAAATAACAGGTATATGAAAAACTCGACATCATTAATCATCAGGGAACGGCAAATCAAAACTAAAATGAAATATCACCTCACACTTGTTAGAATGGCTTTTGCTAACACACACACACACACAAACCCCAAAGGGATAACAAGTGTTGGCCAGGATGTGGAAGAAAGAGAGCTTCTATACTCTGTTGGTGGGAATGTCATTATGGCAAACAGTATGGAAGTGTCTCAAAAAATTAAAAATAGCACTACCATATCATTCAGCAATTTCCACTTCTGGGTTTATATACAAAGGAAATGAAATCAGTATGTTTAAGAGATATCTACACTCCTATGTTCATTGCAGCACTATTCACAAGAGCCAAAATATGGAATCAAGCTAAATATTTATCTGTGGATGAATGGGATTGACCTAAGTGTTCATCTATGGATGGAAGAAACTGTGGTATATATATACAGTGGAATACTATGCAGCCTTAAAAAAGAAAATCCTGTCATTTGCAATAACATGGAAGGTCCTGGAGGACAAGTACTGCATTGTCTCACTTATACATGGAATCTGAAAAAGCAATCAAACTCCTAGAATCAGATAATAGAATGGTGGTTACCAGGGGCTGGGTGGGGAGGGATGTCAGGGAATGGGTAGATGCTGGTTAAAGGGTACAAAGTTTTAGTTTAGGCTGGTCAGAATGGCTCATGACTATAATCCCAGCACTTTTGGATGCTGAGGGAGGTTCACTTGAAGGCAGGCATTTTATACCAGACTGGGCAACATAGTGAGACCCCGACTCTAAAAAAATATGATCCAGGTGTGGTGGTGCATGCCTGTAGTCCTAGCTACCTGGTTGGCTGATATGGGAGGATCACTTGAGTTCAGGAGTTTGAGGTTACAGTGAGCTATCATTGTGCCACTGTACTCCAGCCTGGGTGGTAGTGAGACCCTGTCTCAAAAAAAAAAAAAAGTTTTAGACAGGAGGAATAAGTATCTGGAGATATAATATGGTGATTATTATTAATAATAATCTGTAGTGTACTTGAAAATTGCTAAGAGAACAAACTTTAAATGTTCTCATCACAAAAATAAGTATACGTATGATATAATGAATATGTGACTTAGCTTGATTTAATATTTCTACAATGTATACATATATCAAAACTTCATGCATATCATGTATATACGATTTGTCATTTTTCAATTAAAATAAATTTTAAAAACACCATGTTGTATACCTCAAAGATGTATAATTTTATTTGCCAATTATATGGCAATGAAGCTGGAAAAGTCATTTTCTGTCTCTGTGTGTCAATCTGTCAGAACATGGAGGAGTTGAGGACAGTAACAAAAATGCCATGTATAAAAAGTAACATAAAAAATTAGGAAACAGGAAAAAATGGCATAAATAGTATTTAGTGCTAGCAATAAATCTAAGAAAAAAAATGGATGATTTGGGCCAAATTCAACTTGCGAGAGAACCTGACTAAAAAAGAATTAAAGCAAAAGGCAAGGTGAATATGTATAAGTAAACACCAGTGTAAGATAACATCTCACATACTAGTTTCTCCCTTTAACTTTCTTCCGAATTGTCCTTCCCCCACCCTTTCGCTTGAATACATTGACTTTTCTCTGTGTGTTTTCCCTAAGTTGGTGGGTGATTTTTCACTTAAATTTTATTTTTTACTGATATAAAAACATGTTTCCAGGATCTTTGTATTAGGTCATATCTGAATTTCATTTTGAGGTTTTAGTCTCTGACTCTCTACATTAAAAAGACTAGATTTGCATTGAAATGGTGCTTTTGTTGCTTTAGCAACGTTTGTACTCTAGTGTAGTACACTTACTATGTGCCAAACACTGTAATACATATTAGGGATCCAAAATAATAGTTTAACACTTGAACATGGTAAAAACTTGAATAGCAGACTTCTTTTTCCTGCATGTAAGATAAAATAAATGTAGTGGCAAAAATTTGCAAGGCAAGTTGCTCTTTCTCTTTCTCATAAGACAAATAGTCTTTGTGAGATACTTTAAATTTACCATTTAAAATATGGGGGAGGGTGGCTACAGGTTCCTAATTCTCTTGCTTTTTCTTCTCTGCCTCTGAGTGTATTCTTACTTTTGAGATTATCATCATAGAAGCCCATAGAAGCTTTTCGATATTATCTTGGAAAATTTCCTGTCTACCCTCACTTTCTTTCAGTTTATAAGCAAACATTGATTTTATTAATTTATTTATTTACTAAAACACTGAGAGCAGAAGTCCAAAAGAATTTTAAAAAGAAGAGGTTAAAGATACGGTTTGAGTTAAATAGGTCTCCATTTAAACTGATATAAATAGCTAACTACAGGTATTTTTGGCTAGCCCTGATTCAGTGTTTGATATGGTTTGTCATAGTGTATTTATGTTTTGTTGTTGTTCTTGTCATTTCTCTCTTAAACCTGTTGGCCACTCCATTTCACTTTCAGCCTTACCTTGCTTACCAGCAGATCTGTAGCAGGTATTCCCACCCCACCAAGTAACTTGAGCTTTCCCACCTCCCAGCTGGGCTCTGCATCCTCAGTTGCCATGTATGTGGAGCCATGGCTGCTGTTTCATTCCTTCCTTTTCATCCAGCTGTACCAAAGTTTCCCTTTTACATTTTAAGATCTGTAAAATGTCCACATTGGGTATGTTTATCTGCATATGCATATGAAGAGCTTTTTGTGAAGACAATTTTTTTTTTTTTTGAGATGGAGTCTCACTCTGTCACCCAGGCTGGAGTGCAGGGGTGCGATCTTGGCTCACTGCAACCTCCACCTCCTGGGTTCAAGTGATTCTCCTGCCTCAGCCTCCTGAGTAGCTGGGATTACAGGTGCATGCCACCATGCCCGGCTAATTTTTGTATTTTTAGTATAGACAGGGTTTCATCATGGTTGTCAGGCTGGTCTCAAACTCCTGACCTTGTGATCTGCCTGCCTCGGCTTCCCAAAATGCTGGGATTATAGACGTGAGCCATCATGCCCGGCCGAAGACAAATTTTCATTTAGCCCTTGTTATTGATGCTGCCATCTCATTTACTCAAATGATCCACATTTAGGAAAGAGGTAGGCATGGTGGGGGGAGGGGGAAGGGGTGGCAGTTTTCTTCCAAACTCAGTAAATGGTTATACAAATTATTCCCAGCAGTGGAAGAGAAGACCATTTCATCATAACCATTACGTGTTCAGGGAATATAGACACATTATTTATTGTATTCTCTTGAATCTTTTAAGGTTCCTTTTCTTTGATTAAAATATAATTTAAAAAATCTAAAGTATTCCTTTTTTTATTTTCTTTTAAGTTATGAATTTATTTTAAAAGAATTCACCTGCAGGTAGACTCAAGAAATTCACTTTGAACAGAAAATAGGTATTTGAGTATAGTATTGAAATCATTCTATGGTAGACCAAGTTTCTATCTTGAAATATCTAAATCTAATTTTATATTAAAAATGGATTTGTGGTCACTGTTTCATTGTTTGTATGTCTCTTTGAAGTAAACTTTACTTGTCTTCCAATAAATTTTCCATGTTCTTGTCATGGCAGGCTCATGACTTGCAGAGTGAACTTGATAAAGGAAAAGAAGATACTCAAAAGAAAATTCATAAATTTGAGGAAGCTTTGAAGTGAGTAAAATTGTAATGCATTTGATTTAAAACTACCCTTTATTAAACTGTGAGCCAAATTAAGTAACTGGGACCTAAACACTATATTTTTATAAGAGCTTTGCTATGGATTCGTTTGCATCAGTTTTCCATCACAAATCTCTATCTTCAGGATTTTATTACTAGCCAGTAATTTTTTTTTAAAGAAAAATCAGTTCAGCTGTTTTTAAGTGATAGGAATGTAAAAAAATAGAACTTAGTGGTTTCAGATGCTCTCTCCCTCTTAAACGAAAACAGATTTTTTTAAAAATGAGATTTAGGTCTTAGGACATTTAGAAATTCCTCCGTAGATTTTGTTGAGCAGTTTGGGAAATGAAATGTTCCAGTTGTTATATTTGAAAATGAATTACTATACAGGCATTATTTAGGAAAGAGTTTGCCTTATGATATACTTAGTATTTTAGTGTACTTAGGCATACATTAAAATATTAGATTTTATTCGTCTTCTCCATTCATTTACTAAATTGATTGGGCTCTCCTATTACTAGGTTTGACCTTGCAGTTGTTAGCTGAAAAAGGGACTGTTGTGGGGTGGGGGGAGGGGTGAGGGATGGCATTGGGAGATATACCTAATGCTAGATGACGAGTTAGTGGGTGCAGTGCACCAGCATGGCACATGTATACATATGTAACTAACCTGCACATTGCGCACATGTACCCTAAAACCTAAAGTATAATAATAATAAATTTAAAAAAAAGAACAAACAAAAAAACACATTGATTCGTTTAGATAACTTAAAACATAAATTATTGTGAGGTCTGAACTCAATAAATATTGAGTTCCCATCGTGTGTCAGCCAGTGTTCAGTACATTCCCATAGAACCATATAGTCTAGTTGGAGAGATATTCAAGACATTTGGCAATTTGGTACAGAATGATAAGAGTTTAGTTGGAGGAAGGTCAATACGGTGACTGACCCAAGAAAGTGATTTAAGAGGAGAAGCTTTCTTGAGCTCAGTATACCTAGCTAACTCCCAGAGAATCAGTAATTTTATTTTACTTGCTTCCCTAAACCTCCAAATAAGAATGACTTACAGAAAGGCCAAAAAGAATACCCAAGATCAAACACATTTAGTATCGAATTCGCCTGGGAAGATTGCATAACCATTCCTTCTCTCTCACTTTGCTTGTTAATAAAATATATTGGCTCAGTGCCTGAATAGAACATTTTAATGTGATTTATAAACTATGGTATCACAAGACATGCATGTTTTTATCTACAGAGGCACTGATTTGTTTACCTTGTCAATATGAATTAGATGAAATCAGGAGAGAACAATAATATTCATTAGATATTAAGTCAAATAAATATTGAACAAAACTAGGGCAACCTTGCTTTCTTTTTTTGAGATGGAGTCTCACTGTGTCACCCAGGCTGGAGTGCAGTGGTGCGATCTCAGCTCACTGCAACCTCCGCCTCTTGGGTTCAAGTGATTCTCCTGCCTCAGCCTCCTGAGTAGTTGGGATTACAGGCACGCACCACCACACCCGGCTAATTTTTGTATTTATTTTTTTTTAGTAGAGACTGGGTTTCACTATGTTGGTCAGGCTGGTCTTGAACTCCTGACCTCGTGATCTGCCTGCCTCGGCCTCCCAAAGTGCTGGTATTACAGGCGTGAGCCACCACACCCGACCCAGTCTTGCTTTTTTTAATGGATAGGATGCTCTCTATTCTTCATTAGTTCATTTTTTCTTTTTAAAATAATTAACTACTTTCTTCATGAAGATTTCTCCATGAACTTTATGAAATTTACCATACTTTTTCTCTCTTGTTCTACTTTGCCTTTGTTCTTTTCAAATTTCTTTATCCTTTCTTCATTTCCTCATTGGTTTATTGATTTATATTTTATAAGTCTAAGGAAGGGGTAATTTCTTTCAATCAGCAGTCCTCAAACTTTTTGGCACCAGGGACCGGTTTCATGGAAGACAATTTTTCCATGGATAGGGTGGGTGGGGAATGGTTTTGGGATGAAACTGTTCCACCTGAGATCATCAGGCATTAGATTCTCATAAGGAGTGTGCAAGCTAAATCTCTTGCTGGCACAGTTCACAATAGGGTTCACGCTCCTGTGAGAATCTAATCTGACAGAAGGCGGAGCTCAGGTGGCAATGCTGGCTCGCCCGGGGCTCACCTCCTGCTGTGGCCTGGTTCCTAACAGGCCATGGACCTGTGTGGTGCCCAGGGGTTTGGGACCTTTGCTTTAAATAGCAGTAAGACAACAAATATTTGTTTAGTACCTACAATGTTTACACATTGTAATATCATACTAAAGGAAATAAAAGGTTTAGAATACAGCTCAAGATGTAATGATGTTCTTAATGATTTTCCCATCCAGGTTAGGCATTTGAAGTGCTTAGAATAACTAGGTATTAACTTGTTGACCATAACAGCAATTAAAGTTCAGAAAGATCGTTTCAGTGTGATAGTAGGAGTTTATGTATATAACAATATAGTATCTTTTAGTGGTGCTAGTAGATAGTCAAAGAGCCCTGAAGTTTCTGCAGTTTTCTATATACAATATAGTCATTTTCTGAGCCAAGTAACCCTCTTTAGGTACTTCAAAGGTCTTTGCCAAAATACTGAATTTTACTTGGAGTTAAAAGAAGATATTTTAGAATGTTAAATAAAATTCTTCTGTAGATTATTTATCCATCTTCCATATAGTTAATACCTTCATTTTGGCTAAATGTCTGGATGATCTTAACAGTACAGTACCCAGCATAGTAATAATAATGTAGTCTGAAAGTAAAAGAGTAAATTATTGTGAGGTCTAACTTCAAAGTAAACAGCACAAGTTGGCTGTTTTCCCAAAGGAGAATATTGTGACTGCTACTGCTTTTGAATCTAAGAATAGCATTAGATCTGTTGGCCCAGAGACAGTTCCATTTTGCTACAAGACAGCTTTGTGATGTAGAAATTTGCCTTGACTATTAACAGAATTTTTTCTTTAAAAATACACAAAGATGGAAAATCTCAGTTTTAGAATGTAGTGTTATTCATCCATGTAGTTATTCTTTCTTTCATTCATTTAATACAGGTTTATTTCTTCTGTGCATGTTGAATATATAGTAGAGAGGCTATCAGAGAAAACCGGGATATATAAATATGAATTTATATACATATAAAAACATGATACATGCTGTATAAAGCAAAATACTTTAAAAACATAATAAGGTAATAATCAATAAGATGGACTGGTAATGGGAGGCATCTTAGAGAGGGAAAAGTCTTTAACTGAGTTGTGAAGGAAAAGTGGAGAATAAATTATCCTGGGAGTTTGGTCCCATCCTCTCCTGTCTCTCTAGAGATGCTGACCTCTACTAGTTTTGTCTCTTTCTTTTCTATTTCCCAGCTCTATTTCTTCACCTTGTTACATTACCAGATATATTCCTTCCATAGAATATCTTTCCTTTTTTCCTGATGACTTCTAAGTGTCAAGTTCTTTGATTCTCTTAGATTATAGAATTTTGTGACCATGTAGGGATAGTCTTGTGAATTGGGATGATATATAATGTGTTTGAGATGTTGATGGAAAAGTTGAGTGGCTTTATTCTGACACAGTAATTGTATCAAAGACAAAAAGGCTGGAAATTTTTCTATGAGAGGATGATGTGCTTGATATTTATACTCTCTCCAAGCAGTTGAAACTGTCAACTCATCTTTGGTTTAGAGCTCAATTTGATATTTCAGAACCTATCATTATTTAAGAAGGAGGATTGTAGTTAGCATTTTTCACTTTAAATGCTAACTCCTTAAAGCTAATTTGCCTGTTGCTATTGTTTCTAAAAATGAAACTAGTTTAATGTTGTTGCCTTACTATTCTTTTCCATTTTTGTTCTACATATGTATTAAATACTTTTGCTTCCTATTTCGTTTTTTATGTAGAAAATAATTTTAATAACCTCCAGAAATGGAAAGTTATCTGAAACTTTAATGGTATGAGTTGTACATGTTCATTTTTCATTTTTCAAAGATAAGTAATTAAAGCATATGGGGAACTAAATAGACTCTAATGAAAGGAAAATGATGGTATAAAACCAAATAATTGTATTTTCGGAGGAGTTAAAATTCATAAACAACAAATGTGGATAGTATAAGTTTGGTTTATTCCTTTTTCAATATTCTTGTGTTATCAAATTTAATTTTTAAGTTTTTGGTGCTGTAAACATAATAGATAATTATTTTGAGACAGTGTATAGTCTATTTTAAAGTATTCAATTAAAACTCCCAAAACCATCTTTTTGATTAACTTTTTCAAACTCCGTTTTTACAATAAAATACAAAAATGCCTTAACATATTTATTCTGATATTTTAAACTCTTTTTGCGTTGTCATAAACATTCTAAATATTTTTAACTCTGACACTAATATGGACAAGCTTTCTATTTTTCAGTTAGTATTAAATATATGTACAGTAGTAGTTCACTAGAATATGAAAAGAAACACAACCTACAGAATGGGAGAAAATATTTGCAAACTATGCATCTGACAAAGGTCTAATATCCAACATCTATAAGGAACTTAAACAAATTTACAATTAAGAAAACCCATTAAAAAGTGG
Source organism: Pongo pygmaeus (assembly GCF_028885625.2). NCBI lineage: Eukaryota > Metazoa > Chordata > Mammalia > Primates > Hominidae > Pongo > Pongo pygmaeus. The sequence continues at coordinate 84,181,035 of NC_072392.2, read as the reverse complement.
GCAAAGGACATGAATAGACTTTTCAAAAGAAGACATATATGTGGTCAACCATCATATGAAAAAAAGCTCACACAGACCACACTGGTTTGCTGCCACCGCTGCCACCATCGTGCCAGCCCCTCAGGTCTCCCCGAGGCCAGGTAAATGCTCCAGAATGGGAGACAAGCCCATTTGGGAGCAGACTGGATCCAGCTTCATTCAACATTGCTACCAGTTATTTGATAATGATAGAACCAACTAGGCGCAATTTACATTGACGCGTCATGCCTTATGTGGGAAGGACAACAGTTCCATGGAAAGCTGCCATTGTAGAGAAGTTGTCTAGCCTTCCATTCCAGAAAATCCAGGACAGCATCACAGCGCAGGACCATCAGCCCATGCCAGATAGCTGCATCATCAGCATGGTTGTGGACCAGCTTAAGACGTGAAGACCCCATCATGGGGTTCCACCAGATGTTCCTATTAAAGAACATCAGCGATGCTTGGGTTTGCACCAATGACATGTTCAGGCTTGCCCTGCACAACTTCGGCTGACCTCCTCTCAGCCAGGCACGCTGTTTCCTCCTCCCTCCTCTTCCCAATACTATTCCCGCTCCTCCAGATGCTCCAAATATCATGGACAAATGAGCAGTGCCACGGTGAGAGTGGGCACAGTGCTCTGCTGCCACTGAGGTGCTATTCATGATGTTTGGACGCTAGACTAGTTGCATCTACGGGAGAAGTTTGTGTTGTACCAGCGCATGCCTTGGAAAGACTTAAGTAATGCAAAAGGTTGTCCTTTTTTTTTTTTTTAATCTACTGACAAGTTGCTCTAGTAATCCAAAGAAGTGAAGGAGAAAGCAGCTGCCTCGCCACCCAGACATTGATTTGTTCAGATGTTTCAGTGCCTCATGATACAATAAAACCACAAACATTTTCTTAACAGTTTTAAAAAAAAAAGCAAAAAAGCAAAAAAGCTCAACATCACTGATCATTAGAGAAATGCAAATCAAAACCACAATGAGATACCATCTTACATCAGTCAAAATGATTATTACTAAAAAGGCAAAAAATAACAGATGCCAGTGAGGTTACAGAGAAAAAGGAACACTTATACACTGTTGGTGGGAGTGTAAATTAGTTGAGCCATTGGAAGACAGTGTGGCAATTCCTCAAAGACCTAAAAACAGAAGTACCATTCGACCCAGCAATCCTATTACTGAGTATATACCCAAAGGAATAGAAAATCGTGTTCTATTATAAAGACACATGCACATGTAAGTTTATTGCAGCAATATTAACAATAGCAAAGACATGGAATCAACCTAAATGCCTATCAGTGATAGATTAGATGAAGAAAATGTGGTATATATACACCATGGAATACTATGCAGCCATAAAAAATAATGAGATCATGTCCTTGGCAGAAACATGACTGGAGCTGGAGGCCATTTTCCTTAACAAACGCATGCAGGAACAGAAAACCAAATACTGCATGTTGTCACTCATAAGTGGGAGCTAAATGATAAGAACACATGGACACGTAGAAGGGAACAACACACACTGGGTCCTATGGCAGGACGGAGGATGGGAGGAAGGAGAGGATCAGGAAAAATAACTAACAGGTACTAGGCTTAATACCTGGGTGATGAACTAATCTGTACAACAAACCCCATGACACAAGTTTACCTATACAACAAACCTGCACATGTACCCCGGACTTAAAAGTTAAATAAAAAAAAAATGCTTTCAGGATTATATCACTTAAATAATGAGTAAATATAGGAAAAATAATTTACTAATTTCTGGCCGGGCGTGGTGGCTCATGCCTGTAATCCCAGCACTTTGGGAGGCCGAGGCGGGCAGATCACGAGGTCAGGAGATCGAGACCATCCTGGCTAACATGGTGAAACCCCGTCTCTACTAAAAATACAAAAAATTAGCCGGGCGCTGTGGCGGGCGCCTATAGTCCCAGCTACTCGGGAGGCTGAGGCAGGAGAATGGCGTGAACCCGGGAGGCAGAGCTTGCAGTGAGCTGAGGTAGCGCCACTGCACTCCGGCCCAGGCTGGAGCGAAAGAGCGAGACGCTGTCTCAAAAAAAAAAAAAAAAGAATTTAGTAATTTCTATTGGAGTTCATTTCAGCAAGTAAATATTTCCTGCATTTATAAAACACTGATACAGTGAAAGTACTATAAGCAATGATGAATAAAATATTTGTCTTTACTTCTAGAACAGACTTAAAATGACTTATAAACACATATAACATGTAATTAAAATATAACAAACGTGTAGAGAATGGTAGATATTATTGTACTAGATATAAAAGTATTTCTGTATTTAAATCCTAAATTTGCTTTGACTTGAACTCTTTTAGGTGGTTTGGGAACAGTTCGAATTTAGTGTGGGTTGAGAGCATGGACTCTGGACCCGGTTGTCATCTGTCCAACTTCTAGCTTAAATTACTAACTGTGTGACTTTAGGCATGATGCTTAATTTCCATGTGATTCAGGCTTTACATCTGTAACATGAGGATAATAATAAGATAATAAGATGTTCCCTCTAAGATTATTGAGAGGCGTAGAAGAGTTAATATAAAGCATTTAGAATAGTGTCTGTTATATATATGTATTATTAATATTATTATTATAAGGACTATATTATATACGTGTATTAGCTCTGTTTACTGAGTTTCTCATTGCCTTATAAAATCATATAAACAGGTTTTCCAGAAGAAGTAATCTTTTCCTGACATCAGTTTTTTTTAAAGAAAATAGCTTTATTGAGGTACAATTCTCACACCATAAAAATAACTTGTTTTAAGTGCACAATATATGATTTTTAGTAAATTCACAGAGTTTTGTGTTTTGTAACCATCACCATAACTCAATTTTATAACATTTCCTTTTTTTTTTTTTTTTTTTTTTTTGAGACGAGGCCTTACTCTGTCACCCAGGCTGGAGTGCAGTGGGCTGCTCTCGGCTCACTGCTACCTTGACCTCCCAAGCTCAAGTGGTCTTCCTGAGGAGCTGGGACCACAGGCATGTGCCACCATGCCCAGCTAATTTTTTGTATTTTTGGTAGAGACAGGGTTTCACCATTTTGCCCAGGCTGGTCTCAAACTCCTGGGCTCAAGTGATCCATCCATCTCAGGCCTCTCAAAATACTAGGATTACAGGTGTGAGCTACCACCCCCAGCCCAATTTTAGAACATTTCTATCACCCCAAAAGGGTCCCTCATGGCACCAAATTTTAAAATAAAATAATGGTTGTTTTTTTCTGACAAGGTCTTCAATAGTCATTTTGCAGAAAATACAGACTATTTCTTATTTTGACTTTCAGTAAAAGCTGAGTTATTATATTAAGATGTGCTTTGGCATATTGTAGAGACCTAAGCTAAGGTAGCCTTAATATGTTGCTTCCTAGTTACTTTGCTTTCCAATATTTTAACTTTGATACAAGGGTGAATTTAGAAAAAAGATTGTGTGTGTGTGTGTGTGGGGGGGGGTTGTTTAGGGTATGTGTATAAATGCATTGAAAGGGATTTGGCCATTATATAAAAACATACATATATATATATGTATGTTTTATAGCTTATGACAATAATAAAGACAAAATAAACCAATAAAGTTTTAGAAGGAAGAATTATAATAAAACGTTAATAGTAGTTAAATATTGTATGCTCACCCTAGTTGGGAAGCATATGAGGTTTTAAAAAATTTATTTATGTTTTGCATATACTTTTAATTAAATGTGTCTGATGATTCCTCAAAGTCCTGAGATGCTTTCAATTTGTCCCAAATCACTTAAGCCAGTAAGGGGTGGAGCAGAGTGTAAACCAGGTTTCTGGAAATAGCTAAAAGTCTATTTTGAGTTTTTGACTCAGCAGCCTTCTGTGTATTTCATATAATAAATGGAGAGTTGTCAGGGATGACACACTTTTTTTTAAACAGGTGAGAGTTTTTCTCGCCTAGAATGAAAGGACACCCTACCACAGCCATTAAGAGATGCTATTAGGAGGCTTATGGATTATAGAATAGGAAAGAGCTTTTTAATAAGTGTACGATTAGGATTATTATTATTATTTTAGACGGAGTCTCACTCTGTTGCCCAGGCTGGAGTGCAATGGCATAATCTCGGCTCACTGCAACCTTTGCCTCCCAGGTTCAAGCAATTCTTCCTCAGCCTCCCGAGTAGCTGGGACTACAGGTGCACACCACCACGCCCGCCTAATTTATTTTGTATTTTAGTAGAGACGGGGTTTCACTGTGTTGCCCAGACTGGTCGTGAACTCCTGAGCTCAGGCAAGCCATCCATCTCAGCCTCCCAAAGTGCTGGGATTACAGCTGTGGGCCACCGCGCCCATCCAGGATTTTTTAATGAAAAGAAAAAGTATTCTCCATGTAAGAGGCTTCAGGCTTTCTTCTTGTGTGAATTCATGTGTAATACATAGATTCATCTTCTACTTTTAATTTATCAATCTTACGTTGTAAACTTGAATCTGATTTTAGCATACTTATTTTGATTCCTAAATATCCTAACATTTCAGGGTAAGTAAATCTCATGAATGAACTATACTTTAGGGAGATTATCCTGGCAGGAATGAAAATATAAATTTAAGTAATGAGGAAGTGGAAGCAGGAAAATAAGGAAGATGAAGCTATCATAATAGTCCATGTAAGAGACAGTGGACTCTGGGACAGTGGTGAGCCCGTGATGGAGAGGATGGATGCAGCCACAGCGGATCAGACGTGCCAGGACAAGGAGCTTCTCTGGTACTCATCTGAGTACCTTTTCTTCATCACAGTTAATCAACTTTGACAAATAATTTCTAAGAGATAGCTGATGAAAAGCTGCATTGTTTTATATTTTTGTTCCATATAGATATAACATAGATTGAGTAAATGGAAATCTGAAGTATAAATATTGATTTTAAAAATATTTTCTTTTAAATTCAGAGGGTGCATGTGCAGGTTTATTACATGGATATATTGCATAATGGGGGGGGGTTTGGGCTTCTAGTGAAATACTGAATTTTTAAATACTGCTTCATGATTTATAAAGATACAAATATAATGATTTTAAAAACTTTGAAACACTGGAATTTAACATATTGTATTACACACACACACACACACACACACACACACACACGTATATTTTTCCCCATGGTGTAGGATTTGAGTCAAAACATGCCATGATGAAAAAATATTTAGGAATTGTATTAGGCTGTTTTCATGGTGCTGATAAAGACATACCCAAGACTGGGTAATTTATAAAGAAAAAGAGGTTTAATGGACTCACAGTTCCATGTGGCTGGGGAGGCCTCACAATCATGGCAGAAGGGGAAAGGCACTTCTTACATGGCAGCAGGCAAGAAAGAATGAGAGCCAAGTGAAGGGGGTTTCCCCTTATAAACCATCAGATCTCGTGAGACTTAATCACTGCCACAAGAACAGTATGGGGGAAACCATACCCACGATTTAGTTATCTCCCACTGGGACCCTCCTGCAGCACATGGGAATTACGGGAGCTAGAATTCAAGATGAGATTTGGGTGAGGATGCAGTTGTTAGGGTAAAAATCAGACATTTTTTAAGAGAGAAATTTCAATAAAACTTCAGAGATAAATTGTTTTTAGCTGTTGCTGTTTATTGTATTGCCTAATAAATGCCCAGAATGCTCTGAGGACTGAATAAGCCCACTGAGGGAAGTGCTGGGTGGGCCCTGGAACAAGAGCACTTGTCCTGGGTGACTTTTTGGTGCTCTAACTGGAGACATATCAGGGACCAGAGATGGAGCAGTAGATTTTGAACTATACTTGAACCTCAGCCAAGGGAGCTGCTATCTGGAGAACATCTAGGTGTACCCTCTTCTATTTTCCCACCTATATCGAAGATGTCTATTTGAACAGAATCCAGTTCTCCTTTGTCCAACATTTTGTGAAGTTTTAATCTTTGATGATAAATTTACCCACTTCCTTGTCCCCAAGGAAGGAAGACCAAAAACAATCAAGGCCAGGTTAGAATTCCGAGAGGAATGGGGAATAAAACTTGCCTCCCCACCCCCCACCCCGCCCCACTCCAAGAACTCTTCAGCCTTTCCATTTTCTTTTAATCCCTAACAACACGGGACTCTGATGATCAGGCTCCTTGCTGAATTCAACTTGAAACCCGAAGGCAAGGGAGCCCTTCGGGTTTGATGGAGATCAAAAAGACTCACCTCTGGGGCGCAGAACTGGGTGGAAAAGGGTAATGAGTGTGCCGAAGGGGCACATGAAAGATGTTTAGTTCAGGGGTTGATGGTGGAGCCCTTAGAGGCAGCATTCTCACTTGTGATTAGGCCAATGGCACCAGAGAGAAAGAGAACCGAAAGTGGCCCCACAGCAGGCAGGGATACAAATGAACTGCCCTAAATGGTCACTTAGTATTGTAATCACTTGACAGGGAGTGTTGAAACTGGAATGTTCTTTTCCTTTCAAGGAACTGCCATGAGTGTGTTCTTTTTTACATGTTTGGTTCTCCATGTGTTTCCTATTTTCCCCCACATCCTATTCTCCTAGAACTATTTTGCTGTACATCGTGGACAAAATTCCTATTAGAAGTTAAATGAGGGTTGTGTGCAATGGCTCATGTCTGAAATCCCAGCACTTTGGAAGGCCAAGGCAGGAAGATTGCTTGAGGCCAGAAGTTTGAAACCAGCTTAGGCAATGTAGCAAGACCCCATTTCTAAAAACAACAACAATATTAGCTGGCTGGGTGGCACATGCCTATAGTCCTAGCTATTAAGGAGGCTGAGGCAGAAGAATTGCTTGAGCTCAGCAGTTGGAGACTGCAGTGAGCTATGACCACGCCACCATACTCCAGCTTGGGTAAGAGAGCAAGACCCTGTCTCAATAACAACAACAAAAAGAAGCCAAATGATGTTTTGAGGTCCCACAGATTGAGAGGTAAACCACATATGTGGTCAACTCAATGAAAGCCTAACTATGCAAGGGAAAAAGTGCATGGTGACGTTTCTGGACTTGCACTAATCCTGTCCTTTGAAATCTTACTGTCACGCCCAGATTAGGATGTTTATTTCATCTCAGATTATGGGTTTTAGAAAACACCCTAGCCAGAAGCCGTGCTGGCCATGAACTGGAGATGTCTTCTGCTCATATGTATCTGATATTGACATATAACACCCCTTTTCTGACTCCATGTAGTTTTTTTCCTATGAACCAAAGTTTATTGAGGGGACTCATCCTGCAGTCTCATGGTTTTTATAACTTTCTATTGAAGTATAACATACATAACAAAAAGCACACAAACTGAACACACCCATGTAAGCAGCTCCTAGATCAAGAAGCTGAATATTAACAGCATTGCAGAAGCCTCCCTCTCGAGCCCCTAACCGTCACTGCCCCACCTTCAAGAGCAGCCACTATTTTGACTTTTTATCTATTTTTGAACTGCACATAAATAGAATCATATAGAATGCAGTTTTTTATGCCTGGCCTCTTTTGCTCAATATTTAGGTTCGTGAGATTCATTTATATTGTTGTGTATCATTGTAGTTTTTACATGCTCGTTTGTTGAATAGTGTTTCAAGGTGAATATACCACCATATATTTATCCATTCTACTGTCAATATTCATTTGGGCTGTTTCTGGTTTGGGGATATTATTAATAGTGCTGCAATGAACATTCTTATATGTTTCTTTTGGTAACTAAATATACACACTTCTGCTGCATATATATCTTCATCATGCTTTTATATTTTGTTAAGAATACACATATTATACCCAAAGGAATATAAATCATTCTGTTACAAAGATACATGCATACATATGTTCATTGCAGCACCATTCACAGTAGCAAAGACATGGAATCAACCCAAATGTTCATCAATGATAGACTGGATAAAGAAAATGTGGTACATATACACCATGGAATACTATGCAGCCATAAAAAGCAATGAGATCATGTCATTTGCAAGGACATGGATGGAGCTGGAAGCCATTATCCTCAGCAAACTAATGCAGAAACAGAAAACCAAACACCACATGTTCTCACTTATAAGTGGGAACTGAACAATGAGATCACATGGACACAGGGAGAGGAACAACACACACTGGGCCCTGTTAGGGGATGAGGTAGGGGAGGAAGAGCATTAGGAAAAATAGCTAATGCATGCTGGGCTTAATACCTAGGTGATGGGTTGATAGGTGCAGCAAATCACCATGGCACACATTTACATATGTAACTAACCTGCACATCCTACACATGTACCCTCGAACTTAAAAGTAAAAATAAAAAAAAGAATACACATATGTGGGAAGAATTAAGCCTTCCAGTTTACCCAGGAGCTTGAATTTTGAATTTTGGTAGGCAGGGAGAGCTAGGTTAAATTGGTCTTGTATGGGATTTTAAAGTATAACTGAATAGTATAAATCTGAATTTAGTTTTAAGATTGCCAAAGTGAGGAATTGTGACTTGATCATTTTGTTGGTAAGGTTGGTGAAAAAATATCTCAAGGAATTAATAGTGATATTTAAAATGGAAAAAAATTGAATTAAGGAGACATCTAGAAATAGCCTAAAAGGAAGGCTGCAAACTTGAATAGTAAACACAAAGATTTCTGTGCCTAATTCTGTCCCTGGAGTAAGCAGAACTTTTAGACTATTCATTGGCATTATCAAAGAACCAGTAGAAGTGAGTGGACTCAGTCGGTTTGAGACCAAAGGGAAGAAGTTATTGGAGTCATTGGAGGCCTTTCTTCACTTTTACTTGTTATTTTTCCAACAAACTGACATATAGCTTCTTGGAAACACATCTTTTCTTGCTTAATATGCATAGTTTTTATAATATTCCATTACAGTGGAAAAACATTATTTACCCCTAAAGTTATATTTTTAAAGAAGTTATATTTTTAAACATGAGTGAAAAAGCTTTCCTATAACACTTTTAAATCTTCTTCATTTATCTTTTGTTGCTTGTTGTTATAAATCAACATTTATAATATTGGGGAAGTAGGGATTAATCTTCAAATAGGAATACCTTAAAGATAGTAAAACTGCAAAGTTATAATGACTGTTTTTGTACTTTTATTTGCTAGACGCTAATCTTAATAAAAGAATTAAATGGAATACTAAACAATCTTGTGATTATTCATAGAAAGAGTGAACTTCATTTTGATTAGGTTTGTTTTTTTTTTTAATGGAACATTGCCTACTGCAAAAATTTGGATGAAGTTGCATTAAAAGCAGACAGCCTTCCAGTTTACCCAGGAGCTTGAATTTTGAATTTTGGTAGACAGGGAAAGCTAGGTTAAATTGGTCTTGTATGGGATTTTAAAGTATAACTGAATAGTGTAAATCTGAATTTAGTTTTAAGATTGCCAAAGTGAGGAATTGTGACTTGATCATTTTGTTTGTAAGGTTGATGAAAAATATCTCAAGGAATTAATAGTGATATTTAAAATGGAAAAAAAATCGAATTAAGGAGACATCTAGAAATAGCCTAAAAGGAAGCCTGCAAACTTGAATAGTAAACACAAAGATTTCTGTACCTAATAAGTAAGTGAAAACACCTTTGTAGGGTCTCCTTGATAAGAAATTTTATTCTGTTTAGAAAACAAATTCGAACTTTCAAAAAGTATTCTTGAAAGATTAGTTCTAAATACTATTCTACCACAATATAAAAAAGTAACCTTTAACTTACAATACTTAATAAAGAAGATATGGTGCTGTTTTCAACTGATGCCTATATGTTTAAAGATTAAGTTTGTAACTTTTGAATATATTTTTTCTATTGCTACTATTACTAAAATTAGGAACACATGCAATTTATAAAGTATCATTCAACCAAAATATGTCAGATTTTCATATCTGAGTATAACGTTACCTCTCACAACATAGATACTGTATAGAGTTGGGGGGCAAGAGGGAAATATTTGACATGTAGGAAATCAACTTGGGTTCCACTTAACTAGAATTCAATGAGTTATATCAAAGTTCGATTAAAAGTAACCAGAAATTGCTGAATTATATTATAGTTAAATTATTTAAAAAGTATATTCTTTGTCGTGGCCACTCAAGTTCTAGGGTAATTCAAAAGATAATTATTTTGTATACCATTGTAATAGAAGGTTGTGATAAAATGAACCTATCCAGAGTTCTGAAGCCAGGACATCTCAGAGCCCGATGCCCAAGGTGTATTATCTGGGTATTGCTGTTGGTTATTCAGGGACCAGGGGCTCTTTAGTTAGCACGTGATGAATCCTGCCAGATCTCCACTGTGACAGGGCAGCACTGAGTTCAATGTGAAGTTTCCCAGTCGCTGCTCTCCTCCTCTTCCAAGCACACAGATTTCTCCATGCCAGATGGCCACTGCCCAGGGCTTGGGAGAGCTGATACAGGCATTCCCTTAGCCTTTCTGGCTGGTGTCTCAGTAGGTTGTGTGCCCCTCTAGGCCACTGGCTCTGAGCACAGCTCAGCACTGGGATTTCCCTAGGAATTGCAGTCCTTATGGCTTAGACTGCCCTTCAAGTTCACTTAAGGTCCCAGAGCACTCCAGCTTGTGGTGGCAAGGCTTGCTAGAACTCAAGTTCTGACCTTTCGGATGAGTGATTCACCTCTGGGCATGGGCCAGTCCAGGTCTCTCTGCAGGCAGATGTCAGCTGACTACAGCCTGGTTCTCTTTTCCACCGTGACAGCGCAGCACTAAGTTCAATGCAAAGCCTCACAGTCTCTGTGCTCTCCTTCTCCTAAGAGCACAGATGCTATCTGGCTGGTGGATGGGGGAGGAGTGGCATCAGCAATTCAAGACTGTTTTTCCAACTACTTTAAAGTTCATATGGAACCAAAAAAGAGCCCACATTGCCAAGTCAATCCTAAGCCAAAAGAACAAAGCTGGAGGCATCATGCTACCTGACTTCAAACTATACTACAAGGCTACAGTAACTAAAACAGCATAGTACTGGTACCAAAACAGAGATATAGACCAATGGAACAGAACAGAGCCCTCAGAAATAATGCCGCATATCTACAACTATCTGATCTTTGACAAACCTGACAAAAACAAGAAATGGGCAAAGGATTCACTATTTAATAAATGGTGCTGGGAAAACTGGCTAGCCGTATGTAGAAAGCTGAAACTGGATCCCTTCCTTACACCTTATACAAAAATTAATTCCAGATGGATTAAAGACTTAAATGTTAGACCTAAAACCATAAAAACCCTAGAAGAAAACCTAGGCAATACCATTCAGGACATAGGCATGGGCAAGGACTTCATGTCTAAAACACCAAAAGCAATGGCAACAAAAGCCAAAATTGACAAATGGAATCTAATTAAACTAAAGAGCTTCTGCACTGCAAGAGAAACTGCCATCAGAGTGAACAGGCAACCTACAGAATGGGAGAAAATTTTTACAATCTACTCGTCTGACAAAGGGCTAATATCCAGAATCTACAATGAACTCAAACAAATTTACAAGAAAAAAAAAACCCATCAAAAAGTGGGCAAAGGATATGAACAGACCCTTCTCAAAAGAAGAATTTATGCAGCCAAAAGACACATGAAAAAATGCTCACCATCACTGGCCATCAGAGAAATGCAAATCAAAACCACAATGAGATACCATCTCACACCAGTTAGAATGGTGATCATTAAAAAATTAGGAAACAACAGGTGCTGGAGAGGATGTGGAGAAATAGGAACACTTACATTGTTGGTGGGACTGTAAACTAGTTCAACCATTGTGGAAGTCAGTGTGGCGATTCCTCAGGGATCTAGAACTAGAAATACCATTTGACCCAGCAATCCCATTACTGGGTATATACCCAAAGGATTATAAATCATGCTGCTATCAAGACACATGCACACATATGTTTATTGCAGCACTGTTCACAATAGCAAAGACTTGGAACCAACCCAAATGTCCAACAATGATAGACTGGATTAAGAAAATGTGGCACATGTACACCATGGAATACTATACAGCCATAAAAAATGATGAGTTCATGTCCTTTGTAGGGACATGGATGAAGCTGGAAACCATCATTCTCAGCAAACTATTGCAAGGACAAAAAACCAGACACTGCAAGTTCTCACTCATAGGTGGGAATTGAACAATGAGAACACATGGACACAGGAAGGGGAACATCACACACTGGGGCCTGTTGTGGGGTAGGGGGAGTGGGGAGGGATAGCATTTGGAGATATACCTAATGTTAAATGATGAGTTACTGGGTGCAGCACATCAACATGGCACATGTATACATATGTAACTAACCTGCACATTGTGCACATGTACCCTAAAACTTCAAGTATAATAAAAAAAAAAAGACTTTTTCCTGCCCTCTTTGTTGTATCTTTCAGCCATATGAAATTAAAAGTAGATACTGTGATAGCTCACCTGAGTTTTGGTTCCTGTGGTGGTGCTTTTTATACATAGTTGTTAAAATTTGGTGTTTCTGTTGAGGGGAAGAATCACTTAAGCTTCTATTTGGCTGTCTTGCTCTGCCCTACACTCTATGCCTTTTATTGGAGAATTGAGTTGATTAACATTCAATGTTGTTATTGATCAGTAAGGACTTACTATTATTATTTTATTGTTTGTGTTCTGGTTGTTTGGTAACTTCTGTTTCCCTTTCTTCCTTTATGGTTACGTGATTTTCTTTGGTGGTATGTTTTCATTAATTGCTTTTTATTTTTAGTAAATCTATTATAGGTTTTTGCATCGTGGTTGCTATGAGGCTCACAAAAAGCATTTTATAGCTATAACAAGTTATTTTAAAGAGATGAAAATTTATCTTAGATCTCAAAGTATAGAAACAAACAAAAAATGAAAAAACTTATACACTTTATCTCTCCACATTTAGACTTTATGTTGTCTCGATTACACATCTTTATATTGCCCGTCTCTTAACAGGTTCCTGTAGGTAGTATTGTTTTTTATAGGTTTGTCTTTTTGGCTTCATACTAGACTTATGAGTGAATTGCACAGCACAGTTAACGGTATTGGACTATTCTGGGTTTGTTCATATGCTTAATTTTACCAGTGGGTTTCATACCTTCAAATGTTTTCTTTTTGCCCATTAGTATTTTTTTCTTTCTAACGGAAAACTCCCTTTAGCATTTGTCGTAAGATGGTTCTGGTGTTGGTGAATTCTCTCAGCTTTTGTTTGTCAGGGAAAGACTTTATTTTCCCTTCATATTTGAAGGATAGTTTTGCTGTATATAGTATTTTTGTATGACAGTTTTTTTTTTTTCTTTCAGAACTTTGAAACTGTCATCCTGCTCCCTCCTGGGCTGTATGGTTTTCCCTGAGAGGACTATTGCCAAATGAATTGGAGCTTCTTTATATTATTTGCTTCTTTTCTCTTGCTCCTTTTAGGATTCTCTCTTTGTCCTTGGCCTTTGAGTGGTCGATGTTTATATGCCTTGGGATAGTCTTATTGGGTCAAATCTGTTTGGTGTTTTCTTTTTTCTTTCTTTATTTTTATTTTTATTTTTTTAAAATGGAGTCTCACTGTTGCCCAGGCTGCAGTGCAGTGGTGCAGTCTTGGGTCACTGCAAGCTCTGCCTCCTGGATTCACGCCATTCTCCTGCCTCAGCCTCCCAACTAGCTGGGACTACAGGTGCCCACCACCACACCCGGCTAATTTTTAATTTTTTTGTATTTTTAGTAGAGACAGGGTTTCACCATGTGTCAGCCAGGATGGTCTCGATCTCCTGACCTCGTGATCTGCCCGCCTCGGCGTCCCAAAGTGCTGGGATTACAGGCGTGAGCCACCACGTCTGGCCCTGTTTGGTGCTTTCTTACCTTCTTGTACCTGGACATTTATCTCTTTCTTAAGTTTTGGAAAGTTTTCTTTTATTATTTCTGTGAATAAGCTTTCTACCTCTCACTGTTTCTCAACTCCCTCTTGGACACCAATAATTCTTAGATTTTGTCTTCTAAGATAATGTTCTATGTCTTGGAGGAGATCTTTTTTTCTCATTCTTTTTTCTTTTTTCTCCTCTCAATGTGTGTTTTCAAATAGCCAGTCGTCAAGCTTACAGGTTCTTTCAGTGCTTGATCCATTCTGCTATTGAGAGTCTCAAATGAATTTTTCAGTTCAGCAAATGTATTTTTCAACTCTAAGATTTGTTTGATCTTTTAAAAATTATTTTAATTTCTCTGTTAGATTCCTCTGATAAATTTATGAATTGCTTTTCTGTGTTATCTTGGAGATCACTGAGTTTTCTTAAAAATGCTATATTGAATTCTTGGTCAGAGAGTTCACATATCACCATTTCACACTAGTCAGTTGCTGGTTCCTTCCTCTATCTCTTTGAGGAGTTCATGGTTCGTTGTTTGCTGTTGTTTCTTGAGGATGTTCATCTGTGTCTTTGCATTGAAGGATTAGTTATTTATTCAGTTTTCCTTGCCTGACTTGTTTTGTTTTTTATTGGATATGTTTGCTTTAGTGATTCATTATAATTGATTTGTTGATTTCTTTCTTTTTTAATCTCGCTAGATCACTGCCTCCTTTTTGTCACTAGATGGCACCTTAAGCCCAGGTTTTGCTTGGTTCTAGCAAACGATCAGAGTGCCACCTGTCCTGAATATGGGACGTCCTAAATGGGATATCCTAGTAGTGTGGGAAGGCGGGTTAGGAGTTTGTGCTTAGGGGACCTGTGCTGTTGAACAGTCACTCTGATTTGGTGTCTTTTTTGGGCAAGTTACAGAACAGAGTTTCTAGGACTGAGAATGATAGACTCACCTCTCCCTTTGTCTCTGGCTATCCTCAGGAATATTTCTCCCTTCAGGAACTCACAATGTTTCCTGTGGCTTAAGGCAGAGACAGGTCTTCTGCCAGGGAACCCAAGATGTTGGAGAAGCTGGTTGTCCACCTTGATCTTTTTCTAGTGTAGAAACTCTGGGTTGAGGGGAAATTTTCTGTATGCCTGGGCAGATTGGAGGGGAGGGACATTGTATATATGGAAGTGTGGTTCTCCTACTCTCTGCTCAGAGTTTTTTTTTTACTTCTCTGTGGTCCTGGGAACTGCCTCATTCTCATATTTGAGTTCTGTGATATTGCTGGTGATAATCTCAGTGCTGTATGTTTGTTTTTGGTTTTCTGTGTGGGAGAGTGAAGCCAGCTTCGCCATTTTGAAACCAGAAATCTGAATCAGATGTAATTCTCTTTTTTTCTGTTTGTGCTAGGATACAGTAAGACAGCAACATTTTAAATTTTCCCTTAAAAAGTGTAAGCTTAGTGAGTTTATTTCTAATATTGTTTTCCTTTTTTTTGCATTTATTTTCCATTTTCACTTTTGTGGCTCTTTTATCATTCTTTCATATTTCTAGTTTCTTTCTCATATTTTCATGTGTTGTTTTTGTCCTCTGAGTTTATGGGATGGTTTACAACATCACTGATTTGCATTTTTGCTCTTTGCCACTTCCATTATGAATTTTTATTGTGCTCTGCATTTTTGCTTCTTTTCTATTTTTCATCTTAATCGTACCCCCTTTTAAATATTATTCTGTTCTCTTTTTGTCTTAGCTAATTCTTAAGATTTTACCTTCTATTTCATAGAGATGGTCTTCTTTAAGATTCCTCATACTTTTTTGATATTTTCTTCTGGATATTATATGAGATTATTTTGATGGTATATTTTTATTCTGTGTTTATAGGATGTTGTTCTTTTCCCCTGGTTCTACAATAGCTTTTAGTCTCCAACTGGTATTTTTTTCTCATTACTCAATAATGAATAAGGGAGATTTTGTACAGTCTTGTTGTTTCATTTATTTAACAAACACTTTTTGAGCTCTCACTGTTTGTACACTTTTCTAGGGACTTTCTGACATTAGTCTACTGTGTATTTTGGGTATGGATTGTCTTGTGTCTTCTCCATGTCAACTTGTATAATGGTCATATTCTCTTGAAGATTTTCAGGTGGATAAAAACATTGGTCAGCTGCCAGTGAAGTTCCAAGTTTCTAGGATTATTTTACCTGTAGAAACTCTGCTTTACTGGTGATATATCTTTTTGTAACTTATATTATAAGTCTTTGATTTTTTGAATGAAATAATGAATTGTATAGTTCTCAGTATGTTTTGGACTCAGATTTTTTTCCCTCTTTTTGTGTCCATGTGTATTCCTTTAGCTGTGGAGACGATGGCTCCCTACATATAGTACACCAACATCATTTGTACTTTAATCTGATGCATTTTGGGAGTTGCTGGCTCTGAATGGTTGTGTGTAAAACACTAGTAGATGTTAGAAAAACGTACCACCATGGAAGGAAAAAGCATTATCATAGAAGAATCACACATAGTAAATATTTTGATTTTTTCAACACAGAACCTTTGACTTGAGGGAGATAGAATGTGTCTTCCTATATAATTTTTCTTAGGTTCTGTTTCCTGAAGCTAATTTACATTTGCTTTCAGGTAGATCTGTATAGATACATTTTTAATTAGTCTATTTCCATGTACTTTATAGTTGTTAGAGATTCTGCCCAGGTTCTTTCACTGTGTTTTCTGTTTATCTGAGTTATTACTGTTATTGTGATGTTTTATTTTTTTCCCCCTTTCTCTTTCTAGGTATTTTAGTGAGCACTTGGGGGAGACTATTGGAGAGATTTTAGCCAGATATCATTTTATCTATGAAACCTAGAGCTATTCTTACTCTGATTTTTTGACAGGATTCTTTTTGAAATGTGATCTATTACTTCAATTCTCTTTACAGTTGCATAATGAACAAGTTTAGGATAAGCCAGCATCATCACTTTTGGAATAAATTATCATGATTTGCTGTAGATTCAATTATAGATTAGTTTGTAGGCCTAAAATCTAAATGTACACTGACCTTTCCATTACTTTGAAACTTGATTTCTTAAAAAAAATAAAAACAAAAAGCCCTTGATCTCAGCTTGCTTTGTGGTCTTATGCCTCATCTTCAAGAGGATGGAGTGAGGCATGCAGAGCTGTATGACCTCCTGAGCAGTGGAACACGGTTAGCTTTCTACAAAATTAATAAGTGAATCAAAGGCTGACTCATGATCTCCCAAATGGTTTTTCTTTTACTCCGGAAAAATCATCATTTTCCCTGTTGTCATGAACGGTTCTTTGATTTTTCACACCATTGAATATATGCTTTATTAATATAGTAGACCATAGACAACTTCTTCTGAAGCTTTTATCCCTTAAAAAATTATTCCTGGCACCATTTGTTCATGGAGTATATAGTAAAGCCTTAGCCATCACTTTTAGACTGACAGGTGGTCCTCCTCTACCTCTCTTCTCATCCACCACTAGTTAGATGTAAAAGTGATACTACTTCTATTCTTGTGACTCCAGGCCAAAATATTGTTTCTGGTTTCATTAATGTTCTTCTTTTAAACTCTTGCCTTCTTGTATTTTATTAATTTATAGGGTGTTTTCTTTGTACCAATCCTTTCACCAGTTCTTTGCTTCCTCTTATAATTATTGTATCTTCCTCCGTTTTGAAGTCTAATTCAGGGCCCTCTTGGTATCTCTTAACTACATTGGTCCTTTCAACACTTAGACATGAGTAAGTATCCATCTTAAAACTTTTTTCTTAATCTCACTCCAACCCCTTCAACTGTGGCTTCTCTCTCCTTCTTTGCTTTTATATTCAGGTTTCTCTAAGGAGTTGTTTTACTTACTGCCTCAGGTTTCTGATCATCTACCTTCAAGCCAATGCAGTTTGGGTTATTCCCTGATGTTACCAAAACTTCCCCTCCCAGGGATACCAGTGACCTCCAATCTGGATTTTGTTCAGTCTTTCTTCCTCGGGACATTTTCTTCTTCATTTTCTGTGGCACACATTCTTTCGGTTTTCGTCATCCCATTTGGTCTTTTTTGCATGTTCATCCTACTCTTGTCTTACTCTAGATTATTTCATGAGACAATCCAGTTTGAAAGTATAGCTTCAGTAACTATCATTCTGTGCCATCGTTACAGCAATGATATACAAATGTGTATCTTGGCCTTGGGCTATTTGCTTAATTTTCTTTATGGCACTTATTAATATATGATATTTTAATATTTTTATGTATGTTCCAATTTTAAAATTCTACTTTAAAATTTGTGTTAGGCAGAGTTCCACGATTGTGTCATATAAGCCATGCCTTTCTTTCATAATATTCTCCTGTAGCTTACTCTTATCTTTGCTGCTTTTGTGCTTTTTTTCTTGTCTGTTTTGTTGGTCTTCTGTTCAGGTTCAGGCTTTCCAGCAGGTGTTATAAATTCCTGGGCTGCAGGTTGAGTCATCTGCATATATATTTAGTTTGGCCTGCGCAATGTTTTGAAAATTTTCAATTAGTTGCCAACATTATAAAATCAGAAGATTTCACATAAATTTTAGATTTCTAGTTTCTTTTGAACTATGTGAGATCTGGCACCACTGACCCCTGCCTTGTCAAGGCAACAAGTGGAACTAATTGGTTATATTAGAAGTCACAACTACCTTTAAAGTATCACTGTCATAGAGACGACATTTTATGTTCTCTGTGCAATTAAATTAGAAATCAATAATAAGCAGCCAGTTTAAAAAAAAAAACACCGTTGGATTTAAGTTTGGAAATGTAAAATTGTATTTTTAAATAAGTTAGGGTTAAAAAGAAAATCACAATAAAATTGTCAAATATTTAAAACTGAAAGATAATGACATCATTACTCATCAAATGTTGTAGAGTATCTCTAAATTGGTATCTAGACTGAAATAAGCTAAGCCTTAACCTCAAAACACTAGATAAAAAGCAACAAAGTAAATGTGAAAAATATAGTAAAACTAAGAGCAGAGATCAGTGAAATTGGAAACACAATGTAGAGAGATAACAAAACCAATTTAATAAAGTAAGTGAACAAATTAAACAGGTCTCTGTTAGACTGGTCAGGAAAAGCAGAGAAAAGACTGTGTTAGTCTCCATTTTCTCTGATTCCTTTATATCATTTTGCGTTGATATAAAGGAATACCTGAAGCTGGATGATTTATAAAGAAAAGAGGTTTATAGTTCTGCAGACTGTACAAGAAGCTTGGTGCCGACATCTGCTTCTTGTAGGACCTCAGGAAGCTTTCACTCATGGTTAGAAGGTGAAGGGGGAGTAGGTATGTCACAGAGCAAGAGACGGAGCAGGAGAGAGAGGAAGGGTTGCCACGCTCTTTTAAACAACTATCTCTGGCATGAACCAATAGAGTGAGAACTCACTCATCACTAAGGGAATGGCACCAAGACACTCATGAGGGAGTCACTCCCATGAGCCAACACCTCCCACTAGGCTCTACCTCCAACATTGGGGGGTCACATTTCAACATGATATTTGGAGGGGACACATATCCCAACTATATCAAAGACTAAAAGGCAAAAATTAAACAACATTAAAGGAATATAATTACATGGCGGGCATGCGGTCTTTGGTTCACTCTCCTTATTTTTGTTAGCTGGCCCCTGTAGGCATTTGAATTTGGACTCCTGCTCCACAGTTACAGCTACAGTCGTTTATTTTTAAATTGAGGTAAAATTTACATAACATAAAATTGACATTTTAGAGTAAGCAATTCAGTGACATTTAGTACATTCACGGTATTGTGCAACTACTACCCCTATTTAGTTCCAGATCACTTTCATCATCACAAATAAAATCCTATACTTATTAGGCAGTGGATTCCCATTCCCCGCCTTCTCTCAGATCCTCCTAACCACCATTCTGCTTTCTGTCTCTAGGGATTTATCTTTCCTGGCTATGTCATAGAAATGGAATCATACAATATGTGACCTTTTGTGTCCGGAGCTACTTTCACTTAGTGTAATGTTTTCTAGGTTCATCTACGGTACAGCAAATATCATCACTTCATTCCTTTTGATGGCTGAATTATATTCCATTGTTTGTATATACCATAGTTGGTTTATCTACTCAACTGTTGATGGCCATTTGGGTTGTTGCTACCTTTTGGCTATTGTGAATAGTGCTGCTATGAATATTTATGTATAATTACTCGCTTGAGTACCTATTTTCAATTATTTGTGTATATGCCCAGGAGTGGAATTGCTGGGACAGCTTACTGTTTGTATACTTGGCTTTCAATATTGGTCTCCAAAATAATACTCTGGCAGTTGGCACACACATTTCCCTTTTACCCTAATTGGAACTGCAGCTATCGCCCACAAAAGGAGAAGAGCCGTTGAAAATTATTTAAAGGGTTTCCAGGCACTTGATAAAAATAAGTTTTTCTAGTGGGCTAGTCTGTTCAAGAATTCAAACCATCAGTTGAAATGTTGTCTGATATTCATAGAATTATAACTAAGAGAATTGGGTGTTCTTAAATGGTGTTTCTATCTAGTTAGGATAAGCAGTTAAGTTGGGCAAGTTGCCCTTCTCTACTTCAGGGATATTTTGCCTGTATGTCTTATGCCAGCTATCATAAAGCACATTTTTCTCTGCTAATGAGTACCAAAAGCACTCTGACGAATTTTTACCTTCCATATCCATCCATGTATAATTATTATCATAAAAAATAGCATATAATTGGATTGTTTGTAACACAAAGGATAAATGCTTGAAATGATGGATACCCCATTTCCTCTGATGTGATTATTACACATATTAGGCCTGTATTAAAATATTCCATATACTCCATAAATATATATACCTATTATGTACCCACAAAAATTAAAAAGAAAAATATTTAAAAATATATAGTAAATAAAAACATCATTATCTTATACCGAGAAAGTTACAATAAATTGTTAGGTTGTTATACTTGCTGGCCATTTTTACTGCGTCAATATTGCCATCTTTTCCTGTAGCAGCTGATTTATGTATTTATTTTAAATTTTTTTGTATATTTGCAAATCCAAAAAATAGTGCCAATCACAATGATAAATGAAGTTTTACAACCAAAACATGATCGAAGGCCAAGGTAGATGGATCACTTGAGGTCAGGAGTTTGAGACCAGCCTGGCCAATATGGCGAAACCCCATCTCTACTAAAAATACAAAAATTAGCTGGGCGTGGTGGCACATGCCTGTAATCCCAGCTAGTTGGGAGGCTGAGG